>NC_055997.1:57145435-57499615 GCF_018446385.1 Zingiber officinale
GCAATCATAGAAGGAGATGACATGAGCAAAGACGTGCTTCAATAATGACAGAGCAGTCACTTACAATGGCCATGATTCACAGAAGGGAAATCCCATTACTATTAATTATGGGCAAATATAATGAAATACATTTTGTACTGCATAAAAGTTAATATCGTATATACGTGCTGAGTAGAAATTATTTTCTTTTGGGTTTAATTAAAGGCCATATTGAAAAAATTTAATAGAGATTATAGGGTTAAAAGGATGCATGATATTTTTATTAACATGAGGTCTTTTGGGAAGAGCCTAAAAGTAAAGTCATAAGGGTCTAGACCTAAAATGGATAATATCATGTCATTGTGGAGATATGTGGACATCCTTTTGGCACAACAAATAGTATCAGAACAATGGTCCGGACTAGATGCCATGTGGGGTGGCTTTGAACGAAATTGAGGGTGGGTCACAACAGATCATGATGATTGGATGCTTGCGGGGAGACCTAGAGCAGGTCATGGTGACCAGATATTCATAGATAAGCCCGAAGCAGGTCAAGATTGACCTGATCAAGTTACTTACGAGGAGGTTTGAAACATGTCAGGATGACCGGATGCTTGTGGGAAAGACCCTGGAGCAGGTCAAGGTGACCAGTCAGTAAGTCAGGATGACCGGATGTTCGCAGGGCCTGAAGCAGGTCAGTGTGACCAGATGCTCGTGAGGAGGTCCGAACCATGAGAATAATTATGGTCCTTCGTTTGAGGAGAGGATTGTTGGGGTTCAATCAAAGTCTCACATTAGAAAGATTTGATAAAAATCATGGGGTTAAAAGGATGTATGATATCTCCATTGACATGAAGTCTTTTAGGGAGTTCCCAAGAATAAAATCATAAAGATCTAAGGGTAAAGTAGATAATATCATATTATTGTAAAAATATATGGACATCTTTTACAATAATTTATCTATCATCAGAATTCAGATAGAAGAAGATATATGTATCTCTGAAAGTAATTGTCTCTCAATAGCAATAAAAGAATCAATCGTGGAGCAGAATAGTTGCAGAAAAGAAAGAGGGATCGATCGTTGGGTATCAGTTGCTCTCAATAGTAATAGCCGGAGTTGGTAGATGAAGAGAAAGGAGAAATTGAATGAGTGAAGAGGAAGAAGAAATCAGGTGGATGAGGAGGAAGAAATGGAGCGATTAAAACGAGGAGTTATGAATTTTATTTTTTTTTATTGGTTTTCTTTCCTCTTTTCCGTTCAGTTTGAATGCCCCCCACCCCACCCAGGCTACTATTAAAAGAGGGAATAAAATGTTAACTAGAAACTTTAAAAAAAGGATCTCAAGCTACACTCTGGGTAACTTATTACTTGGCTCCACCCTTGCTTGCTACACCAAAAATCTCATAATAATTATTATCAAAATTCATAACATTAATTAGAAACTTTAAAAAAAATCTCAAGCTACAGTCTGGGTAACTTATTACTTGGCTCCACCCTTGCTTGCTACACCAAAAATCTCATAATAATTATTATCAAAATTCATAACATTAAAGTGATAAAACCTTTGAGTTAGAGAGACCATCTTGGTATGCAAGGGAAAAATTATTAGAAAAAAAGGAAAAAAAATATATAAATTAACCAAATTACAAATAAAATTAATATCAACAAAAACACATTCCCAACAATGACACTGAAAGCTTGATGTATGTTAACCGCAAGTGCACGATTATCGTCAAGTAGTAAAAATATGATCCTCTAAGACCGTGTTGTTGACTACCAGTTTACGTTCAATAGAGACTATCTAGATGAATTGAAATGAGGGAATTGCTGTAGAATTAAAGAAAACTAAGAAAATTGAATGGAAGTGATGGGAAACCTAAATCTTAAGACTATTTTAGGATTTCAATTTCACCATAATAAATATTGACAATATCATTAAGACTCTCTCTTATAATGTTAGATTATTCTTAAAAGTGATTTGTCCTAAGGTAATTGATATTTCCTCTTGAAATACAATAATGTATCTATTCTAACACAACTTCTATGCTCATGGTATTCAAATCACTTTAGTTCTACTTTCATGCTATGTGACAATCAATGTTATCCTCAAGAAAATTTGAACTGCTTTCATGATAAAAACTCAAGTTTAGTTCTATGGATTCGTGATTAATGTTCACCACTCAATTCGTCCCTCAATCTCTCGTAATTGTAAACATACGCTAATATATTCACAATTACCAACATTTTGTTAAGCACACTAAAATAGAATCATGGATAATCATGTCATCGGGCTACTTGCTAATCCTAAAATTAAGAAAACTACTCCATAAGGTTAGAGATACAAGTCATTGATGTCATAGCTCCTTTGATGTCTTCGATGGGGCCTTTTCCTCGATCCCTTGTTAAGGGATCAGAAGATCCACATATTCATAGATGTCTTGTAGCTATTGTCCCTTGCTTCCTTTTATAGTTTTAGAACTCTGATAGATTTTCCTAAAAACTAGAACAACCCTAACATAATTTCTTAAAAAGTAGGGACAACTAATAGAATTTCCTAAAAATAAGGGGAGGCTAACAGAATTTTCAAAAATTACAATGGGTGTCGTTAGCAAAACCCTAACCATCCACGGTCGTGGTGGCTACTGCAGGTAGGCCATGGTTCTTGTTGTTGCTTCGGCTGATGTCCCTCAAGCAATTCTGACTCCCTAGATGATCCATAGTTGTAATGGCTACCATGGATTGACCGTGAATCATGCTACAATGATGTTCCTTCATCTTTACGTCTCCAAACACACTCCAATGCTAAGATTTTCACGTCTTGTCAAAATAAAACACAAAAAGTAGTCATCCAAACTAAAAAGATAGAAATGGATCCAAAAACTAGAAATTAATACAAATTATTCTCTTGTAATATAGTAAATATATGCTAAATAAGGATGAAAACATATACATGATTCACACACATCATGTATAGCATTTTATAGGTTCATTTTTCCTTCATTTTCTCTTGTATTTTTTTATTCCACCATCAAAATTCTTTACTTGGTAATGCATGTCTCTTTGACTTACTGAGAACATTGTTGACTACGATTTTTAACTTTAATACTATCCTATTAGAGTCATCATATATTTATCTTAATACTTGTACTCCTACCCTCTTTTTAAATATATTTTGTTTTCCATCATTTAACTTTCATCACTTAATTTTAGGATTCATGTATATTTTTCTTCTATTGATACTATGTTCGAGGCATATATCCAACCAATATAAGCTTTTTCCAGAGATGACATTGTAATTTTTATAGATTTTTTTATCCTTCTTTCTAATCATAAGAAAGTCAATTAATGATTTATTATTGTCACTTTTAAATGTAACCAAGTATTCTTCTCTTTTCTTGAAAAAAATGTATTAGATAGTATAAGGTCATATGTTATCGTAAAATCCAATATAATTTTTCCTTCTTCATTTCTTATTCCAAACCCATAATCTCATGCATAATATTAAATTGCTCATTTTTCACTCCTACATATCTATTTAAATCACCTCCTATTAAAATCATTTTGATTGACAAAATATTTTGTAATATCTCATCTAGATCATCCAAAAATATCTCCGAACTAAGTAAATCATTGTGTTTGCTTTGGCTTGTCTATTTTTCCGCTACGTACGTATCTCGATAATTTTTAAATCGTTATTTCCCCCCCCCCCCCCCCTCCTAGCGAAACTCACGATCCAACAATGGGTACCCCAGGATGAGCTCCGGGGATTGCCGTTCCAAATATGAATGGTAATGTGAGGTATGTGGGCTTCGGCTATGTGCAAACATATTATCCTATACTGTACCTCTACAATTCATGATCACAGACCTAATAAATGTGCTCTAATGATGATTACCACACTTGCGTCAAGTTTGTTATTACTATGTTATGCAGAATTTTTTCCTTTATGTGTGAGCCAATTCATGATCTATGTCCTACTAGATTTGTTATTACTAGGTATGCAAAATTTTTCCTTTATGTGCAAGTAAATTCATGCTCCATGTCCTTTCAGTATCGTTACTACCAAGATAAGCAGAATTTTTCTTTAGGTACAGATAAATTTACACTCTATGTCTTTCTAGTTTGGTTCTTACTAAGTTATGCAAGAATTTTCTTTTATATGCAAGTGAGTTCGTACCCCATGCTTATTTCCAACATTCATTTTTCTTTGATAACTAAGTTATGTACTTACGAGAGGATTATGCTTGCTGAGTCTGTGAACTCATGATATAAATGGTGCATGTGAAGGAGGCTCCACCAAGAATATGCTAGGAGATGCAGAGGTGGAGTAATTGAGGAGATGGGATGGAATTCATAGCACACTATCCGAGGGTTCCTAAGAGCATGTTAATAAATTGTCCTCTAGGTTGTTATGTTGTTATGAGTTGGAGACTATTTGTTTTCTTATGTTGGTAGGAGTTCATAAGTTTTTTTTTATTCGACAGATACATGTTGAGTTTTGAGGATTCATATATGATGAAAATTTTCCTTGAATCAAAGTAATTGTGGAACTTTATATTTCGGGGTCTTGAGTAAGGGTACGGGTTCTTTTAGATACGGTATCAGGGATCGTGGGTCTTGGAGTAAGATTCACCAAATGTTCCAAACCAAGTAACTGCTTGTGTTCTATATATCTCTTTGTGTTTTTTATGCTTTGCTTTCTTTCTTTATTCTTTAATTTCATTGTGCACTTGCACTTGTTTTAAAAGAGTTTGAAAAAAATAAAATTTTTAAAATACATGTGATTCCCCCCCCCCCCCCCTTCACATGTCATCGATCCTACAACCTGGAGATCCATGTCTTTGGCAAGTTCAAAGGCTTTTGTACCAGCAAAATGAATAGAATTGTGCCTTATATTTTCACCAACGATTTTGTCAGCAATAATTGTTGATTTTTTTTTTTTCAAATTTCATATCCTTGTTAACTTCTTTATCGTCATACACCAGCTCGCTAATCACCTCGATCTTGTCTCCAATTTGATATCAATATTCCCTTTTAATTTCTTTTAGGTCAAATTCCTTATGAACAAGTAAAGTCTCAAGGTCATTACCATAAAGTACCTCTTCATCAAGGTCTTCTTGGGCGTCAAGCTATCGTCCTCCATGGCCAAATCTAGTCGTCTTTGGAACAAAATTTGAGTATATTCAAAGGAAAGAAATTGACCTTTCATCATCTTCTTCATCTTCTCCTAATCCTTGATCAGGGTTTTACCCAATCTGTCATGTGAGCGCCATAAGTTCTCCCACCATGTCGATGCTCAACCCTTAAATTTGATAACAATAAACTTCACTTTCATCTGATCTGGAATTTGCTTATAGTTGAAAAACCCGCTCCACTTTGTTGATCCAATCAACAACATTCTTTGTCTATGTCATCCCAAAAATTTGTATAGACCAACTCAAAATCAGAGATCTCTATATCGATCCTCTCGACCATGTACCTCACGATCTTCACAATCTTGCACCACCATGTGCTGAGTTAAATCTGTGACTTGCTTTTATAAATCCTTAATCACTGTAACAAAAATGACTTTTCGCAGTGCACAAATTAACTTTCCGCAGCACACATTGCACGCTACATAATTAAAAGCTGTTGAAAGTTATAGGTTGTTGACTGCATGCATTTGTACACTGAGGAAAACACATTCCGTAGTGCGCAATGCACATTGCGAATGATAATATCCGCAATGAACAAAGCACACTGTAGAATGTGTTTTCCGTAGCGTGCAAATGCATGCTGTTGATGTTCTTATCTATATTTAAAAAATTAATTTCATTGACAAAAATGATAAACCAAATTTTTACAACAAATTTAAGTCTATTCCATACACAAAATTAATAAAAGTCATTATTTTTCATTATACCAAAAAAGAAAGTCTGAAATTCAAAACAAGATACAAAATCTTTAACAAACTAGCTAATACATATATAACATGGACCTCATTTTTTTAAAACATGGACCTAATACAATATATGAAATCTCTAACAAATTCTTGATGATTTTGTTGCCTAGTACTTTATAAAAACATGGATCTCATTTCTTTCTTTTCAAGATGATTTTGTTGCCATATTTTTTTGCATTTATTGTTGAAGGTTTTATACTATAGTTTTAAGTTGTTGAATAATTCTATTTTGTTGCATAGAAGCTCCAATTTTTGATGGTGTAACTCTAAAACTCATTTCGTGCACTCTACCCTGAGCTTCTGTAAGGACCAGGAGTGCTAAACATGAAGAAAGCGCAAGGGAAAAAAACTAGTTCCTTTCTAGAATATCCATACAAAGGAAAACCATATACTAAGTTTTGTTAAAGTGAGCTACCTTTGTTGTGTAAAGACGAACTCTTGACTGCAAGGATCTCAATATGATCAAGTATTTGTGCCTCTTTTAGTATCCACACGTCTGTCGATCTCATGAACTCACAAAGTGGAGAAGAAAACCAACCAAAGGTTATGCTAGCAACCTCTTTGGAAGTTTCAGCCAAGGTGGAAGAAGAAGAAGAAGAAGAAGAAGATGAGCAAGAACACAAAATCTCATTATGAAAATGAATCAAAACCCCTTTTGTACTCATTCATGAAATTATCTTAATGTCAATTGCCTTAATCAACATTAATATTTGTCTTCATATAATGCATGATCAATTCAAAATTGATCATCTTTTGCTTTTCATCCAATACATAATCAATTCTAAATTAAATACTCATCTTCCTTGATGAATTCAAATTCATCAAGTCACTCAATGAGTCTAACTCATGAATCATCATAAATTCGAATTGACTTAATGAGTTCAATTTGAATTGGACTCAATCCAAAAGTTAGATCTAATTGAGTCTAACTCAATGCGTCTAATTCGGATTAGACTTAATCTAATGATCCATTATATGAACTCATCTCCAAATCAACTTGTTTTTTGTCTATGACCCAATAGGTTCTCATAACGTTAGCAATATCTCTAAAACTATTATAGATACATAAACAATGAGTGACATCTAGCAAGGTATCATTGCTAACCAAGTAACGAGAATGTCAAGATCCGGCCTAACTTTTTTGTGTCTATTATCTTGTATGACTCAATCCTTCTATCCTTGATATGTAGATTGGTCAATGAGGCATAGATTGTGTCAACCTCTTATCAATCTATGTGTTTCTTGATCTCTAAGTATACACCCTCAATCAAATAAACACAATATCACATATTGACTCATTTGAGCATGACCATACATTCTTATGTCCTACTAATTAAGAGGTCCACAGATATCGCTTCCGTCATATGGACGGGATAGATCACATCTACATCACTCATATCCCTCCGCATAACTTATTGCATACCCAGTGATTGACTTTATAGTCTACTTTGTTACAGGTGACGTTTGCCGATACTAAAGTATATAACTCCTTATATAGGGAACCGTAGTGACTTCAGGTCTAAGGACTATTCATACTAATAGTTACTATGAGAATATTTTTAACACTCATATAATAATCCATGAAATATCTCAAGAGGGGTCATTCGGTACATATTATCTAATATATACCCATGTGTAAACCTGATATCTCATATCCATGACTTGTGAGATTAAGTTATCAGTTGACTTACATGTTAGTTTCAACCCATTAATATTGTCCTTGTATATTAATATTTGACTAGGAATAGTTAAGAGTAGCATTATATGTATCCACAATGTTCCACTATCAATTCAACCAATTGATATATTATAGACTAGAACCTCCTACTATAGGACATTATTATGTTTATTTATTCAACACTGAACTGAAGTAAATGTAATAACCAACTTTACCTTTTAGTAATAAGTGAAAAATGATACAAAAAGTTCTCTTGT
Organism: Zingiber officinale; assembly: GCF_018446385.1. Lineage (NCBI taxonomy): Eukaryota > Viridiplantae > Streptophyta > Magnoliopsida > Zingiberales > Zingiberaceae > Zingiber > Zingiber officinale. The sequence continues at coordinate 57,153,292 of NC_055997.1, forward strand.
CAATCATCTCATAATTAGTATTAGGGCTAATACTGACAATCTCGCACTAGTACTAGTGGCAATCACTGAAATATCTAATACCCATTTACCTAGTATGACCATCATGCTTTCTCTATGCCAAAGCCTTGGTAAAAGAATCGCAATGTTAGCATCGGTTGGTACTCTACATGTCCTCACATCTCCTCTATCGATGAGCTCTCAAATGAGATAGAATTACCATAGTATGTGTTTGGATCGCTGATGAGAGCGAGGTCCTTAGCCTATGCAATAGCCCCATTGTTAACCCAATAGAGGTCTATTGGGTTAGCTATATATACTAGGAACAATACCAAGCTCTATAATAAACTTCCTAATCCAAACAACCTTCTTTGCTGCAACTGAAGTAGCAGTAATGTACTCACCGTCTGTTGTAGAATTAGTGGCTATGTCTTGCTTTGAATTCTTCCAACTCACAACACCACCATTTAAATAAAATACATACCTTGATTGCGATCTGGAATCATCCTTGTCAGTTTGGAAGCTAGCATCGGTGTAACCCTTTACAGCAAACTCTTCATCACCTCCAAAGATCAAGAAATAATCTTGAGTTCTTCTCAAGTACCTAAGAATATTCTTGACTGCTGTCCAGTAACCTACACCTAGATCTGACTGGTATATACTCATCATGCTTAATGCATACGAGACATCTGGGTAAGTATAAAACATAGCGTACATGATAGACCTTATAGTAGATGCAAAAAGAATATGATCCATCACTATAACAAAAATGACTTTTCATAGCTCGTCATCAACAGCACATAGTTAGGGTGTGCCGTTAATAGTTTTTATGACATACCCAATCAAGTGTGTTGTAGATAGTATTATATTTATACAAATAATATTATGTAAAAATTTACATGCTTTTAAAAATAAATATTAATAGTGCTCTTTTTGCGCACGGTTAAAAATAATTATTAATAGTGCGCTTTTTACACGCGGTTAAAAATATATAAATTTTAAATATTAAAATTGTAACGGCACACAAATGTGCACTATTAAAAATATTACATATTAAAATTTTAATATCACACAAAAGCACATTGATAAAAATCTTACTAAATATTAATAGTGTTAAATACCCATACATCGGATATGCGCATCCCGTGCTGACCCACTCTCTGTAGAACCCCTCTCCACCTTTGTCGTTAAATCCCTCACCGAACATCTCCTCTCCGTCGAACCCCTCTCCGCCGAACCTCTCCGTCTAACCTCCCTTTTCGTCTCTGCCGAACCCCTAAACCTCCCTTTCACTTTCTTCTTTGTGTGAACCCTCAGTGGTGTTGTTGGTCCTTCAACAACTCGCAATTGTTGTTTGGTCCCTTCAAAACCTAAATTTGTAGTTTATGTTGCTTGAATGCCCATTTAGATTTTGAAAATTATTGTGTTATAATGTATATTAGTGCAGGAAGCAAAAAGATCTTTATCTCTGGATGGTGAAGTCTCCTGGAAGACTTTATGTGAAGTTCTTAGTCAATGTAGGTAAACATTCTCTGCACTGTCATACCGGATCAATTGAGTTTTTTAATGAATTTTTGTGCGCTTGTTTTTTTTTTTTTGTAAAGTGCACACAATGAAGGAGCTAAATCTTACTGGAAATCATCTAAAAGGATCACGCCCAATTTTGACATTTTCCTCAAATTTTGACAACGAACCTCGTAGAACCTTGCTGGAAACTTCTGAAAGAAACTATTATACAGGTTTGCCATTCTTTATCTGTCCTCGTTTCTTAACCAAGTTCTTTTTTGCAGCAATCAAATTTTACATTGTTTCTTATCCTTAGCACAAATGGGAATTTCAATGTGGATGATGAGAATACACTTGAAACATATGACAGAAAAGTATATATATTGAATTATAAGTTTCAAGCTCTGTATATCTGAAAGTGACCATCTATTTCTTCTTACCCTTCATGTTGTTTTCAGCTAAGTGATGGTTGAAAAATAAGATTTCATCTACCAAATCAATAATGGATTTGTATTACTAAATTTCTTGAGTTTTGTGTGTGTGTATATATATTTATATATATGTAGATTAATATTGCTTGGTATATTTTGTATGTTTTGTATTATGTGATTGAAATATTATTTTCCATCTGGTAATATGAATTGGATGCGTTAAAGAAATATACTTTATTGTATGTACGATGGGATTTATGAATATCAAAGTTCTTACAGCTTATCCGGTATTATGGGATTTATGAAATGGTAAAATGCTTAGCTCTAGTCGTAATGATGGAAGAGAAAGATAAACACAATTAATACATGTGCAGTTCTCAAGATTGAAAAAAAATTTATGTGGGCCTAGATAAGTCAAAACCTCTCTTGTAGCTCAAGTCGGTCTTCATCAATCATTATTCATACTGTTTTTTTTCTACTGTTTCATAGGGGTTCATACTGTTTCTTTCCTTTTGATGTTTTATTTTTTATATCTTAATTATTATTATTTATTTTTATTTCCCTTATCTAAGTAATTATTATTTATTGATTAAATAGATAATTAATTATATATGAATATATTAGATATATTTTGATTCTTAGGAAAAAGATACAAAATTAAGAATTATGAAAGAAAATAAAGATCATATTCCTACAATGAATCATAAAAGTTATATCCGTTTAGTTAGCATGATGGTAAAAAATTTTATTTATCAAACTTTATGAAAAAGTTTTATATATACACTTAATTAGTAATTATATTGGTTCTAACAATTTTTATATGTATTATCCTTAAGGAAAAAAGCAAGTCTTGTGGATACACCAATTACAAGATCAAAAGTTTGGATTGAAAGTCATAAGAAAAAAATGAAAAACCTAGTAGTTAAGCATTGGAGAGAAAATGATAATAAAATTATTTCTTTATTATTTGTAGAATTCACAAGAAAAAAAATAGAAAATCAAAATTTCTTATTTTATCATTTTTAAAAGTTGTCACTTTTTATTTGTTGAAAGAATTAGAAGGGTGTCCACGTGAATCTCATAGCACAACTAACATTTTTGATGATGCAATTAGTTTTGTATTTGACAAGGGAACTCGAGGAAGGGTGCGAAGAATGTGCTTTGGAGTTACACCATCGAAAGTTGGAGCCTTTGTGCAATAAAATGGAATTGTTAAATGACTTAAAAGTACAGTGATAACCTTTAACAAGAAATGCAAGAAATGAGATTCTTATTTTTTTTTTCAAAATATGAGGCAACACAATGAGCAAGAACATGTTAGTAAATAATAATATAAGATATAATATGAAAAAGGTTGTCATCATTTGTCTTAATTACTTCAAATTTTTATATTCTTGATAGTAAAATTATCTTATAGTGATATTAATTGACACAATTTATTTGTAAAATTAGGTCGCTAGTGGTAGCATTGGTAGTAGTATTGGTAATGATGTTGGCAACAATAACCGTGAGGAAAAATAATAATGTTGATAATGTTAACCCATCTCTAATGGTAGCTCAGGTAATTATTTTAAAATTTTGTGTTTTTTAAATTACATATTTGTTATAAAAATCATGGTAGAATTAATAATTTTGTTTTGTTATGCCTTCAAAGGTGAAGGATGTGAGTCATAGAGATATCAAGGATAATGCTAAATGTAAGCTACTTCATTGATGCATTGATGGAGTTGTGGCAAAAGGTCAAATTGCATCCATAGATCCAAAAGCAAAAATGCATCACATTCTTCTTGGCGGATCATGTTGGAAAGTTTGGGTTGATAAAGTTCTTGTAGAGAAGGTGAACTTAATTCGACCAAATAATGAAATTCTTTTTCTCAAGAATGAAATAGGAAGTACAGTTGCTTGGTTATCTAAATTTATAGTTTTGTATGACTAATATAGATTCTATTTATTTTAAAGTTATATACTCTTTTGTAGGAAATAAATTATGTTATTAAGTGAATTTTTGTTACTAGTTTGGATTGTTTTACTTAAGTGTGATGTTTATGGTTGAATGTGATATTATAATGGTTTGGGTTTTGATTTTATAATTGTGTATATGGAATATGTATGTGATATTATAATCTACGTGTGGTATTATAATTGTATATGGTATTATAATTTGTATGGTATCTGTATATGGTATTTGAATGATTGTAACTGTATTGCGCAATATGTGCAGTGAATGCTTTTAATTGTAGCGTGTGGTGTACGCTATGAATGCTCTTAATCATAGCGTGTGATGCGTACTGTGAATGCTGTTAACTACAGTGTGTGTCGTGCATTGCTAATGCTCTTAATAACAGCATGTGGCAGACATTGTGAATGTTGTCAATTGCTCTTAACTATAATGCACGTGCACTACGAATGCTTGTAACCACAGTGTGCAGCGCATGCTACGATTGCTGTTGATTACTCTTAACTGCAGCATGTGAAGCGCGTTGTGAATGCTCGTAGTTGTAGCACACAGTGCACACTACAAATGCTTATCAATGTAGCGTGCAGTGCACGCTGCGAATACTCTTAACTGGGGAGTGTGCCGCACATTATCGATGTTTTATGACTTTTAATAGCTTGCAAGCAGCATGCAATGCACGTTGCGGATAGCATATTTGCATACTGTGGAAAGTCACGTTTGTTGTATGCCATACATGATAGACCCTATAGTAGATGAATAAGGAATCTGATCCATGTAGTTCATTTCTTCCTTAGGATAGGGGCATTGAGTATTCGAAAGACTCACACCATGTGACATTGGTAAAAATCCGTTTTTGGAATTCTGCATGGAAAAATTATTAAGCACTTTGTCAATATATGTACTCTGATTTAGACCAACTAATCTCCTGAATCTATCTCTATAGATCTTCATGTCTAAAATATAGGCTGCTTCACCTAAGTCTTTCATTGAGAAACAACTCTCAAATCAAGTCTTCACTGACTGAAGAGTAGGGATATCATTTCCAATGAGAAGTATGTCATCTACATATAATATGAGAAAGATGACTGTGATCTCACTAACCTTCTTGTAGACACAAGGTTCATCTTCATTTTTGATGAAACCAAACGCTTTGATTACATCATCAAATCAAAGATTCCAGCTTCTAGAAACTTACTTCAATCCATAAATGGATTGTTATAACTTACACACCTTTCCAGCATGCTTTGGATAGACAAAACCCTCAGGTTGTGTCATGTACATATTCTCGAGTACATTTACGTTAAGAAATGCAATTTTGACATTCATCTACTAGATCTCATAATCATAGTAAGCTGCAATAGCAAGCATGATCCAAATAAACTTGAGCATCACAACTGGTGAAAATGTTTCATCATAGTCTAACCATGAATCTGCTTGAATCTTTTAGCCACCAATCTACCTTTCAAGGTATGCATATGACCATCCATGTCAGTCTTCACTTTGAAGACCCACTTACACACAATACGTTTGATCCCTTCAGGTGAATTAACCAAGGTCCATACTTGGTTAGTGTACATGGATTCCATTTTGGATCTCATGGTCTCTAGGCATTTCTTAGAATCTAGGCCCATATAGCTTCTTGATAAGTTGTAGGCTCGTTAAGACCAACAAGCACTACATCACCATGGTTAGACAAGAGAAAAAAATATCTCTCAGGTTGACGACGGGTCCTATTAGATTTACGTAGAGTTTATGCTACTTGAATAGGTTGTTGCTCCATAACTTCTTGCGGTGTAACAAAATCATAATCCACAACATCTTGTGGTACCTATCCAATTTCCATTAAGGCTTCAGTGCTAGTTAGTGTATCTTGAATTTCTTTAAAATCAACTTTACTCCCACTAGTTTTTTCTAAAAATAAATTTCCTTTCTAGAAGGACACCATTTCTATCTGCTATTCTGAAAGGGCCACATACATCAGCATGTATGAGTCATAACAAATCATTAGCTCTTTTGCTGTGTCCACTGAAATGAGTCTTAGTCATCTTGCCTTGAAGACAAGATTCACATGCCTTATATGATTCAAAATCAAGTGAGTCGAAAAGCCCATCCTTATGAAATTGTGATATATGACTCTGATTTATGTGACCTAAGCAACAATGATAGAGATATATTTGGTTCAAATTATTAGACTTGAACCATTTAGTATTTATATTATAGATTGAATTTTCAAAGTGGAAGATATAGAGTCCATTCTAAGAGGTGCACTACAATAGAACATGTCATTTAAATAAACAGAACAATATTTATCTTTTATTATAAATGAAAAATCTTTCTTGTCTAAACAAGAAACAGAGATAATGTTCTTAGTTAAAGTAGATACATAATAGCACTCTTCTAGTTCTAAAACAAGCCTAGTGGGAAAAGATAAGGAATATGTTCCTACAGCAACGGTAGAAACTCTTGCATCATTGTCTACTCGTAGGTCCACTTTGCCCTTTGCCAATGATCTAGTCTTCCGAAGGCCTTGCACATTAGTATAAATGTGAAATGCACGGTTAGTATCTAATACCCAAGAAGATGAGATAAATAAATTGACTTCTATAACATATATACCTGAGGCAAAAGTCTCACTTCTCTTCCTTTTCAGTTTCTCTTGGTACAACTTGCAAGTCCTCTTCCAGTGTTCAGTTTCACCATAGTGAAAACAGGTTTTTCCTTAGCAACCCCACCTTTGAGTTTAAATGCATGAGTCTTGACCTTGCTTTTGGCTTGGATCTTATTCTTACCTTTGGGCTTCCATTTGTCTTTGCCCTTTGGCACCAACAAAATGATACTAGGCTTTGCCTTTTTGAGGTTGAGTTCAGCAGTTCTCAACATGCTTAACATCTCAGACAATGACTTGTCAATTTCATTCATGTTATAGTTCATGACAAATTGACTGTAGCTTTCAGGCAACAACTACAGAATAAGGTCAGTGACCAATTCTTAGCCTAATAGAAATCTCAATCTTTGTAAGTTCTCCACATACTTGATCATTTTGAGTACATAAGGCCCTACGAGACTTTCTTCTTGCATCTTGCATTGAAATAATACCTTAGAGATCTCAAATCTCTCGTGCCTTACTTGTCCTTGATATAGTTGTCTAAGATGTTTAACCATATCATAAGCATCCATATTCTCATGTTACTTCTGAAGCTCAGAGTTCATGGTGGCAAGCATAAGACATGAAACATCTAACACATCATCTTGATGCTTCTTATAAACATCCTTATCAGCTCTAGTGGTAGGGGGGGGGGTGTTTGAGGAATGGGCTGCTCTAGGATATACAATTTTCTTTCTTTCTTGAGAATTATTCTTAAGTTTCTGTACCAGTTCAGGAAGTTAGCTCCATTGAGCTTGTCCTTATCAAAGATAAATTACAAAGAGAGTATTCGACGTGTTTGACAATATAGTGATCTACAATAATAAAATACAAAAATAAGTATTATATTTTAGATCATTTAATTAGGCCTTTAATTAAATGATTCTCCCACTGAATTGTATAGCTTTGGTCGGAGCAAGTCATGAATATGAGTTTACCCACACTACTAGCTCCAAATCAAATCACGGTGGCATTCATGTGGGACAAAATCCATATTATACTTCATCTTGAGTTAGCTTTGGCTAATCACCCAAGACTCAGTATAACTTAGGTAGGCAACATATACCAATTACATCATATATAACTCTTGTATCATTGGGTGAACAAGACTATTTGTTCGTTTGACCATCTTATGAAATCCATATTATAACTTATCTTGAGTTAGCTTTGGCTTATCGCCCAAGACTAGTGTAATTTAAATTACATCGTATGTGATATGTCTCTAAATTCTCAATCAAATTGAGGTAACTTAGTTAAGTTACACCAAAAGTTTAATTGTCGGACGTCACAATTATCCTATCGCACTCTACCATGATAAATTGAGTCATTTTTCTTTGACAAACATGTCTATAATTGATCTAGGTAAAAGTGAGTATCAAACTTTCGTAAACATATTTAAAAGAGACATAATTATGATTAAACTACACATGCATCGCATACAATCATAGCATACATCAATATATATGCTAAATAAAATGTGACATGGTTATAGCCCCATCAACTACGATATTCTCAAGCCAATGAGAAGATCAAAAGATCAACTTAGGTCAAAGCAGCTTCTCGAAGTGCTTCCTTAGTCGTCGTGTGTTGTTGTCCTTCTCCCTTTTTCACTATCGTCCAGTAGACTAGTTCTTTGTTAATTTATACATTACGAAACCTAAAGAAACCTCGAGTTATATTCAAGGGTAGTCTAAATTTATAACAAGAATGAAAAAGGAGAGACATGACATATAGAACGTATTATGAATTACAACATACATATCCAATCACATCGGGGTTAAGAGCTATAACCATGCATCATGTCATATAACATTTATAATATCTTTATGACATAAAATCTACTATAATTTTAACAAAAACTTATGAGCTATAACGCCATGGCGGTCCTGAAATCTTGTTGGTTAGCGGGCGAGGTGAAGGGGGTAGTACCTCTTACGGGGGTGAGGGGGTAGCGCCCTCAACACAAAATTATTTTTCATACTTATTGTATTAGTTGTTGCCATGTCCGAGACCCTGTTGCCCACAAAACCTTTATCCGAAATCTTTCTCATAATTATGCAAATCATAATAAACATCTCATGCAATTTCTATATCACATATAACATCTAAATACAACTTAGTATATGCCTTTGCAAGTGGTTTTGTTACAACTATAAAGAACTAGAGCATTATATACGTAGAAAGTGCAGCGGGAAAAAAACTAGTTCTTTTCCAAAAGATCCATGCGAAAGAAAAATCATAGACTAAGTTTTATTAAAGGCAGTTATCTTTGTTGTGTAAACACGATCTCCCGACAGCAAGGATCTCAGTACGATCAAGTGTTCACACCTCTTTCGGTATCCATATGAAAAAGCCTTCCGTCCATCTCACAAACTCATGAAGTGGAGAAGAAAACCAACCAAAGGTTGTGCTAGCAATCTCTTTGGAAGTTTCAACAAAGGTGGAAGAAGAAGAAGAAGAAGAAGAAGAAGAAGAGCAAGAACATAAAATCTCATTATGAATATGAATCAAAACCCCTTTTGTACTTATTCAGGATATTGTCTTAATATGAATTGCCTTAATTGACATTAATATTTGTCTTCATCCAATGCATTATCAATTCAAAATTGATCATCTTTTTTTATCATTCAATACATGATCAATTCTAAATTGAACACTCTTCCTTGATGAATCCAAATTCATTAAGTCACTCAATGAGTCTAACTCATTAATCATCATAAATCTAAATTAATTCAATAAGTCCAATTCGAATTGGACTCAATCCAATAGTTGGATCTAATTGAGTGTATCTCAGTGAGTCTAATTCAAATTAGACTTAATCCAATGATCCATTATATGAACTCATTTCCAAATCAACTTGTTCTTTGTATGTGATCCAATTGGTTCTCTTAATATTAGAAATGTCTCTAAAACTATTTTAGATACATAAACAATAAGTGACATCTAGTAAGGCATCATTGCTACCCAAGTAACAAAAATATTGAAATCTGATCTAATTTTTTCGTGTCTATTATTTTGTATAACTCAATTATTCTATTATTGATATCTATATTGATCAATAAGGTATAGACCATGTCATCCTCTTATCAATCTATGTGTTTCTTGATCTCTTAGTAGACACACTCAATTAAATAAGCTCAATATAGCATATTGACTCATTTGAGTATGACCATATATTCTTATGTCTTACTAATCTAGAGACTCACAGATACCGCTTCCATTATATGGAAGGGATAGATCTCATATACATCACTCACATCCCTTCGCATAACTTATTATATACCCAGTGATCGACTTTATAGTTTGCTTTGTTACAAGTAATATTTGTCGATACCAAAGTATACAACTCCTTATATAGGGAACTGTAGTAATTTCAGGTCTAAGGATTATTCATACTAATAGTTACTATAAGAATGTTTATGACACTCATATGACGATACATGAAACATCCCATGGCTCGTCATTTAGTACATATTATCTAATATATACTCATGTGTCAACTTGATATCTCATATCCATGACTTATGAGACTAAGTCATTCGTTGACCTATATGCTAATTTCAGCAGATTAATATTGTCTTTGTATATTAATGCATAACTAGAAATAGTTAAAAGTAGCATTCTATATATCTACAATGTCACACTATTAATTCAACCGATTGATATGTTGTAGACTAGAACCTCCTACTCTTGGATATTATTATACTTATTCATTCGACATTGAACTGAAGTAAATATAATAACCAACTTTTCCTTTTATTAATAAGTGAAATATGATACAAAAAGTATCATTCTCAATCATCTCATAATTGGTACTAGGACTAATACTAATAGTTTCCTTGCCCAACACAAGGCTAATTATATTATCAACAATATTAATTGTGTTTTGAGATTCGGATGGGCATTCTTGTATTTCTTTCAGCAAAAAAGAAACTCACCAATGTGACACTGGTTAGCCAATGTCCTCATCATCCATCTCCACATACAAAGATAAGCTATAGACATATCAATAAATAAAAGAAACTCACCAATCAGATACTATAAATGGATTAGTACACAAACACACCTAAATCTTAGGCATTGTATCAACGAACAAAAGCAATAATTTCAAAAATGGATGAAAAAAACTAAGAAACTACAATGATAAAACTGCATTCTTAGGTCATAATATCATCAATCAAACAAGTAGTTAGGAAAGAATCAATTACACAATATGTTAGCTTTCTTATGGTAAATGACTCAAAAATCTCTTCATAGCTTATCATTGACATTGACTTGTTAAATTCAATATTCATATAGGAAGCATGAACTTAAACCAATATGCCAACAGTTTAATTTATTTATTGGAATATTATACTCCTTTTCATCATAGTCATTTGTCTAGTCAGCACGAATATAACAATTGATTTGTCTTTGGATGCAGGTCTCAACACAATCAAGTATTTGCGCCTCTATGGTATCCACACGAATAAGAAGGATTAATGAAGACATAGCGAGTCTTCCATCCTTTTGAAAATTTCGTACTTACCCAGAAAGTTAAAACCTAGCCTCACCATGAAGTAGAAGATGCCCACTTCCAATCACTTGGGGTAGAAAAAAATGAAAAATAGTAGGGCAAAGAGGGATTTGATATAGTTGGAAAACAATAGCAACACCGCAAAGGAGGTGGAATGAATTGAGGGCTAACTAGTGGAGAGGAATTTAGAAGTACTCGGATATTTCTAGGAAGAACTCCGGGATAGGAAAATGGAGGTCGCCCAGTAGCTAGCCATAGAAAAAGGTAGTGTAGCCTGTTGGCGGCAAATGAGGCTGCTAGTCTAGTCCTAGCGCTCGGATCTTATGATCCAAAGGAATGTCGAAATTCACCCTTAGCAAGTCTCTACTGTCCTTAGTATAAGTTTATTGGATCGACTCATGCCATATGATTGATGGTTCACCGGAAGACATGATTGAGGAGGGAAGAAAGGAAAAATGAAAGAAATTAATGGAAGTAAGAAGATGGAACTGACCTATAGGTTTGTTGAACATAGAGCTCACAATAGGAGAAGACTACAAAGATAGAACTATTATATTTGAGAGGTGTCCAAAGGTACCGTCTATTATTTTGTACTTATTGGATAAATAAAGATTCACTAATTGAGTGCACATTATGAATGAATATGATTGGATCTTAAACTCATTTACTGAAAGTCCATAATACAATTCATAGCATGAGAGAACTGTGATTGGATCATAACTAGTGAGCATTTTTACATGTGTAATTATGAATGTATTGAAACATTCCCTAGTTGATGAATTGGTGAGTTTAGACATTATAGATTCTATGAGACTAGCATGGGTTATACTCCTTGGGTTGTCCAAGCAGATGTTCCTCACTAGCTGGAGACATTGGGATGTCGAGAATTAAATATTGATACTAATTATGGTAATTAGTTCATTGGAGTGACATGCTGTAAGACTTCATATAATTTTCTACATATATAGATATGTCTATGATGTCCTTACTGTAGCTCGAGTGTAAGTTTTCTTCAACTTGAGGTATTCAAGTCACCTTGATCATGGAAGCTTATACTTTGACATCTTAAACAAAGTATTTCCTTGGAGATGTGTACTTGATATGATTGAGTATAAGTCAAAGTGCTTAAAGGTGTTTAGATAGCCCACAGAGGATTTATCGTTGCTTGCGAGGAGATGTATACCCTATGGTCACTTGTCAAGATTGTTATTCAAAGTCTTTGGCCAAAGCATCACATGTCAAAAGTACGAGGCTCTTGGATATATGAATGAGTAATTTAAATCAGCAGGACGAGAAAGTATTACTTGAATTAGGTGTAACGTAGTCAGCCTAGTGGGGGCTGATGTGCATAGAATGTATCTATTTTTATGTATTCTTTAACGTATATTCACTTGCTTTCTTTGCGTATGTTCTATGCATTTGCACCTCTATTTGTCGTATTTTCAACATATCTACACTCTTTGTCGGAGATCTATTGTTGTTTGGTTTTCTATTAATAGGATGTATTTTTGGAGTGAAAACGATGTAAAACACACTTTTAAGAGACCAAAGAAGTAGAGCAGAGTTTTGACCATGTGAAACCACACGACCATGTCTCTTCTCCTATGGCCAAGCAGCACACGTTCATGCCTCATCACATGTCAAAAGTATGAGACTCTTGGATATATGAATGAGTAATTTAAATCAGTAGGACGAGAAAGTATTACTTGGATTAGGTGTAATGTAGTCAGCCTAATGGAGACTAATGTGCATAGAATATATCTATTTTTATGTATTCTTTAACGTATATTCACTTGCTTTCCTTGCGTATGTTCTATGCATTTGCACCCCTATTTGTCGTATTTTCAGCATATTTACACTCTTTGTCAGAGATTTGTCGTTGTTTGGTTTTCTATTAATAGGATGTATTTTTGGAGTGAAAACGATGCAAAATGCACTTCTAAGAGACCAAAGAAGCAGAGCAGAGTTTTGACCATGTGAAACCACACGACCATTTCTCTTCTCCTATGTCAAGCAGCACACGCCTGTGCCAAAAGGCACGGCCATGTCATTTATCTAGAGAAGAGGAAGAATATAGTCATGCCAAAAGGCACAGTGGTGTCCAGCAACCAAAGAAGAGGAAGACCCCGGTCGTGCCAAAAGGCACGGTTGTGCCCCCCCTCCCAAATAGAACCGGTGCATGGTTCGACTGTGCCAATGAGGCACAACCATGGCACGGGCCGTGTCTAGCCCATGCCCTGCTCTATTTAAGGGAATTTTTCCCCTTCTTCAAGGGAGGAAGATTCTGTCCTTTGGGAAACCATCTTGGTTCCAATCTACACCCTCTCCATACTCTGTTTGATGATCTGAAGCTATTTTCATCATCTCCTCGACTCCAGAAGCAAAGGATTAGATCCGAAGATCACTCGACATGGCGTATAAACTTCTTCTCCCTTCTTCTTTTAGATTAGGTTTAGATACTTACAATTCTATTGTCTTTGAATTCTTTCTTGCTTGTTATAGAGTAGATCCCATTGTTCTAGGATTAAGGGATTAATTATGATATGTAATTGATGTATACTCTTGGATTTGCCAATTTCCTTTCCATATGACATTACTTATGCCTTGTATTCATTTGATTAAATGTGTGTGATGTGTTTGTGCTTAATTCTCATGCTTGGTTGAATGATCGTATGGATTTATTCACTCTATGGAGAGAATGCTCTAGATCATATGACCAGGGGTCCTAGTGACAAGGGTAACCCTTTAAACATACATTTAGAGCATCCCTTTGAAAGAGGAGGCAATTCTCTACAAAGGGGTATTGATTTAGGCTTATTGGGTTGTTTCTATATTCATGCTATCTAGTGTTTAGTGTATTCTTGTGGATGTATGACTGTGCTCTAGTGACAAGGGTAACCCTTGAACCAGATTTCATAGGAATCACTTCCATTAGGTAGCATTGGATGTTAATAGAAATGACACTTCGACATAACCACCGCGGGGAAGTGTCGGTAATTGACCCTCCTACATGTGTATAGGAATAGAGGATTGGTAGTTGGTGATCCTTAGTTTATTGATTAGCATCACAATGAAACTGAACCCCTAGAACATTTCTCCAAACTAAGTTCCTCAACACACTCTCTCTCTCTTTAACTTCTCTTCACTTTTGTGCAAGATTCTCAACGAACGTTTGTTTAGCTAATTCACTGTGGTTAATCTCTAGTGCTTATATCCAGTTCTCATAGGATCGATCATTTTTTATTACTTGATGACAACCGTGCACTTGCGGATTGTACACAGCTAGTTTTTGTCGTTGTCGGAGACTGCGCTTTTAACATTAGTCGATACTCACTTGAGTTAGATTAGACATTGTTTTCCATTTTTGTAAATATTTCTGCGTTTTTATTTTTCTCATATCTTGTATTTTCTTACTTTTATTACTATAATTTTCTTTTTTATATTTTAAATTCTGCACTTTCATTTTTGTTTCTTTATTTGAATACTCTATTTTTTTTTTGTATTTCTAAATTTCTATAAATTTGATTTCAAGCAATCTTGTTCTTATGTGAAGATCTAATCCCGCAGGAGATTTATTGCCACTGGATCCTGAGATAGATTGAACCTTTCGAAGAAAAAGAAACATGTAGAGCTAACAAGGAGAACAAGAAATTTATCAAATGGCGAACAAAACTCTTAAAGATCACACAGCATCCTATGCATGTGAGCTTCAATCTAGCATCACCAAACTATCTATTGAAGTCAATAATTTTGAGATAAAGTCTGCAGTAATCACAATGGCACAATAATATCAATTTGGGGGCGGGCCACATGAAGACCTAAACCAACACTTAGAAGTCTTTTATAGAATATGCGGTACCATGAAAATGGACGGAGTTCTAGCAGAAGTAGTGAGATAAATACTATTTGAGTTTTCTCTAAGGGATAGAGCCAAGATGTGGCTCACTTCTTTGCCAGCCAATAGTATAACTTCATGGGAGCAATGTGAGTAGTTATTCTTGATAAGTTCTAACTACCAAGTAAAACAGCATATATACGGAATCTTATAGCTAGCTTCAAGCAAGTTAACACAAAATCTTTATATGAAGCTTGGGATATGTTGGATCGAGAAGCGCTAGAGGGGGAGTGAATAGCACTCGTGACTTTCACATATTTCGGATTCGAAAATCGACAAGAGTAAAGCAGCGGAATAAGAAATAAAAACAAGACATGCAGACACCAAGATTTACTTAGTTTGGAGCCTTGGACGACTTCTACTCCAAGGCCGACGCTCCTTGAGCGTTTACTTTGGGTAACAATTAATATAGTGCAAAAAGTACAATTGAATATTACAATAAGTGCAATAAATGCTATACCGACAACAAAATGGAAATTTAGAAGTTTCGGGTCGTCGGGGACTTGTCGTAGTTTAGTCGGGTCATTTCTTGAGCAGCACACGAAGGATGAATGACTTTGTAATTGATCTCTTGAGCTGCTAGTTGAATACCCCATATAAAGGTTGTTGGAGGCGTCTCAAAGCTCTTTGAGGGCGCCTCCAATGAGCCGAGTCAACTGCGCGAATAAACGTTGAAGAAGTCCTCGCTGATCCTTTTGAAGGGGCCTTCATAAGCCTTGAAGGCGCCTCCAAGGCTGTCCGAGGCGCCTCAAGCCTCCATAAGGGCGCCTCCAGCCTTGCCGCGGGTGCTTCTTCTCCTTTGCACCCGAGGCGCCTCCAAGCTCCATGAGGGCGCCTCGGGTACTGCTCATCCGAGGCCAATCTTGCTCCTTTGTCCCTGCAAAACATGTTAGTCTACAAACCAACCACATATCCTGCAAAACAAAGTTTACACAAACAATAAACATAATAATATGAAAGTTTTGTTGGTGCAATATCCCTCAGGTCAAGGCTGACCTGGTTGACCAAGCTTGAGTCTTGGTTTGGGTTTCAATGTTTGACAATACAAGACTTCAATGGTACGGACAAGTGCAGGTGCAGTTGTTCATTTGGGGAGATTGTTTGGTGTAATTATCCTCTGATCAGGGTCTGATCAGGTTGGTTGAAGAAGAGTTAAGTAGGTCAAGGTTGACCAGATACTTGACTGGGAAGTCCTAACTTGGAGGTTAGGCAAAGGAAGTCCTGTGAGTGAAGTCAGGTGAAAATCCTAGTGAGTGAAGCTAGGTGAAAGTCCTGGTGAGTGAAGCCAGATAGAAGTGAAAGACCTAGTGAGTGAAGCTAGGTGAAAGTCTTGGTGAGTGAAGCCAGGCAGAAGTGAAAGATCTGGTGAGTGAAGCCAGGCAAAAGAGAAGTCCTAGTAAGTGAAGTTAGGCTAGGTGAAAGTCCTGGTGAGTGAAGCCAGGCAGAAGTGAAAGACCTGGTGAGTGAAGCCAGACAAAAGAGAAGTCCTAGTGAGTGAAGCTAGGCAAAAGGGAAGTCCTGGTGAGTGAAGCCAGGCACAGGGAAATCCAGATGGGTCAAGGTTGACCAGACACCTGGTGAAAGTCCAAGTAGGTCAAAGGCATTGACCGGATACTTGGCACGATGAGGAAAAGTCCAAGTGGGTCAAAGGGATTGACCGGACACTTGTTGAGGGAGTCCTAGCAGGCCAAGGGTGACCGGATGCTAGGCATGATGAACCAACAGATCATGGATTGACCGGATGTTGATTTGGGGGCTTGGGACTTGGTTTTGGGCAAAAACCAGCAGCTGGATCGATCAGCCGATCGATTGGCTGGAGCCCAATCGATCGGTCGATCAATTGGGGAGTCCCCATGAGAAGCCTTTGTTCCAGTCGACCAGTGGATCGATTGGGAGGCAGTCGCGAACGCACAGAAGCCTGCTGGATCGATCATCTGATCGATCCAGAGGTCCCAATCGATCAGTGGATCGATTGGGAAGCTGCGATTTGTCGCGATAAGCCCTGGATCGATCAGCCGATCGATCCAGGCAAATTCCCATAGCACAGAGACGCTCTGGATCGATCAGTTGATCGATCCAAAGCCTCCCCGATCGATTGGGAGTAATTCAATCGATCGGGAGCCGACCGTTGGCGTCGTTTATAGCTGCAGGCATTCGATTCCTTCGGTAGAACTTCACCGATTCATCTCAGATCATTGCAGTGCTCTCACAGCTTCTCCACAAAGTTCAGATCGCCAGTTCTTGAAGGTTCTTGGAGGTTTTCCAAGTCAAGAGGCGGATCTACAGCTGAAGAAGAAATCTAGGGTTAGGATTTTCTTGTAAGCTTGTGCTGTATTTTGTTTCCCTTCCTTTTTCTTCTTGTAGTGTGAACTTATAGGGCTTCTCTGCCTTTGGTAGTTACCATAAAGGAGAGTTTTCATAGTGGAGGGTGCGTGAGTGTGTGGATCCTTGGATTAGTCACCTCTTGTGAGGTGGATACCAAGTAAAATCCATTTGTTAGCATTGCATGTGTTTGTTTCTTGTATTTCTGCTGCACACCATCAAAGAAACAAGCAACGAAGAACACGAAGCGCACGACGAGTTATTCACCCCCCCTCTAGCTACATTTTGGACCCAACAAGTTTGACAGTCATGGACTGTCCAGTTCTGACTTCAGATTTTCGACCGGAAATCCTACGTCTAACCGATGCCTACTGTTCCCTCCGCGGGGAACACATCCTCACCTACTCCACTTAGGAGAGCATACCTGATGTCAGTCCGGTCCTCCAGACCTACTGGACTTTTCGCCTAGAGCTACCATCCCCTAGGGCCTAGGGCTACCATCCCCTAGGGCCTAGGGCTACCATCTCCTAGGGTTTTTCATCACCTAGGGTTATCTCCCCCTAGGACCTAAGGTTATCCCCCCCTTTAGGATTTCCACCACCTAGGGTTACCACCCCTAGGACCTAAGGTTGCCGCCCCTTAGGGATTTTCCTCCACCTAGGGTTACCACCCCCTAGGACCTAAGGTTATCGCCCCTTATTATTTTTCACCACCTAGGGTTACCATCCCTTAGGACTTAAGGTTACCGCCCCTTAGGATTTTCCACCTGCCTAACCGCAGTTAGGAATTTCTTACAAACTCATTCACATATTAGATAACAAAACACCTTAACTTTGAATCTCTTTGTCATTATCAAAACTTGGGTTCGATCGTCGGATGCTTCCCGCACCAACAATCTCCCCCTTTTTTATTATGACAACGAAAATTCAAATTAAGTAAAACAATGCCATATACGATTTTCAAAGACAACATAAGCATAACAGTATAAAAGTAGAATAAGCATAAACTTTGAAAACTAAGCTCCCCCTTAATCGAATCTTACAAAAACTCTCCCTTAATAAAAGCCCTCTTAAAAATTAAATTTCAATTTCTTTGTGTGAATTTTTCTTTATACTCCCCCCCTTTGCCATATATCAAAATAAGCAAAGTGATCAATCACCTTAGCTAAGAATAATTTTAATTTATCTTTGTAGAACGTTTAAATACTTTGATAAACACTTAGGTTTTTTTTTTTTTTTTTTGAATAAAATTCCTTGGAACACTTTTAGCTAAGTGTAATCAAAAGAAAGAATTGACTTGAAAGGTAACTTAGCTAAAAATATGAAAATTTGGTTAGATTTGAAAAAGCTTTTTGAAGAGTACTTAGCTAAATTTGAAAAAAAATTTCAAAAAGATACTTAATTAACTCTGAAAAATATGTGAAACCACAAAGAAATACTTAATTAAATCTTTTAGTTTCTAAAGAAGGGAGTTTGATAGGAACTACCATACTTAGCTTTAAATAGGAAGTTTTCTTGGAACATAGTCAAGTGAAATCAAAAGTCTCAAAACTTAATTTAAGAAATAGATTTAGCTAAGGGAAAGTTTTGATTTGGAAAGTAACTTAGCTAATTTTTTTTGAAAAAAAAAAGATAATAAAACATTAAAGTAAAAAAAATCTTCTAGAAAAGAACTCTTTTAGGGTTAAAAAGTTAATTTAAATTTAGCTTAAATTTTATCACCACCACTTGATTCAAATAATTTTAGCTAAGGTCATCCCCACAAAAAACATTTAAAAAGTCCTATAGCCCAAACATGAGTAACAAAATTTTCTTAGTCACATGTCTAACCATTAACTACTAGCTATTTACCTAGAGGACAACAATTTTCACTTGGTTAGTCAAGTTAGTGATACAGTTAGTTTTGACTAATGCAGGATAACTTAACTTGATTAATGTATTTTTTGTGTTTAATGTTGGTTGCTACTCGGAAAACCTAATGGTTCCACTATACAAAAAATTTGTACAAAGGTCTGAACCTTTCCCTAACTACCATGTGTTCTTTTAAATTAAACTTGGATCGTCTGCGAAACTTAATTCGTTTGATCCAAAGTTTAATTTATTTGTTCTTTTAGGTTTAGACTTGGATCTCCTGCAGAACTTAACACGTTCGATCCAAATTACCTAGGTTATTAATTTCATTAAATATTAGTTTCCAAAATTGGCTTCCAGGACTGCATGGCGAGGCGCATGACCTTCTTGGATATGGGAACAACCACCACCGCCTAGACAAAGCCTTTTAAGGAAAGTTAATATTTAATTTCCTTAAATAACTTTAGGTCAACCAAAAAGAACAATCAAATCACAAGGAAAAGAAAAATAAAAGAACACAACATCGAAAATAAATTCGAAATACTAGAATCGCATGCCTCTTGTATTTGGTATTTTTACATAAAGATAAAACTAGTATGATGCGGAAATTAAATACTAGTATACCTTTTCTTTTGCAAGCAAAAACCTCTAGGTCTTCTACCGTATTCCTCTTCTAACCTCGGACGTTGTGTGGGCAACGATCTTCCGAGATGAGAAACCACCAAAGCACCTTCTTCTCCTTTCTTTAAGTTTCGGCCAAGCACAATGCTTCCAAAAGATGAAGATCTTTTTCCACCAACCAAGCTCCAAGGGATATAAGCTTTCTCTCCTTCTCCAAGCTAAAATCCAGCCACCACTTGATCTCCAAGAGGGAAGAAGGTTTCGGCCACAAGGATGGAGAGAAGAGAAAGAGAAGTGGCCAGCCACACCAAGGAAGAAAAGAGGGAGAAAATAATAGAGGTTGTTCACTTTGAAGGCTCCCAAAACCCCCTCTTTTATAATCCTTAGCTTTGGCAAATAAGGAAATTTAATTATAATAAAATTTTCTTAACTTTCCTTGACATGAATTAATTAATAAAAATAAAATAAAATTTCCCAATTAGACATGTCATGGCCGACCACATCAATAAGAGCAAACAAGGCAATTTCCATCAACAATTAAAATTCCTTATTTGTCTTCGGAATTTTTTTTTAAAAATAAAATTTCCTTTAAAATCCCTTCATGGTTGATAAAAAGAAATTTTTATAATTTTAATTTTTCAACATGTGAATAATTTTCAAAGAAGAAAAATAAAATAATTTTACAATCTACAAATAAGGAAAGAGATCTAATCTCTTTCTTTAATCTTTTGTAGATCCTTTTAAAAGAGATATTTTAATTTTTAATCTCTCCAATAAATTATATCTTTCACATAAGAAAATTTTAAAATTAGAATTGTTTTAAATTTAATGTGGGTCGGCCACCTAATCTTGGGTTCAAGATAGGGCCGGCCACCCATGATTCAAGGCTTGGCCAGCCCTAGCTTGATCCACAAGCTAGCTTGGCCGGCCCCTACATCATGGGTATGAAGGTGGGTATAGGTGGGTATAGTACTCTATAAATAAGAGGCTACGATAGGGATCGAGAGGAGGAATTGGTTTTGGTCTTCCGATAAAATTAAGCATCCCATGTTCGCCCCGAACACACAACTTAATTTTATCAATAATAATTCATTCCACTAAAGAACTATTATTGAACTACCGCATCAATCCCAAATTACATTTTTGGGCTCCTTCTTATTATGAGTGTGTTAGTCTCCCTGTGTTTAAGATGTCGAATGTCCACTAATTAAGTGAGTTACTGACAACTCATTTAATTAATATCTTAGTCCAAGAATAGTACCACTCAACCTTATCATCATGTCGGACTAAGTCCACCTGCAGGGTTTAACATGACAATCCTTATGAGCTCTTCTTGGGGACATTATCAACCTAGATCACTAGGACACAGTTTCCTTCTATAATCAACAACACACAATATAAGTGATATCATTTCCCAACTTATCGGGCTTATTGATTTATCGAACTAAATCTCACCCATTGATAAATTAAAGAAATAAATATCAAATATATGTACTTGTTATTATATTAGGATTAAGAGCACACACTTCCATAATAACTGAGGTCTTTGTTTCTTTATAAAGTCAGTATAAAAGAAACGACCTCTAATGGTCTACTCAATACATTCTAAGTGTACTAGTGTAATTATATAGTTAAAATAAACTAATTCCTAATTACACTATGACCTTCCAATGGTTTGTTCCTTTCCATTTTGGTCATGAGCTACTGTTTATAATTCATAAGGTACTGATAACATCATCTTCTATATGTGACATCCATACTATGTTATCTACAATATAAATTAATTGAACTACAAACTATTATAGATAATTTGACCAAATGTGATTCTTTATTCAAAATTACTGTTTACAAAAGCTTAGGCTTTCAGTATACACTCTAACATTTAACGCTCAGACTTATGTCGATGTACAGACATAAGAATTCTTAAGTCTAGGCAGTACCCTATGCATCTCACACCATTCTAAGTATTTTCAAGCACAAGCAAGTTAGACCTAGTGTGTTTGTGAGATGCTCTGGCTGAAGCTAGGGGTACATGATTTCTAGGGTGTAACATCCTAGGCTAGACCAGATTTTTTAAAAAACTAACAAAAGTTGGAATTTTGAAAAATATTTTTCCTAGGATTTTAAACCCAATTTTTTAAAACAAGTTGAAAAAATATAGTAAACAGAAAATAAGTTCTATTCTACTAAGCACAACCCTATTTGTCTTCTAAGTGAACTGAACTCAAGTTCAGGTAAGAGTTTTGTTAATATGTCAGCTAGGTTTGATTTTGACTCAATATAGTTAAGTACAATATCACCCTTAGCTACGTGATCTCTTACAAAGTGGTGCTTTACTTCTATATATTTAGTCCTTGAGTGGTGAATTGGGTTTTTGGTTTGATTAATTGAACTTATATTATCAATTGAAATTTTTATTTTCTGATATTCTAGTTGATAGTCTTTTAGGGTATGCATCATCCATAATAATTGAGATGCACATTCACCTAGGACTACATATTCAGCTTCAGTGATAGATAAAGCAACACAGTGTTGCTTTCTGCTTGACCAACTTACTAGACACTGACCTAGAAATTGACTGCTACCACTTGTGCTTTTTCTATCTAGCTTGCACCCGACATAGTCTGAGTCAGAATAACCAGTTAGGTCAAAGGTGCACGACCTAGGGTACCAGAGTCCTACATTTAGAGTTCCCTTAATATACCTAAGTATTCTTTTGACAAAGGTTAGGTGAGATTCTTTTGCACAAGATTGGTATCTTGCACACATACCTACTGCAAAAAGAATGTCTGGTCAGCTCGCAGTTAGGTATAGTAGACTTCCTATTGCACTTCGATAGTATTTCAAGTCTACTGGTTTACCTTCTAGTCTAAGTCAATATTAGTGTTAGTAGTCATTTGTGTATTAATATTTTTTGAGTTTTTCATTCCAAATTTCCAAATTAACTCCTTATCATATTTAGTTTGATAAATATAAATTCTATCTTTGGTTTATTTAATTTGTAAGCCTAAGAAAAAGTTAAATTCACCTACCAGACTCATTTCAAATTTATTTTTCATTAATTTGGTAAATTATTTTAAAAATTTAGAGTTGGTTGATCCAAAGATTATATTGTCTACATATATTTGAGCTATAAAAATATCATTTTTTAGGATTTTTACAAATAGGGTTGGATCTATTTGACCTTGGTTAAACCCTTTAGATATTTGATAATTGGATAGACGTTCATACTGTTTAGGTGTATACTAAAAGTCTGTCTTTTGTAAATATTTATTTTATGAAATAAGAATCGCATTGATCAAGTGTCTGCATTTATGTTAAATGTAGTTGTCCATTTAATTTATATTGTAGATAACATGGTGTTTGGTGTGACATAGAAGATCATGATATCAGTTCCTTATAAATTATAAAAAGTAGCTCATGATCAAAATAGAAATGGACAAACCATTGGAATGGTCGTAGTGTATTTTGGTATTAGTTTATTTTGACTATAAAATTACACTAGTACACTTAGAGTGTATTGAGTAGGACCATTTGAGGTTGTTCTTTTTATATTGACTGCATAAAAGAACAGAACCTTAGTTATTATGGAAGTGTGTACTCTTAATTCTGATGTAACAACAAGCACGTATACTTAGTATTTATTTCTTTAACTTATCAATGGGTGAGATTTAGCTCGTTAAATCAAAAGGCCCGATAGGTTGGAAAAAATATTATTTATATGGTGTGTTGTTGGTTATAGAAGAAGACTGTGCCCTAGTAATATAGGTTGATGATGTCCCCAAGATGAGCTCATAAGGATTGTCATGTAAATCCTGCAGGTGGATTTAGTCCGACATAACAATGAAGTTGAGTGATACTATTCTTAAAGTTAGATATTAATTAAGTGAGTGTCAGTAACTCATTTAATTAATGAACATTCGATATCTTAAACACAGGGAGATTAACACACTCATGATAAGAAGGAGCCCATAATATAATTTGGGATTGGTGCGATAGTTCAATAGTAGCTCTTTAATGGTATGAGTTATTATTGATGAACTTGAGTAAAGTGTTCGGGACGAACGCGGGAAACTTAAGTTCATCGGGAGACCAAAACCAATTCCTCCTCTCGGTCCCTATTGTAGCCTCTTATATAAAGTCTTATATCCACCCAAAGCCTAACCTCTTAGCCCATGCTCGGGGTCGGCCCCTATCCTTGCTTGGAGCCCAAGCAAGGGGCCGGCCAAGCCAAGCTTGGAGCTTAAGGTAGGGTCAGCCAAGCCTTGCTTGGTACCCAAGCAAGGGGCCAGCCAAGTATGAAAGGAAAGGGAAATTTTATTAAAAATAAAATTTTGATAAAATATTTTCTTTTATGTTTTTATCCACATGGTTTTAAAAGAGAATTTTAAATTTTAAAATCTTTCCTTTTATAGATTTTCTATAAACGATTAAAAGAGATATTAGATATATTTCCTTATTTGTAGTTATCTATAATGTGAAAGAAAGATTTTAATTTTTTGACAAAACTTTCCTTTTTGTAACCATGATATAAAAGGAGTTTTATTTTTAAAAATCTTATCTTTTATAGATATCCATAAAAAGATTTAAAAGAGATAGATTTTAATTTATAAAACATTCTTTTTATAGCTAACCACAAAAGGGATGTTTAAAAGAGAGATTTTAATTTTTTATTTAAAATTTTTCCTTGTTTGTTTAAACATGTTGTGGCCGGCCATATAGAGGAATAAAAAGAAATTTTATTTTTTGTTATAAAACTTTCCTTTTTTGGATTCACCAAGGATTATAAAAGAGAGGTAAAGGGTACCTTCATGAGACACAACTCTCTTCTATTGTTCCTCTCTTCCATCCTTGGTGGCCGACCCTCTCTTCTTCTCCTTTTCTTCTTCTTTGTGGCCGGCGGCATCAACTCTTGTGGAGTTCTTGGTGGCCGGTTGCTTGGAGGTGAAAAAGTAGAGAAAGGAGACATTATTTTCAAGCATCCCTTAGAGCATTGTGGTGGTGACCGAAACTTGTAAGAGTAGAAGGCTTTGGTGGATTTCTTCTTGGTAGATCATCGCTCACATGACGTCCAAGAGAATGAGAGGAATACAATAGAAGATCAAGAGGTTTTTGTTTGCAAAGAAAAGGTATAACTAGTTGTTTTATTCCACATCATACTAGTTTTTCTTTGTAGGGATTTTGAAATACCAAACACAAGAGGCTATCGGTTTTAGGCAATCGATTTTATGTTTCGATTTTGTGTTTTTTTTTGTTTTTCGATCTTGTGATTCGATTGTTCTTAGTGGTTAAACCTAGTGTTACTATAAGAAGATTAAATATTGAATTTCGTTGAACAGCTTTATCTAGGAAGTGGTGGATGATCCCATACCCAAGAAGGCCTGGTGGCTCGTCATGTTTAACCTGGAAGTCGATCTTTGAAATAAATATTTAATCAACTTTGTAACATGGGTGGATTTGGATTAATAATGTTAAGCATCGTTTGCGATCCAAGTCTAAACATCTAAGAACAGATATGTTGAACTTGGAATCAATAATGTTAAGTTCTGTTTACGATTCCAAGTTTAATTTCTAAATAACACAATAGGTTGTTAGGAAAGGTTCGGGACTTGTACAAAATTTTTATACAGAGGAACCAGTACGATATTCTGAGTAGCAGCCAACAATTGATATCAGAGCTAAGACTTTGCCTCTGTGTGTTTCATTTTCAGTTTAATTATGGACATGTCATACATAATTTTGGCCTGATAATAGTAGGATATGCAAATAGATTAACTCTGTGGTTGCAGGTTGTTGGAGTGTATACTTAAAAATTTATCTTTTGTACACATTTATTTTGAAATAAAGAATCATATTGGTCAAATATTTACATTTATTTGTTAAATATAATTGTTCAATTAATTTATATAGTAGATAACATGGAGTGTGGAGTCACACTTAGAAGATCATGTTGTCGGTTCTCTATAAATTATAAACAGTTGCTCATGATTAAGATGGAAAGGAACAAATCATCAGAATAGACGTAGTGTAATTAAGTATTAGTTTATCTTGACTAATAAATTACACTGATACACTTTAAGTGTATTGAGTAGGATCATTTAGGTAAGTTCTTTTTGTACTGACTTAGTAAAAGAACTAGACCTTAGTTATTATGGAAGTGTGTGCTCTTAATCCTAATATAATAACAAGCATGTATATTTAATATTTATTTCTTTGACTTATCAAAGGGTGAGGTTTAGCTCGATAAATCAATATGCCCGATAAGTTGGGAAATGATATTACTTATAGTATGTGTTGCTGATTATAGAAGGAATCTGTGTGCTAGTTATCTAGGTTGAGAATGTCCCCAAGAGGAGCTCATAAGGATTGCCATGTTAAATCTTGCAGGTGGATCTAGTCTAACATGACAATAAAGTTGAGTGGTACTACTCTTGGAGCTAGATATTAATTAAATGAGTTGTCAGTAACTCACTTAATTAGTGGGCATTCGTAATCTTAAACACAGGGAGACTAACACACTCATGATAAGAAGGAGCTCATAATGTAATTTGGGATTGGTGCGGTAGTGCAGAAATAACTTTCTAGTGGAATGAGTTATTATCGATGAACTTGAGTTGTGTGCTTGGGGCGAGCACGGGATACTCGAGCTTATCGGAAGGTCAAAACCAATTTCTCCTCTAGGTCCCTGTTGTAGCCTCAATAAAGCCTTAAGTCCATCCAAAGAAAAGCCTTCTTGGTGTCCAAGAAGGGGCCGGTTCATTGCTTGGTGACCAAGAAATGGCCGACCACATATTCTCTAGAAGTGGCCGGCCCTTGCCTTGGGCAGGGGGGCCAACCGCAATATTTAAATTAGGAAGGTTGTTTTTGAATTTTTAAATTTCCTCAGATATTTACAATTTGTAAAAAGAGAGATTTTAAAAATTTATAAAATTTTCCTAATTTAAATTAGGCCACAAGGTTTTAAAAGAGAGTTGTAAAATTTATAAAACTTTCTTTTAAGAAGAAATATTATTAGAGATGTTTTAAATTTTAAAACTTGATTTTAAATTTTAAAAGTTTCCTTTTGATATCCACATTAGAAAAAAAAAGGAGAGTTTGTAAAATTTTATTAGAAGTTTTCTTCTTTTAAAATTTTATAAAAAAAAATTTCTTTCTTTCCCTTTTAATAAGTGGTCGACCACCTTGCTTGGTACCCAAGCAAGGGGCCGGTCAAATAATTAAACATCAACAAATAGTTGTTTAATTAATAAATCAATCTAGGATTGATTAATTAAAAGGAAAGAAAAAGAAAAAAATTAAAAGAAAATAGGAATGAGTCTAATTTTTATAAAACTCTTTCTATAATTTTCCGTTGGGAAACTAATACAAAAAGGGGGGAAAGGGAGGCCTTGAAAAATATAACAATTGATATTGTGTTGTTGGAGATCATCAAGTGGCCGGCCCCTCTCCCTCTCTTCCCTTTGCTCTATTTTGCTCCTTTGTGGTGGTGGTGGTCGAATTCTAGAGAAGGAGGAGAAGCTTTCCAGGTGGTGTTCGTCTTGGAGGATCGTCGCCCACACGACGTCTAAGAGGAGGCGAGGGATACGGCAGAAGATCTCGAGGTTTTTAGCATACAAAGAAGAGGTAAAACTAGTATTTAATTTCCGCATCATACTAGTTAATTTTTCTTTGTATAAATACCAAATACAAGAGGCATTCGATTCTTGTTTTTCGAATTTAATTTCGATGTTGTGTTCTTTTTCTTTTTTCCTTATGATTTGATTGTTCCTTTTGGTTAACCTAGAGTTATATAAGGAAATTAAATATTAACTTTCCTTAAAAGGCTTTGTCTAGTCGGTGGTGGTTGCTCCCATATCCAAGAAGGCCAAGTGCCTCGCCATGCAGTACTGGAAGCCAATTTTGGAAACTAATATTTAATTGAATTTATAACCTAGGTGATTTGGATCAAACGTGTTAAGTTCCGCAGGAGATCCAAATCTAAACCTAAAAGAACATATAAGTTAAACTTGGAATCAAACGTGTTAAGTTCCGCAGGAGATACAAGTTTAACTTAAAAGAACACATGGTAGCTAGGAAAGGTTCAGATCACGTACAAAATTTTTGTACAGTGGAGCCATTGGGTTTTCTGAGTAGCAACCAATAATTGGTATCAGAGCTAGGGTTTTGCCTCTGTGTATTTGGTATTAGCTTAATTATGCACATGTCATACATAATTTAGGCAGGTTAATAGTAGGATGTGTTAACTTTGTGGATACAGGATCCAACTATTATGGCTTATAGTTATTATGTGTGTGATTGGACCCTTGGACATGTCAAGGGCATTTATTATGTGTGCATGATTGTATTATAAAATACAGCAGGAGTTGTATTTAGTTTTATTAGGATTTTATTTTTGATCTAGATACATGTACATTCCTTTTATGTAATATAGGATCGATGGATGTAAATTTTATTTTATGTTCGATCTAGTTTATATGTACATTCCTTCGAGGAATATAGGATCGAAAAATATAAAATTCTATTTAAGTCGCGGATCGAATCTTGCAAGGCGTGGAACCTTTTGAGGATCAGAGTGGCGCAGCGGAACAAGGAGCAAGATGGATGCGACAACTAGACCCAGTGGCGGTGTCCAAAGATGGCAGCAGCTAAGGATGACGACACATGGAGGACAACAATAGATAAAAGTCATAATAGTTGAAAATTAGTTTTTCTATTTATTGCTTTTGTATTGTGCTGTGTGTGAATGTTAGTGTACATGTTTAGTAGGCTAGCATCATCAAAATTCCTCACTTTAAATAACTAAGTGGGAGAGGAATTTATTTTAGTGAATTCCACAGTCTCCATTACTAGTTTGTAAATTATGCAAAAAAACTTGCACGTTGGCTCTGAGTGCCTTCCTCCATATCGGATGAGTTTGTTTGCGGATCACTAGACCAAACTTCCATTTCGGATGACTATAGGAAATTAATTAAGAGCGTGTGATCTTTCCCATCGGAAGGGGCACAATCTTATTAATAGACTTAGTGTCAAGTAATGGTATACACTTAGGCACGTCTAATAGTATTCTCCCCATCGGAGTCATTGCTATTATTTGTGTGACCGAAGGAAACCAACTATTAATTTTATTTGTCAAAAAGTTAGGTTGACAAGATAATAAAATTAATGGGATATACCCTCCTTTTACAAATGTTGAATTTGTATACGTCCACACTATTGTGGCATACAAAATTCACGGTGTTTTAAGGTGTTGGTTAATTTAAAATAGTATTGTTTGAGAAATCAATATTATTCTAAATTTAGAGTTCTGACCAAAATTTATTTTGTGATTCTTAGGATGACTTTCAACTCACTGGCCATTATTCTAAAAGAAAACAGACTTATCGGTCTCAACTATATAGATTGGAAAAGAAACCTGGACATTGTTTTAACTGCTGAGGGCTATAAGTTTGTACTGTCAGAGGAATGCCCAGAAACACCTAGCAATGATTCTACCCCAGAGGAGATTCAGCATCATAGTAAATGGGTAAAAGCTGATGAGATGGTGCGGTGTTACATCTTGGCTTCGATGTCAAATGTATTACAACATCAGCATCAGGACTTACCAACAGCCTATGATATAATGAACAATCTCAAGGAACTCTTCGGACATCAGAATCGGGCTACTAGGCAAGAGGCAATGAGAAAACTGATGACAGCCACCATGACTGAGGGGACTCCCGTGAGGGATCATATTCTCAAGATGATGGCTTACTTAAACGAAATACAAGTTCTTGGAGGGGAAATTGATGGGGAAACCCAGGTCGATATCATGCCCAGAAGTTTTGAGCATTTTCGCCTGAACTATAATATGAATAAAAGGATATATTCATTGGCGGAACTTCTGACAGAACTTCAGGCAGCCAAAGGGTTGTTTCGTCAACATTCTCAAATTCACTATGCTGAAAATGGTTCTACTTCTAAGCCGAAAGGCAAGAAGAAGAAGAAATAAAATGGCTTAGCAAAGAAGGTGAATAAACCTCAAGGTGCAGGACAAAAAGCTGGAATAAAGAAGCCGAAGGGCAAGTGCTTTATTTGCAAGCAGACTGGACATTGGAAGGTGGACTGTCCTCGTAGAAACAGAACAATAAAGGTATATCTCATACTCTAGTAGTTGAAACATGTTTAGCGGTGTTATCTACCAGCACCTGGTGTGTACATATGGGAGCAACTGATCATGTCTGCAATTCTTTGCAGGGGTTCCAGGAAACCCGGCGACTATTTGATAGAGAGAAAACTGTCTACATGGGCAATGCTACTAAGGTGGCGGCTGTTGCAGTGGGAGACGTCTACTTATCATTTGATAGGAATAGGAAATTGGTTTTAAGGAATTATCTTTATGTACCCAATTTTAGAAAGAATTTAATTTCAGTTTCTAAATTGTATTTGGATGGATATTCAGTTTCCTTTAGTAACAATGTGGTTATAAAGAGAAATAAAGTGATTATATGTTCTGGTGAATTGGTTGACAATTTATATACTTTAAATCCAATTTCTCCCACAAAGCAAAATATGAAAATTAATAACGCATCTTCTAACTCTAATAAGAGAAAAGAACCTTCGGAAATGAACCAAACACATCTTTGACATCTAAAGCTTGGTCATATTAACTTAAGTAGGATTCAAATGCTTGTAGCCAATGGACTCTTGGGTCTATTAGAGTTGGAAAACTTTCCAACGTGTGAATCCTGCTTGGAAGGTAAGATGACCAAGAGACCTTTTAAGGCCAAGGGGTATAGAGCCAAAGAAACGTTAGAATTGGTTCATTCTGATTTGTGTGGTCCTATGTCTATCCAGGCTAGAGGTGGCTTTGAATATTTTATCTCTTTTATAGACGATTATTCAAGATATGGATATATTTACCTAATGCGCCGCAAGTCTGAGTGCTTTGATAAGTTCAAAGAGTACAAGGCTGATGTGGAGAAACGTCTAGGTAAAAGTATCAAGACACTACGGTCTGATCGTGGTGGCGAATACCTCTTAGGAGAGTTTAGGAATTACTTATCAGAGGCCGGGATTCAATCCCAATTATCCGCACCTGGTACACCCCAACAGAATGGTGTGGCAGAACGAAGGAATAGGACTCTTATGGAGATGGTTAAATTGATGATGAGTTATTCAGAATTACCAAATTCATTTTGGGGATACGCTCTGGAAACAGCAGCGCACATTCTGAACTTAGTACCTTCTAAATCTCTTCTACTCCCACAGAATTATGGAATGGGCGGAAGCCCAGTCTAAGACATATTCGGATTTGGGGTAGTCCAGCACATGTGCTGAAACAAGATGCTGATAAGTTAGAATCTCGTACAGAAGTTCGTATGTTTGTGGGGTATCCCAGAGGAACGAAAGGTCGTTTATTTTATAGTCCTAAAGATCAGAAGGTCATTGTTAGCACCAATGCCCAGTAGTAAAATTGTTCTAGAAGAACTTAGAGATGACACGTCTACTTCAGTACCAACAGTACAAGATGAAGTACCACAAGAGATTGCAACACGTGTCACACATGATACACAACCACAGACGGTGCCTCGTCGTAGTGGGAGGGTTGTAAGGCAGCCCGAGAGATTCATGTTTCTGGGTGAGTCTTCGGACTTGATCCCAGGCAAACATGAACCAGATCCCTGGACATATGATGAAGCACTCCAAGATATAGATGCAGTATCTTGCCAAAAGGCAATGAATTCCGAAATAGAATCTATGTATTCTAATAAGGTCTGGGAGCTTGTAGAACCACCTGATGGTGTAAAAGTCATTGGATGCAAGTGGATCTATAAAAGGAAAAGAGGGACAGATGGGAAGGTAGAAACCTTCAAAGCAAGGCTTGTTACGAAGGGGTACACTCAGAAAGAGGGAATAGATTATGAGGAGACCTTTTCGCCGGTAGCTATGCTTAAGTCTATCTGGATACTCTTATCCATTGCCGCTTATATGGATTATGAGATTTGGCAAATGGATGTCAAGACAGCTTTCCTTAATGGAAGTCTTGAAGAAAACATCCATATGAAGCAACCAGAAGGGTTCATTGAAAAGGGCAAAGAGCATCTAGTGTGCAAGCTTAATCGGTCCATTTATGGACTGAAGCAAGCTTCAAGATCTTGAAACATCCGGTTTAATGAAGTAATCCAGTCATATGAATTTATTCAGTGTCCGGATGAGTCTTGTGTATACAAGAAGTGTAACGGAAACATGGTGGTATTTCTTGTACTATATGTAGATGATATTTTGTTAATTGGCAACAATGTCAAGGTATTATCGGATGTAAGGGTATAGTTGTCCAAACAATTTGATATGAAGGACTTAGGAGAATGTGCACACATCCTTGGGATCAAAGTTATAAGGGATCGCAAGAAAAGAATGTTGTGCCTATCCCAAGCTTTATATATAGATACAATCCTTACTCATTTTAGCATGCAAAACTCCAAGAAAGGTTTCTTACTTTTTAGACATGGAGTAGCCTTATCTAAAGAGATGTCTCCAAAAACATCAAAGGAGATTGAGGACATGAAGGCAGTTCCTTATGCTTCGGCGGTAGGAAGCCTTATGTATGCAATGTTGTGTACGAGACCTGATATCTGTTTTGTCGTGGGCATGGTTAGCAGATATCAAAGTAACCCTGGACAAGGACATTGGACTGCAGTAAAGCATATATTAAAGTACCTAAGAAGGACTAGAGATTATATGCTAGTTTACCAAGCAGACGATTTACTCCCTGTGGATTACACGGATTCGGACTTCTAATCAGATAGGGACAACAGTAAGTCTACATCAGGCTATGTGTTTACTTTAGGAGGTGGAGCCATTGCATGTAGGAGTGTTAAGCAGAAATGCGTCTCAGACTCAACCATGGAAGCTGAGTATGTGGCAGCCTCTGAGGCAGCCAAAGAAGTTGTTTGGCTCAGGAACTTTCTAATGGACTTAGATGTGATTCCTGGTTTACCCAAGATCGTTACAATTTATTGTGATAATAGTGGAGCAGTTGCAAACTCGAAGGAACCACGAGCCCATAAGGCAAGTAAACATATAGAGTGCAAGTACCACCTGATACGAGACATCGTCAAGCGAGGAGAAGTTGTCGTCGCCAAGATAGCATCAGCAGATAACCTGGCAGATCCTTTCACTAAGGCCCTTCCGACGAAAGTTTTTGATCGGCATGTGGAGGGGATGAGAATCAGATGTATGGCAACAGATATGGCAGCTTAGACTTTTAGTATAAGTGGGAGATTGTTGGAGTGTATACTTAAAAGTTTAGCTTTTGTACACATTTATTTTGAAATAAAGAATCACATTGGTCAAATGTTTACATTTATTTGTTAAATGTAATTGTTCAATTAATTTATATAGTAGATAACATGGAGTGTGGAGTCACACTTAGAAGATCATGTTGTCGGTTCTTTATAAATTATAAATAGTTGCTCACGACTAAGATGGAAAGGAACAAACCATCAGAATAGACGTAGTGTAATTAAGTATTAGTTTATCTTGACTAATAAATTACACTGATACAATTTAAGTGTATTGAGTAAGATCATTTAGGTAAGTTCTTTTTGTACTGACTTAGTAAAAGAACTAGACCTTAGTTATTATGGAAGTGTGTGCTCTTAATCCTAATATAATAACAAGCATGTATATTTAATATTTATTTCTTTGACTTATCAAAGGGTGAGGTTTAGCTCGATAAATCAATATGCCCGATAAGTTGGAAATGATATTACTTATAGTATGTGTTGTTGATTGTAGAAGGGATCTGTGTTTTAGTTATCTAGGTTGAGAATGTCCCCAAGAGGAGCTCATAAGGATTGCCATGTTAAACCCTGCAGGTGGACCTAGTCCAACATGACTATAAAGTTGAATGGTACTACTCTTGGAGCTAAATATTAATTAAATGAGTTGTCAGTAACTCACTTAATTAGTGGACATTCGTAATCTTAAACACAGGGAGACTAACACACTCATGATAAGAAGGAGCCTATAATGTAATTTGGGATTGGTGCGGTAGTGCGGTAATAACTTTCTAGTGGAATGAGTTATTATCGATGAACTTGAGTTGTGTGCTCGGGGCGAGCACGAGATACTCGAGCTCATCGGAAGGCCAAAACCAATTTCTCCTCTAGGTCCCTGTTGTAGCCTCAATAAAGCCTCAAGTCCATCCAAAGAAAAGCCTTCTTGGTATCCAAGAAGGGGTCGGTTCATTGCTTGGTGACCAAGAAATGGCCGGCCACATATTCTCTAGAAGTGGTCGGCCCTTGCCTTGGGCAAGGGGGCCAGCCGCAATATTTAAATTAGGAAGGTTGTTTTTGAATTTTTAAATTTCCTCAGATATTTACAATTTGTAAAAAGAGAGATTTTAAAAATTTATAAAATTTTCCTAATTTAAATTAGGCCACAAGGTTTTAAAAGAGAGTTGTAAAATTTATAAAACTTTCTTTTAAAAAGAAATATTATTAGAGATGTTTTAAATTTTAAAACTTGGTTTTAAATTTTAAAACTTTCCTTTTGATATCCACATTAAAAAAAAGAGTTTGTAAAATTTTATTAGAAGTTTTTTTCTTCTAAAATTTTATAAAAGATTTTTTCTTTCTTTCCCTTTTAATAAGTGGCCGGCCACCTTGCTTGGTGCCCAAGCAAGGGGCCGATCAAATAATTAAACATCAACAAATAGTTGTTTAATTAATAAATCAATCTAGGATTGATTAATTAAAAGGAAAGAAAAAGAAAAAATTAAAAGGAAATAGGAATGAGTCAAATTTTTATAAAACTCTTTCCATAATTTTTCGTTGGGAAACTAATATAAAAAGTGGGGAAAGGGAGGCCTTGAAAAACATAACAATTGATATTGTGTTGTTAGAGATCATCAAGTGGTCGACCCCTCTCCCTCTCTTCCCTTTGCTCTCTTTTGCTCCTTTGTGGTGGTGGTGGCCGAATTCTAGAGAAGGAGGAGAAGCTTTCCGGGTGGTGTTCGTCTTGGAGGATCGTCGCCCACACAACGTCTAATAGGAGGCGAGGGATACGGCAGAAGATTATTAAGACCAAAAGTAGCTAGAGGGGGGGGAATAGCTCGTCGCATTCTCTCGGTGCTCGGCGTTGCTTGGCGTTGCTTGTTTCTTCAAGAATATGCAGCGGAAAATACAGAAACAAATGCAACAACGCTAACACGGTTGGTTTACTTGGTATCCACCTCACAAGAGGTGACTAGTCCAAGGATCCACACCACGCACGCACCCTCCACTATGAAAACACTCCTTTTCGGTAACTACCGAGGGCGGAGAAGCCCTACAAGACTCTCAGTACAAGAAGAAAGGAAAGGGAAACAAAATACAAGCGCAAAGCTTACAATGAGTACAGAAAACCCTAACCCTAGCTTCTCTTCTTGCCTTTGATCCGCCTCTTGACTTGGAAAGCTTCCAAGATCCTTCAAGAACTAGCGACCTGATCTTTGAGAGCGCTGTGGAGGAGTTGGCGAGTGATCTGGAGTGAAGCGATTCCGAAGGAATCGTGCGCCTGCGGCTTTTATCGACGCCAACGGTCGGATCCCGATCGATTCGAATGTTCTCAATCGATCGGGGAGACTTTGGATCGATCCACGGATCGATCCAGAGCGTCTCTGTGCTCTGGGAAAACGCCTGGATCGATCCACGGATCGATCCAGCGCTTATCGCGCGAAGCAGCAGCGTCCCAATCGATCGGCTGATCGATTGGGACCTCTGGATCGATCCACCGATCGATCCAGAGGCTCTCTGTTCGCTGGGAAAGATCTGGATCGATCCACTGATCGATCCAGATCCTGGATCGATCCACTGATCGATCCAGATCCTGGATCGATCCACTGATCGATCCAGCACTTGATTTTTGCCCAAAACCAAGTCCCGAACCTCCCAAACCAACATCCGGTCAACCTTGACCTGTTGGTATGTCATGCCTAGCATCTGGTCACTCCCTTGACCTGCCAGGACTTCCCACCAAGTGTCCGGTCAATCCCTTTGACCCACTTGGACTTTTCTCTGTGCCAAGTATCCGGTCAATCCCTTTGACCTACTTGGACTTCCCAACACCAGATGTCCGATCATCCTTGATCCATCTGAATCTCCCTTGCCTGGCTTCACTCACCAGGACTTTCACCTAGCTTCACTCACTAGGGTTTTCCATCTGTCTAGCTTCACTCACTAGGACTTTCACCTGGCTTCACTCACCAGGACTTTCACCTAGTTTCACTCACTAGGATTTCCTTCTGCCTAGCTTCACTCACTAGGACTTTCCAGTCAAGTATCCGGTCAACCTTGACCTACTTGACTCTCCTTCAATCAGTATCTTATTGTCAAACATCTAAACCCAAACCAAGACTCAGCTTGGTTAACCAGGTCAACCTTGACCTGAGGGATATTGCACCAACAATCTCCCCCTTTTTGATGTTTGACAATACCATAATAACACTTACAATCCCACATGTAAGTTAGGCTAATCCTATAGCCTCCTTCTTCATGCCACTAGGTAATGAACACATAAGTTAGACTCTTCATTCTCCTCCTAAGAGGGCAAACTCCCTCTAGGTAATGAAAACCTAACTTACTTCCTTTCATTCTCCCCCTATTGGCACACATCAACCCCCTACTAATAAAACACATCAACCCGTCTTTGGACACACATCAACCTATGCTCCAATTTTGGGCACACTTCAACAACTCCATTTGTTGAAGACTCTCCCCCTGAAGAGTTGCTCATCGTGATCACCACTTCACTCATTGTGATCAACACAATAATGAAGGTCCCATACCCTTCATTCTTCCTTAACTTCTCCCTCAATGTTGACAAATACCCAACCTTGAGCATTTTCAACCACTTGAGTTGCCACTTGAAATGATGAGGATATCCACTCCCCATTTCTTCCCATTTCAAGTTTAAATGCTCAACCTTGAGCAAGTTCACAACGGAAGGTTAACCACCTTCCAAGGTTCATGAAAAATAAATTTTCATGCCTTTAAAGAGTCCCTCCCCCTAAAGACATGGTGGTAACTTCTGTCATTGCACCAACAATGACTTGGAATCCCTAAACCTTTAGGAAACCCAAATTTAGAAGTTTTGAGGTTCAAATACTCAAAATTTGAAACAAACCTCAACCTAAAACTTCAATGAAGTCTTCCTTAACCAATCCATCCTTGTTTTCACATGAAAACACCCTTTGTATGTATACAAATGTATTTTGGGGGGTTTGGAATGGTTACCTAGACTCAAAGAGGTTCAAGGTGCTGAAATCAGGCCTTCCCAGCCAAAATCAGCAACTTGGATCGATTGGAGTTGGGTTCCAATCGATTGAACCTTTCTGAATCGATCCACTGATCGATTCAGACTACCTGGATCGATCGGCTGATCGATCCAGCGAGCTTCTGCTCGCGGGAGACTTGCCTTCTGAATCGATCCACGGATCGATTCGGGCACTCCAATCGATCCATGGATCGATCGGAGCTCTGATAGTTGCTGAAATTCCATTTCAGTCAACTTCAGAAACCCCTAGAAAATTCTACAAAAATCCAAAAATCATGAAATTTCGTGTAGACATTATTTAGGGCATACTTAATCATGGAAAAATAGTTTTCTATGAAAATACATCATATTTTCAAAGATTGACACAAACTTGAAATCTTGCAAAAACTTTAGTGTTTTCTTCAAGTTTGTGTCTAACTATTCAATGGTGATTACTATCAAAAGATAGCCTTCACCAAGGTTTTCCAAAATCATTTTAAAAACCTTTTAAAAGTCAATATCCCATCATGTTCCTTGGGCTTAATGCACATGACTTGTACATTAGCTTTCCCAATGATGGGAAAACACATAACTATGTGTTTTGATGAACCTAAAAACTCAAAAGAATGTACTAAATCAACATCTTGTGCTTTGTTCATCATCCTAACATCTCACTTGTATCTAATGTGTACTAAAACACATGCAAGTCACCTTATAGGTCTTTGTGAGATGTAAAATTTGGTTTTGCCCTATTCTAGGGATCATGCATATCTATCTATGCATTTTAGAAATGTTAGACATCCACCTAGGATGTCACTTGTCAATAAGTGTCGTTAAATGTCATTCGTCCTTAATTACAAGGAATTAAACTTAATGCATGATTATGTTATGGCATACATCAAAATAAAATAGCTTTCAAAAGAAAGATTTCTATAACTACATGATGTATGAATGTCATGACATGGTATTTTTGAGTTTTTCATAGTAAAACATGAATGCAAAAATAGACATGATGTCATGGCATATGATGGGCAAACAATCATGGCAAGATTTAGCATAAATAAAATATACTTAGATTACCTATCTAAGTATCCTTAACCACTTAGCTAAATCACAAAGTATAACCCTAGATCGCCCAATTTCCTTAAGAAAATGTCAAAACCCAACTTGACATTTCTTTAATCTCTTGAATTAATTATGCCAATTAGAAATTTAAAATATTCCTCAAGTTGGCATATTCCATTTTCCCTCAAGAGTGAGCACCTTTAAATTTAGGCCCGGATCGCCTTAAATTTCCTAAGAACATACCAAAATCCCAACTTGGTAGTTCTTATGGTTTTCCCAATTTGTGCCATTTTAAGATAAAATCAATTTTTCCACCAATAGGCACATTTTACTCTTTCAAGGAGTAAACACTAGGTCCGTTTCATTTTCAAAAGTTAACAAAAATCTTGAAAATGCTCCTTGAGTGTCAATTTCCTCAAAGTTGGGTTAACTACCATTCTAATCGGAGTTGACACTCTCTAACCCATTTATGGGGTAGAGAAAATGCTCCTAGGAACCCAACACCTATTGGTGCTCCTTGGATGCTCTAGGTATTCACTAGGGATAACTTCCCTAGATACCTTCCTAGTGACCTTGTTTGACTTCTTAGAAGCCTTGGTCACATTTTCTAGGTCAACTCTAGGGATAGCCTCCCTTGTGACCTTGTTAGTGACTTTCTTGGACTTCATAGAAGTCTTAGTCACATTAATTGCAAAAATACTCTTAGGGATGACCTCCCTAGTATTTTTGACTTGCCCACTAGACCTAGGGTTTGTTCCATAACTATATGGAACTCTATGGTAAGAGGGCACATCCTTCTTAGCCTTTGGTTTGTACCCCAAACCTCTATGGCCATTGGATGACTTTGATTTTCCTAGCCCTAGGTATTGCTCACTTTGCCCTAATAGGATATTTTCCATCATTTTTAGGGTCTTCTCCATTTTATCAAGTCTTGACCTCAAGACTTGATTTTCTATCACTAAGTCCTTAGTTTTTGGTTTTCCATTAAGTTCATGAGCATTTTTGTTTCTAGGCTTGTATCTTACATCCTTAGAGTTATCGCCTAGGTTTTTACCTACATTCCTAGCCTTTGGGATAGTAGTTTTGGCATGTAGGGCCACATGCTTTTCCTTAAAGCCCCCATGCTTCCTATTCTTATGGTAAATCGCATTAAGATGATAAAAATTTGACCTAGCATGCTTTTTACCATTTTGCAAGGGAATAGGCTCAATGAATGTTACCTTCTTCTTTACCTTAGAGGCTCCCCCTTGACTAGTGCCTCCTTGAGCCTTGACCATCTTCTTCCCCTTGGGGCATTGACTTCGGTAATGCCCTTTTTGTTGACACAAGAAGCACACAATGTGCTCCTTGCTCTTCTTTGTCCCGGGGGCGGTCTCCTTGAGCTTCTCCTTGCCCTTTTGTGCCATTTGGCCCTTCTTCTTGGCCAAGTTGGGACACTTGCTCTTATAGTGCCCATGTTCCCTACACTCAAAACATATTATATGATTTTTATTATTAATTGAAATATTTATACCTCTGCTTGCAGGGGTGACATCTTTTTCTTTGGATCCGGAGGTAGAAGCTTCCTCTTGATCGGACCTTGATTCTCCTCCATTTGATTTTTCTTGACTTGTGGAGGTAGAAGCTTCTTCCTCCTCTTCTTCTCTTGACCCGGATGTAGAAGCTTCTTCTTCTTCTTGCTCCGGTGTCACCAAGGATTGCTCCCCCTCAATCCTAGAGGTGGAGGCTTCATCATCTTGAATGTGAAACAAGGAGTATGCTCCCTCCTTGTTTCCTTGCATTCCCTTGAGGATGAAGCTTCTTGGATTTCCTCTTCTTCGGAGGTTGAGTATCTCTCAACCTCGGAGTCCTCCTCTTGGTCTTGCTCCAAAGAGTCACCCTCTCTGGATTCTTCATTATCTTGTACAGTGGAGGGGATCTCATGAATTCTTGCCAATTTGCTCCAAAGCTCCTTGGCATCTTCAAACTCTCCAATTTGTTCCAAGATGTTGCTTGGCAATAAATTGACCAAAAGCTTGGTCACTTTGTCATTGGCCTTACATCTTTGAATTTGGTCTTTGCTCCACTTGCTCCTTTTGAGTACTTTGCCCTTGGAATTTGTGGGAGCTTCAAAACCTTCCATGAGAGCAAACCATTGCTCTATCTCCATCATAAGAAAATTTTCAATTCTTGATCTCCAAGAATCGAAGCTTGCCGATGTGTATGGTGGAGCCACCCTTGTGTCAAATCCAAGTCCATCTTGGAATTGCATCTTGAAGTTGAGCTTGATACAGTCTTGAACTTGAAGAATTTGCTCCAACTTCTTCACCCTCTAGCTTTTCTTGATATGCTTGACCCTTCCGGCGATGATTCTGGTGAAGAGCGACCTCGCTCTGATACCACTTGTTAGGACCAAAAGTAGCTAGAGGGGGGGGGGAATAGCTCGTCGCGTTCTCTCGGTGCTCTGCGTTGCTTGGCGTTGCTTGTTTCTTCAAGAATATGCAGCGGAAAATACAGAAACAAATGCAACAACGCTAACACGGTTGGTTTACTTGGTATCCACCTCACAAGAGGTGACTAGTCCAAGGATCCACACCACGCACGCACCCTCCACTATGAAAACACTCCTTTTCGGTAACTACCGAGGGCGGAGAAGCCCTACAAGACTCTCAGTACAAGAAGAAAGGAAAGGGAAACAAAATACAAGCGCAAAGCTTACAATGAGTACAGAAAACCCTAACCCTAGCTTCTCTTCTTGCCTTTGATCCGCCTCTTGACTTGGAAAGCTTCCAAGATCCTTCAAGAACTAGCGACCTGATCTTTGAGAGCGCTGTGGAGGAGCTGGTGAGTAATCTGGAGTGAATCGGTGAAGCGATTCCGAAGGAATCGTGCGCCTGCGGCTTTTATCGACGCCAACGGTCGGATCCCGATCGATTCGAATGTTCTCAATCGATCGGGGAGACTTTGGATCGATCCACGGATCGATCCAGAGCGTCTCTGTGCTCTGGGAAAACGCCTGGATCGATCCACGGATCGATCCAGCGCTTATCGCGCGAAGCAGCAGCGTCCCAATCGATCGGCTGATCGATTGGGACCTCTGGATCGATCCACCGATCGATCCAGAGGCTCTCTGTTCGCTGGGAAAGATCTGGATCGATCCACTGATCGATCCAGATCCTGGATCGATCCACTGATCGATCCAGCACTTGGTTTTTGCCCAAAACCAAGTCCCGAACCTCTCAAACCAACATCCGGTCAACCTTGACCTATTGGTATGTCATGCCTAGCATCTGGTCACTCCCTTGACCTGCCAGGACTTCCCACCAAGTGTCCGGTCAATCCCTTTGACCCACTTGGACTTTTCTCTGTGCCAAGTATCCGGTCAATCCCTTTGACCTACTTGGACTTCCCAACACCAGATGTCCGATCATCCTTGATCCATCTGAATCTCCCTTGCCTGGCTTCACTCACCAGGACTTTCACCTAGCTTCACTGACTAGGGTTTTCCATCTGCCTAGCTTCACTCACTAGGACTTTCACCTGGCTTCACTCACCAGGACTTTCACCTAGCTTCACTCACTAGGATTTTCTTCTGCCTAGCTTCACTCACTAGGACTTTCCAGTCAAGTATCCGGTCAACCTTGACCTACTTGACTCTCCTTCAATCAGTATCTTATTGTCAAACATCTAAACTCAAACCAAGACTCAGCTTGGTTAACCAGGTCAACCTTGACCTGAGGGATATTGCACCAACAAAGATCTCGAGGTTTTTAGCATACAAGGAAGAGGTAAAACTAGTATTTAATTTTCGCATCATACTAGTTAATTTTTCTTTGTATAAATACCAAATACAAGAGACATTCGATTCTTGTTTTTCGAATTTAATTTCAATGTTGTGTTATTTTTCTTTTTTCCTTGTGATTTGATTGTTCCTTTTGGTTAACCTAGAGTTATATAAGGAAATTAAATATTAACTTCCCTTAAAAGGCTTTGTCTAGTCGGTGGTGGTTGCTCCCATATCTAAGAAGGTCAAGTGCCTCGCCATGCAGTACTAGAAGCCAATTTTGGAAACTAATATTTAATTGAATTTATAACCTAGGTGATTTGGATCAAACGTGTTAAGTTCCACAGGAGATCCAAATCTAAACCTAAAGGAACATATAAGTTAAACTTGGAATCAAACGTGTTAAGTTCCGCAGGAGATACAAGTTTAACTTAAAAGAACACATGGTAGCTAGGAAAGGTTCAGATCACGTACAAAATTTTTGTACAGTGGAGCCATTGGGTTTTTCGAGTAGCAACCAGCACAGGTATCCTAGATCTAACTATTATGGCCCTAATGTGTTTGTGTGTGATTGGACCCTCGCACATGTCAAGGGCATTTTATGTGTGTATGCATGATTGTAATATTAAATACAGCAAGAACTGTATTAGCTATTAGGATTTTATATTTTTGTTCAATTTAGATTATATGCACATTCCTTCATGGAATATAGGATCGATAAATGTAAAATTCTATTTTTGTCGCGGATCGTATCCTTGCGAGGCGTGGTGATATTGGAGGACTAGAGGCGTAGCGGAAAAGGAAGCTCGATGGACACGACGACATGAGCCTTAGGACTAGCGGTTAGAGTTGACGATTGCTAGGGCTGGTGGCACACAAAGGACAGTGATGGAAGAGGTCATAATAGTTGGAAAATTATTTTTTCATATTTATTGCTTTTATTTGCTGTGATGTGTGTATGTGTGCTTGCATGATAAAATTCCTCATTTTAAATAACTAAGTGGGAGAGAGATTTTAAATAAATTCCACGGTCTCCATTACTGGTTTGTAAGTGAGACAAACAAACTTGCGTGTTGGCTCTGAGTTTCTTCCTCCACAATGGATGAGTTTGTTTGCGGATCACTAGATCAAATTTCCTTACTGGATGGTTATAGAAAATTATTTAGAAGTGTGTGATCTTCTCCAACTGAAAGGACACAATCCTATTTAATGGACTAAGTATCAAGAAATGGTATACACTTAGGCACATTTAATATTATCCTCCCCAACGGAGTCACTGCTATTATTTGTGTGACCAAAGAAAAATCAACTATTAATTT
The DNA here is from genome assembly GCF_018446385.1 of Zingiber officinale. Taxonomy (NCBI): domain Eukaryota; kingdom Viridiplantae; phylum Streptophyta; class Magnoliopsida; order Zingiberales; family Zingiberaceae; genus Zingiber; species Zingiber officinale. The sequence goes on from NC_055997.1 coordinate 57,196,452, forward strand.
GTCATAAAGTTAGGATGACAAGATAATTAATGGGTAAAACCCTCCTTTTACAAATGATTGATTTTGTATACGTCCACACTAACGTGGCATACAAAATTCACGGTGTTTGAGGTGTTGGTGAATTTAAATGAAATTTTTTGAGGAATCAATATTATTTTAAATTCTAAAGTATTAACCAAAACTTATTTTTGTGATTCTTAGGATTTCAAAATGACCTTCAATCCACTTGCTGTTATTCTGAAAGAGAATAAACTTACTGGTCTAAATTATATAGATTGGAAAAGAAAGCTGGACATTGTCCTAACTGCTGAAGGCTATAAGTTTGTACTGATAGAGGTCTACCCTAATGCGCATAGTAGCGATTCTAGTGAAGAGAAGATTGAGTGTTATAAGAAATGGGTTAAGGCAGATGAGATGGCGCGGTGTTACATTTTAGCTTCTATGTCAAATGTGCTGCAACATCAGCATCAGACCATGCCTACTACTTATGACATAATGTACAATCTCAAGGATCTCTTCGAACACCAAAATAGGGCTGCTAGGCAAGAGACTATGAGAAACTTGATGACAACCACCATGTCTGAGGGGACGCCCGTAAGAGATTATATCCTCAAAATGATAGCTTACTTGAATGAGGTACATTTCCTTGGAGTTGAAATCGATGGGGAAACCTAGATCGATATTATTCTCCAAACGCTACCCAGAAGTTTTGAGCAATTCCGCCTGAACTATAACATGAACAAAAGGACTTATACGTTGGCAGAACTTCTGACAGAACTTTAGGCAGCAGAAGGTATATTTCGTCATAGTTCTCAGATTCACTTTGCTGAAAATGTTTCTACTTCTAAGTCGAAAGGCAAGAAGAAGAAAAAGAAATAAGCTGGTTCGACAAAGAAAGTGAATCGATATCTAGGTACTGGACTAAAAGCAGGAGTGAAGAAGCTGAAAGGCAAGTGCTTGTTTGCAAGCAGGTAGGACATTGGAAGGCGGACTGTCCTCGTAGGAAGGAAAACAATAAAGGTATATCTTATTCTCTAGTTGCTGAAACATGTTTAGCGGTGTTATCTACCGGTACCTGGTGTGTAGATACAGGAGCCACTGATTATGTCTTCAATTCATTGTAGGGGTTCTAGGAAACCCAACGACTATATGAAGGAGAGATTACCGTCTACATGGGCAATGCTACGAAAGTGGCAGCTATTGCAGTGGGAGACATCTACTTATCATTTGATAGGAATAGAACTTTGATTTTGAGAAATTATCTTTATGTACCAAGTTTTAGAAAGAATTTAATTTCAGTTTTTAAACTATTTTTGGATGGATATTCTGTTACTTTTGATAACAATATGATTGTCAAGAAAAATAGAGTAATTATCTGTTCAGATATATTGGTTGATAATTTGTATACTCTAAATCCAATTACTCCCACAAAGCAACCAATGAAAATTAATAACACATCTTCTAATTCTAATAAGAGAAAAGAACTTTCGGAAATGAACCAAACATATCTTTGGTATCTTAGGCTAGGTCATATTAACTTGAGTAGAATTCAAAGGTTAATAGCCGATGGCCTTTTGGGTGCATTGGTGGTGGAAAATTTCCCAACCTGCGAGTCTTGCTTGGAAGGAAAGATGATCAAGAGACCTTTTAAGGCCAAGGGGTATAGAGCCAAAAATGTATTGGAATTGGTTCATTCTGATTTATGTGGACCTATAACTATCCAGGTAAGAGGTGGTTTCGAATATTTTATCTCTTTTATAGACGACTATTCGAGATACGGATACATTTACTTAATGCGCCATAAATCTGAGTGCTTTGACAAGTTCAAAGAATACAAGGCTGATGTGGAGAAACGTCATGGTAAAAGTATCAAGACACTACGGTCTGATCGTGGTGGCGAGTACCTCTTAGGAGAGTTTAAGAGTTACTTATCAGAGGCTGGGATTCAATCCCAACTGGCTACACCTGGTACACCCAACAGAATGGTGTGGCAGAACGAAAGAATAGGACTCTTATGGAAATGGTTAGATCAATGATGAGTTATTCAGAATTACCAAATTTGAACATGTTCGGATTTGGAGTCTGAAACATGTTTGGATTTGGAGTAGTCCGACACATGTGCTGAAGGGAGATGCTAATAAGTTGGAATCTCGTACAGAAGTTCGCTTGTTTATAGGATATCCTAAAGGAACGAAAGGTGATCTATTTTATAATCCTAAAGATCAGAAGGTCATTGATAGCACTAATGTCCGATTTTAAAAAAGGACTATATAATAAACTACAAGCCCATGAGTAAAATTGTTCTAGAAGAAATAAGAGAGGACACGTCTACTTTAGTACCAACAGTGCAAAATGAAATATCACAAGAAACTACAACACGTATCACAAATGATACACAACTACAGATAGTGCCTTGTCGTAGTGGGAGGGTTGTGAGGCAACCTGAAAGATTCATGTTTTTGGGAGAGTCTTCAGACTTGATCTCAGGTAAACATGAACCTCATCCCCGAACATATGACGAAACACTCCAAGATAAAGATGCAGCATCTTGGCAAAGAGTAATAAATTCAGAAATAGAATCTATGTATTCTAACAAAGTCTGGGAACTAGTAGAACCATCAAATGGTGTAAAAGCTATTGGATGTAAATGGATCTACAAAAGGAAAAGAGAGACAGACGGGAAGGTGGAAACCTTCAAAGCAAGGCTTGTTGCGAAAGGGTATACTCAAAAAGAATGAATCGATTATGGGGAAATTTTTTCGCCAGTAGCCATGCTTAAGTCTATCCGGACACTTTTATCTATTGCTGCTCATATGTATTATGAGGTTTGGCAAATGGATGTCAAGACAACTTTTCTTAATGAAAGTCTTAAAGAAAACATCCATATGAAGCAACCAGAAGGGTCCATTGCAAAGGGCAAAGAGCATCTTGTATGTAAGCTCAATCGGTCTATTTATGGACTGAAGCAAGCTTCAAGGTCTTGGAACATCCGGTTTAATGAAGTAATCCAATCTTATGGATTTATTCAGTGTCCGGATGAGTCTTGTGTATACAAGAAGTGTGATGGAAACGTGGTGGTATTTCTTGTACTATACGTAGATGGCATTTCGTTAGTTGGCAACAATATCAAAGTGTTATTGGAAGTAAGGGTATGGTTGTCCAAGCAATTCGATATGAAGGACTTGGGAGAATGCGCACATATTCTTGGAATCAAAGTAATAAGGGATCGCAAGAAAAGAATGTTGTGCTTATCCCAAGCTTTATATATCGATACTATCCTAGCTCGTTTTAGCATGCAAGACTCCAAGAAAAGTTTTCTACCTTTTCGGCATGGAGTGTCTTTATCTAAATTTGATGTCTCCTAAGACATCAAAAGAGATAGAAGAAATGAAGGCAGTTCCTTATGCTTCGGCCGTAGGAAGTCTAATGTATGCAATGTTATGTACGAGACCAAATATCTGTTTTACCGTGGGCATGATTAGTAGATATCAATGTAATCCAGGATAGAGACATTGGACTACTGTAAAACATATATTAAAGTACCTGAGTAGGACTAGAGATTATATGCTGGTTTATCAAGCAGATGATTTGCTCCTTGTAGGTTACATGGATTCTGGCTTCCAATCAGATAAGGACAATAGTAAGTCTACCTCAGGTTACGTGTTTACTTTAGGAGGTGGAGCCATCGCATGGAGGAGTGTTAAGAAGAAATGCATTTCAAATTCAACCATGGAAGCTGAGTATGTAGCAGCCTCTAAGGCAGCCAAAGAAGTTGTATGGCTTAGGAACTTTTGGATGGACTTAGATTTGATTCCTGGTTTGCCCAAAATCATCACAATTTATTGTGATAATAGTGGTGCAGTAGCAAACTCGAAGGAACCACGAGCCCATAAGATAAGTAACACATTGAGCGCAAGTACCACCTGATACGAGACATCGTAAAGCGAGGAGAAGTTGTTGTCGCCAAGATTGCATCAGTAAATAACCTGGCAGATCCTTTCACTAAGGCCCTTCTGGTGAATGCTTTTGTTCGGCATGTTAAGGGGATGGGAATCAGATGTATGACAACGTTTATGGCACATTACAACAAAAACCTTCATAGACATCGGTTTTCCACCGGTGTCTATTTCATTTTCGACCGATGTCTATGAAGCCGATGTTAAAAGTCTGCCATTTTAGACATCGGGTAAAAACCGGTGTAGTATCACTTAACGACACCGGTCTTCGAATCGGTTATTAACCGGTGTAGTATCACTTAACGACACCGTTTCATCAACGGTGTAAAACCGATGTAATATTGTATGTTAATAACACCAGTTTTGGCAGCGGTAAATGACCGATGTAATATTAGTTAATAACACCGGTTTTGCAGCGGTGGAAAACCGATGTAATATGTATATTTTTTAACAGCACAAATTTGATTTCCGAAACAATGAAAAACCGACAATAACAAAAAAAAATACACAAATATTCATAAATTATACAAATATTCTTCATTCAATAATATCCATAAAATACACAAATATTCACAAATTATATAAATAATCTTCTTACAGCAATATCCATAAAATACCCAAACATTATTTTTACATCAAAAGCTAGCTAATAGATATCAAAATCAAGGTAGAACATTCTTTTAACACATCAAGGTAGAACCGCACTTCAAATGTAATCTAGCATGCATTTAGTCCACTCGAACCGCACTTCATCAATTTCAACTTTGAAGTATTTGAGATTTGTAAACTGTAAAAACACATAAATCCACCATATGTCAAATAACTAAAACAAATGTGTACATGTATCAAATAAAATAGAATACTGAGTTTTTAAAAGCTGCTGTGGAAGATAACAAATATAACATAGAATCTAAAACTTTCATATATGACACTTAGTATATGCTGCTTAGAATATAACATAGATAATTTACTCCTTCTAATTCAAGTGTACAGATTGATAAGAACTGACAGCATCATACAACAACTTACTAGGCATGATAATGGTTGAACAAAGAAATATGACTACACAACAAATCCAGTGAAGGAAGCATAGAAGAACAAAGCTACCTCTGATGAAGAGATATACTATTTATTGTACTACCTCTGATGCCATCTTGGTATCCTGAATATCCTGCACTAAGCCCCCTATTTTCTGTGATTTCTGCTACCAACCACAGCAGCAAGGAATGCGGCAAGAAGGCAGCTGGCTCCTTAGTTCAGCACCCAAAACAGCAAGTTAGAACTTCCTTTTGGGTCCCTTCAATCCTCTAGTAAGTAGAAACTATTTTCCCTTTGGTTTATGATGGATTTGGAGTGTCTTGACCTAAGATATAATCCTCTTGTAGCCCTCTATATTAAAGGCCAGTATACATGGAAAATTCAGCATGTTCTTCTGAAGTCATAATAGGGTAGGTAAACTTTACTTGTAGTTTTTATTCATTTGCTTCATGTAGGAGTAGATTCTAGTAAATTCCCACACATTTAATGTTTAATGACAGGATGACAGGATGAATTTTGAATTTAAGTAATAGCAATAAAGTTAAACTAGATAACTTGGACAACGTATGATTTGAACACATTAGAAACAATTCAAAGAAATGTCAATCAATCAAAAAAAATTAAAGAAATCAGTCACAGGACAACATCGAGACTGAGGCAAAATAATTAGCTTGCCTTTTGTGCTTCAGTCAAGGTGCGACCAAATCGAGGAGGAGCAGGCCTCTTAGTTAGTCTTTTTACATCTACCTCTGCTCCCCTGTTAGAGTGTAAAGAAATGCAACAAGGAGAATAAGAATCAGATAAAAGATAAAGAACATATTAGGAAAAGTGCAAACATTGTGTCTACAAACTCCCTAATATTCTGAACATTTAAATGTTCCTCTCTTCAAGAAGAAAAGTACATGGATATATTACTGGATGGAAAGCCCTAACAAATATTTTCACCATTTCATATTTAGGTATTTCTGCCAGACTTCACAACACGACCCCGGTAGATCATACCTATTTTCACCCAGCTTATCAACAGGCCACAGCTCATCCCCAAAGAAGCTGCTTGTGTACAATACTTGGTCTCCAGCCCTAAGTCCTGCCTTTGCTGCATTTCCACTAGAATCTACTGCCTAGAAAATAATCAATCATGGTACATTAGTCAACCAAAAAAGATTAACCAAATGCCTATCGATATTATATCACTTGATTGGCGTTCTGTTTTATTATGTGGCATTAGAAGTGACAATAGTCTTGAATAGAATTCAATGCAAAAATAAGATTAACATATCATCATGATGAAAATGAGAGCATTATGGTAACGTCAAGCTACTGGCTAACTTTACCTAGAAATGAAATCTATGCGAGAAACAGATACAAAATTTAAACAGAAACAATCAGGGTGAAAAAAAGACATCCACTCTGCATCTTGTCGATGGAGCCAGAAGCCCCCCTCTCTTTGCAGTGTTGGTACTACTGTCTTTTATTTCAGGAACACATTTATTGAAGTGAGAACTATAAACCGATTAGCTTCTTGTGAGAATGCATGGTATTTTGAGTAACATAAAAAAACTGGTTAATAGATGTTAGTGAGTCATTTGGGATCAAACCTCTGAAACTTCTTGGACAAAAATCTGATCAACATCAAAGATACAATGTTGTCTCCTAATGAACAAATGCAAGGAATTAATCATACACTAACAAGTCAGTGTGAGCATGATTTAATAGTTCAATTAAAATAAAATCAGTACCTATTTGCTTGATCAGAAGAACTGCTTGCTGCCTCACAAGGCGGGATATTAGATCATTTATCAAATGTTACTGCACATCTACAATACCATGAAAAAGATAACAGAGTGTGACTCAGCATCCAAAAAACTTGTCAGGTTTTAACGATCTAGTATGAAAATAAAAAAAGTTTCGACTAAGTATAAAGTTATAATCACATCTTGTGGAGTTTGAAAGTATAAAGATAAATTTAACATGGACCTGATGCATCACAACATAAGCAAAACCTTTTTTAGGAAAACCCTGTAGCCAACAAATAATTCTAGCACTTCTTCAAAGGGTGCCTGCAAGTAGACACAGGTCAGTAGAAACTAAGGAAACATTGTTGTAGTAAAAAAGAGAGTTTAGACTAAAAATAAGTAGATAAATGGTACCTTAAAAAAGAGTGTATCAGTTGCAAAAAACAATAAAAATTTGTCAAATTACTAGACATAACAGTAAAAGCTATAAATGATTGAGCAACTGGTATCTGTGTTACTTTCAAACAGAACAAAACAATTTATAATCAGTTCCCTGTAATTTGATAAGAAGATAAATTAACAAATATATATTGCATCACAAGAGTTTTAAGATGACTTATTGAAGTTCAATCTTGCCCATTACTAGTTACTAGTAGCATCACAAATGTAAATCTGGTAGGTAATGACATACCATTCAATGGTTGACCAATAGAATGCGCAACTTGGTTCAATTTTTCCTTTACAATCTGCAATGCAATAAAAAATATTTTCCTATAAGTACTAAAAGACATCCTAGATAAAACCATGGCCAAAGAACGTGAGAAAAATGCATCTCGATAGAAAGAGATGTCTAAAAATTTGTAGTATTGTAATATGACCAGAAATATGGTGCATAAATTTGCAGTCATACCTCGAATTCTGCATGACTAATAGCCTTATAGGGTAGCTGAAATTCAGACATGAGTGACCTCTACGAGCAATAGAACATAATTTTGGTAAATGAAATTAGATAAGAGCTCCAAACCTCATACAAGGTATCCAGAATATACCTATGACTCGGGGCTTTCTAGTCAGAATCGATAGCGGAAAAGAGAAGTCTCCATGGAAAGAAACCATTTCCTTAATTCATCCCTAGGAGGTGAAGGAGATAACACTCAGGAAAGATAGTGTGATATCAAAATAAAACATGACCATAAAAATCAAAACCTACATTCTACAATATGCAAGACGAAGAACGAAGTGTGAAATGATATCTTTGTTCATGACCTCTGATGGATCTTGATGCCTCATATGTGCCCTCCATAGTTCAGTTACCTAATTTTCCCAAAATAAAACATATATTTAAAAGTAAAATGAACGATCCAAACAAAATCACACGCAATACCAATCTCTCCATCTCTTCGGGCCTTTTTCCTCGAGGCAAACCATCTGAAATACCCTGCAGGACTTCATGAAAACAATCGAATATAAGTTACCAACAAAGCCAAAGAGATGCAGGATAGGGAAGTTGATCAAGGAAGGGAAGGTATACAACGAACCACAAACCCTAGAAATGGGAAAAGATGAGGTTTTGCAAGGTACCTCGGAGGCAATCTATGGCGTAGAGTTCAAAATCTTAATAATGGAGGACTTCGTCGAGTTCATCAAATACAAAATCCTAAGTAAACTTAATCTGTTAGAAAATGGAAGGCATAATAACCTTTTGAAACATTGGTAAACTCTAAACTCAAATTATCACTCTTCAAATATCAAACAATGTATATGTTAGTTTTTAACCTTGTCGTTCTCATATCCAATGCAGTGTGGTGACATCTCGTAGTGAAAGATAAAAAAAAACAAGTATATACGAGGTTTATGAGATTTATATTCCAAACCAAGTTTCTGTTGGAATTATTTCCAACTATGAATTTATTTTAATGTGCTTTGTGGTTGTCAAATGTCATCTTTAAGACAGAATTATCAATCAAATAACAAGTGGAACACATTTTAATTAAGGGCAAGGTTTGTTCTATTTCATTCAGATTTCCCCATGAGTGGTTTAGCATTTGAACCACAAGTACTCATAACATAGATATAGGTATGCAAGACTTTGTAATAAGTCTAAAACCCAAAATTCTACATAGCACATTTCCAGGTTAAATCCAGAATTTATACCATGTAGCTTGACACATTACTTCACTGATAATATCTAAAGCCCAATGTGGGACTTCCAGTTAAAAGCCTAGAGAACTTTAGATCCTTAAGGGAAAAAAAAGTTCAAAACCATGCCAAGCTATTAACCTGTAAATCATTAGTGGAAGCTCTTGACTGTGCTCATTACTTTTGCTACAAGAAAGTAGGAAAGGAAAATGTACATTAGCTAATCTCACATGAATGATAGTATCAGCACCAAAGTTGATCCTCCACTGGAGCATCTCAGACCACATATGAGTAGCTTTTTCAATATTGAACCCTCGTGCCTTTAGAAATCTGGAAATGATAAGTCAAAGGTTCAAAAGAAAATGTGTAGCATGATAAATCATAATCTTACACTAAAATTAGATGCATTTGATAGATCATTCTGACATCCTTAAGTGTGTTCAATCCTTGAGAAGCAATAAGAGTTGATGAGTAGGTGGTTAATAGATTCCAATGAAAAACCACATGTAATTAAGTCATGATCAATTGGTCTAGATGCTTTAAGGCCTGAGTGTGAACTTGTCCAAGTAGGATTAACCAACTATTGAGAGGAATGAAAAATTATATTATGTCACACAGTCCTCCTCCTCAAGCTATAATATAAATGGTATCTATATCCAGCTTATTATGTAAATTAAACAAGATCTCACAGAAGAAAAAGATAAAATGAACTGAGACATGATAACAATGAAAATGAAAATGCCAAAACTAGCACAACAACCTTGCATTGATGATTGGTTGAGGTTTATGGCGATCTTCTTCCTTTTACTTCCCTTCAAATTTAATGAATTGTGGATTTTGAAATTTGTGAGGATGAAATGATAATAGCCCTAGTGGGATAAGGTTTGGTTGTTGTTGTTGTTGTTGAGGATGAAATCATAACTTGTGAGATGTTGCCAAATGAAATAAATAAATCAGGATTCCAACATCTAAGACTTAATATTGAGAGAAAATGAGCAAATGTGGAGAGACAACGACAACAAATGGTTTTCATAGACTAAAAGGAGTTTATGATAATAACCAAGAACACAATCACACTTGGACCGAATCTGGCTTCAAATGTTGTGAGCTTACTTCGAACCATATTAAATCAGCTTCAAATGTTGTGAGCTTACTTCAAACCATATTAAATTGATTTTGTTCCTTTTACTGTGATTGTGTTATTCAACCTTAAGAGATGAAGATCCCACAACATGGACATGTGGTGGAGGCAATTCTACATTTTTAAAGCACAAGATAATATCTACATGGTCTGAGACAATAAGTTGTAGCAAGTGGTGAACAGGTGGTATTAGAGGAATGTGATCCCTAAGTTACATAGAGCTCCCTGAACAGGTGGTGAACAAGTGGGTATTACACAGAGCTCCCTGAACTCTCCCCTCCAAATGTGCAGAAGTTCCCTAAGTTATCCTTCAACTACTCAAAGCTTCTTGAGCTCTTCTCCGATTACTCAGCAGAGCCAAATAGACACAGGATAGGGAAGTTGATCAAGGAAGGGGAGGTATACAACGAACCACAAACCCTAGAAATGGGAAAAGATGAGGTTTTGCAAGGTACCTCGGAGGCGATCTATGGCATAGAGTTCAAAATCTTCCATCTGGACCTCGAGGGAGTAGACAACGAACTACAAACCCTAGAAATGGGAAAAGATGAGGTTTTGCAAGGTACCTCGGAGGCGATATATGGCGTAGAGTTCAAAATCTTCCAGTCGGACCTCGAGGGAGTATACAACGAACCACAAACCTTAAAAATGGGAAAAGATGAGGTTTTGCAAGGTACCTTGGAGGCGATCTATGCCGTAGAGTTCAAAATCTTCTAGCCGAACCTTGAGCGCAGGCGCGGAGCGGTAGAAAGAGAGTTTAGCCGACGTTGTCGAGGCGGCAGCATGAGTCGATTCCCTCTGTGATCGAACAATCTCCATTCCCTACGTCTGTGAATGCTCCAGCAGCTAAGGACTCGGGGGTTATTCGTGTGAGGGTTTGGCCGTATTTGTGGGCAAGCTAGAAAAGGGTTATCGTGACGGTATACGGACGGCGCGATATAGGTTTAGGTTTGGAGGGAAGAATGAAATGTTGCAAATTGTGGTTAAGTATTGGTGGAAAAATTAAAATATTTTATTTTGGTTCATTAACATCGGGTTTTAAAAACCGTTGTTAAAACCGGTGTCTATTAACGAAAAAAAAGGCGCTCATAGACATCGCCTAAAAAACCGATGTCTATGAGCTAAAATCTGCGCTCATAGACACCGGTTTTTGAAAAACCCGGTGTAAAATACTCAAAGACATAGGTTTTTGCTTAAAACCGTTGTTGTTCCACTGATGTCTATTGTAACGACCCACCTTCTGGGTACTAGGCTGTAAGGCGAATCGCTACAGTTAATGCTAAACTATACTGTACGGAAAGCTGGGCTAATTAAAATTTTGCTAACTATTATCTTTGAAAAACTAATCTGAATGTTCTAGGTGTACCTAAGAGTTGTACACATGATAGGGGAGGGAAACTGGACATCCCAACTGAGCTAGGAACTATAAACTAAACTTCCCAACTACCTACCGAACCTGTCGATCGATCCACAGATCGATCGGAGCTGCGGTCGTTCTGTTCCCAACTGGATCGGTCGGCAAACCGATCCAGGTATGTCTGGATCGGTCGGCAGACCGATCCAGGTACCCGAAACTCTCTGGAACACTACTGTATCGTGCTGGATCGGTCGGCTGACCGATCCAGGAGGATACAGTAGCCTACTGTATCTGTCTGGATCGGTCGGCTGACCGATCCAGTGACACTGCCCAGGCCCTGATCGGTCTGGAGACCGATCAGAGTTCTGATTTCAGCCCTGAACTCTGATTTCAGCACTTGTTCGTGCTAAAATCTCACATATGAGTTATACACTACATGAGGGACATACTGATGACATAAAAACTAGTATTCTAACATAATTACTTCAACTTAAACCAATCTTCCATGTGTTAAACATTCTAGCATTTCAAAAGTGCATAAAACACGAAAACTAAAACTAATGAACTGTAAAATGCTATAGTAGGTGCAAATCCCTAGAGGATCTTTTATTCCAGTTCCTGCCACACACATCTTGGTCTGCATTGACCTCCAGCCTCCACTGCTAGTCCATCTTTCCTTTACCTTTATCTGCAGTATAAGGAAAAATAGTATCTGTAAGCTTAAATCTTAGTAAGAAACCATCTACCTCACAAAAACATGCAACGATGCAAATATGATTTAAAATCATGCCGTTTAAAACATATGCTGAATATACCGAGTAAACTAAGCATGGCATGGCATATAAGCACAAAATCATGGCATATATCATACAATACACAGCAATCAAAACTAGCCATGGCATACTATCAACTAAAGCATGTGAACATGAACAGAACATAGAGCTATCATACCCAAATCATAGAAAAACTGGGCTGAACATATAATGAGCTAAGCTGAAACTAACTGATACTGAATTCAACTCAACTAACATAACTAATTTTGAGTTTTGAAAACTAATTCATAATAAGTGAAAATACATAATCATGCTGTTTGGGCCCGGCAGCTGTACTTGCTATGCGCGCATCCCTAACTAGACCCGGGTTTGCAAGTCCCGAATTTAGTAGGGTTAACTAGGTTATCTAAACCTAGGGACGACTGTGGGAGTCCAACCCAATGGATATCTAATCCAGTACAGTGCCACTGAAAATAAAATACTGAAATAGCTAATACTTGCTTATTCTATTGTTTCTAGGTTATCTGAACCTAGAGCTAGGTTATCTAAACCTAGAGGCGACTGTGGGAGCCCACCCATTGGATATCTGATCCATATAAGCTGTAATAAACTGAGAATACTGAATAGATACTTCTAACGTATCTAACTGAGCTGTTAAAGATGCATATAGTGCATTTTTACTAAACTAGCTATTTTATCGAACACTTAGTGTGCCCTAACTCTCCTCTCTATTAGGGAGACCGCCTCTAGGCACCCGACAACATCAACCTCCTATCTGAAGAGGGAAGACATGCCCGGCCCATCTAGAGGTGCTCAACTAAACCCCTAATCTGCGAAGAGAGTTAAATACACCCTAGATATCGATAAAAAATCTGTATACATCCTAACTAAAGCATAAAAACTCAATCGGAAGCTATTATACTGCGGTGAGGGGTTTCTTACCTCCTATTCGTAATTTCTTACGATTCTATTCGCTAGAATTCCGGTGGAGATGAGCTTCTCAACGATCCGCTCACGTCTTCGCGTGCTCTACTCGCAAAGGGAACGTCCTCTTGCTAAAATCGCCGCCGGAGAATATCCTTGGGGCCCTAGGGAGGGAACCCTAGGGTTTCCTTGGTGTGGCGTCGAAAGAAGGAGGAAGGGGAGAAGAGTTGGCGTGAGGGCTTCGGTGGAGAGGGATTTTGCCGAACCAAAATCTAAAATAAACCAAACCCTCTTTAAGTTTCCTATTTATATTAAGTGGTTTAATGAACCCAACTCTAATATAAATATATTTGGTTCTCCTTTCTTTCAGCACGGCCCTACTGGGTTCAACCGGTTACTAACATTATCCCTAAACCATAGGTCTCGGGTTCGATTCCCGCCTAAGCTATTTTGCGGTTCTATTTATTTTTGCTACTTCCGATACTCGGAAAATTCCGGAAAAATATCTAAAATTCCAGAAAAATCATAGAATAATTCTAAAATAGTTTTGAGAATTTTCGGGCGTTACATCTATGAGGGTTTTTGTTGTAGTGGCAACATAGTCTTTTAGTATAAGTGGGAGATTGTTAGAGTGTATACTAAAAGTCTAGCTTTTTGTATAAACAATTATTTTGAAATAAGAATCACATTGGTCAAATATCTACATTTATGCTAAGTGTAATTGTCCATTTAATTTATATTGTAGATAACATGGTGTGAGGAGCCACATAGAAGATCATGTTATCGGATCCTTATAAATTATAAATAAGAGCTCACAACCAAGATGGAATGAGACAAACTATTGGAGTGGTTGTAGTGTAATTTGGTATTAGTTTATCTTGACTATAATATTACACTAGTACACTATGAGTGTATTGAGCAGGACCATTTGAGATATTTTCTTTTTATACTGACTACATAAAAGAACAAAACCTCTGTCATTATGGAAGTGCGTACTCTTAATCATGATATAATAACAAGCACGTATACTTAATATTTGTTTCTTTAATTTATCAAAGGGTGTGATTTAGTTCGTTAAATCAATATGCCCGATAAGTTGGGAAATGATATTATTTATATGGTGTGTTGTTGATTATAGAATGAAACTGTGTCCTACTAATCTAGGTTGATGATGTCCACTTGAGGAGCTCATAAGGATTGTCATGTAAATCTTGCAGATGGACTTAGTCCGACATGACAATAAGGTTGAGTGGTACTACTCTTGGAGCTAGATATTAATTAAGTGAGTTATCAGTAAATCATTTAATTAGTGGACATTAAATATCTTAAACACAGGGAGACTAACGCACTCACGATAAAAAGGAGCTTATATTGTAATATGAGATTGGTGCGGTAGTGCAATAATAACTCTTAAGTGGTATGAGTTATTATTGATGAACTTGAGTTGGGTGTTCGGGGCGAACACGGGAAGCTCAAGCTCATCGGGAGACCAAAACCAATTTCTCCTCTCGGTCTCTATTGTAGCCTCTTATTTATAAAGCCTTATACCCACTTAGAGTCAAACTTCTTACCCATCTTGTTGTGGTCGACCAAGCGATGCTTGGAGCCCAAGCTAGGGCCGGCCAAGCCAAAGGATGGAGCCATGTTTATGGTTGGCTAAGCTTGGAGCCCAAGCTAGGTGGCCGGCCACATTAAATTAAAAGGTTATTTTAATTTTAAATCTTTCCTTTTGTGGATGCCATGATTTTAAAAGAGAATTTTAAAATTTTAAAATATTTCTTTTTATAATTTTCTACAAAGGATTAAGAGAAAGATTTGATATATTTCCTTATTTGTAGTTAAGAGAAAGATTTTAATTTTTTATAAAACTTTCCTTTTTGTAACCATCGACATGTTTTATAAAATTTTCCTTTTATAACCAACAAGGGATTTAAATGAGAAATTTTTATTAAATTTTTTTACCAGAAACAAATAATGAAGTTTTAATTTTATGTTTAAAACTTTCCTTGTTTGGAGCAATAGGGGGTGGTCGGCCATGACAAGAAGAAAAGGAAGTTTTATTTTTTTGTTTTAAAACTTTCCTTTTTAGTAATTGGCAAGGAAAATAAGGAAGTTTTAATTATGTTTAAAACTTTACTTTTTAGTAATTGGCAAGGAAAATAATGAAGTTTTAATTATGTTTAAAACTTTTCCTTTTTGCCAAGACCAAGGATTATAAAAAAGAAGGAGAGGGTGTCTCGCCCAACAACACATCTTCTATTCCTCTCTTCCAATCCTTGGTGGCCGTCCCTTGTTCCTTTGCTCTTCTCCTTTCGTTTTCTTCCTTGGAGGCCAGCGGCATCAATTGTGGGAGTCTCTTAGTGGCCGATTGCTTGAAGGAGAAGAAGAAGAGAAGGAAGCTCTCTTGTCTATAATCCCTTGGAGGTTAGTTGGTGGTCGGATCTTGGAAGCCTTGGAAGAAGCTTGAGTGGATCTCATCTTGGAAGATCGTCGCCCACACGACGTCCAAGAGAAGGAGGGGAATACAACAGAAGATTAAGAGGTCCATAAGCTACAAAAGGTATAACTAGTTATTAGTTTCCGCATCATAACTAGTTCATCTTTTGTATAGATCTTAAAAAACCAAACACAAGAGGTTATCGGTTTTAGTTTATCGTTTTGTTATCGATTTTACTTTTCAATTTCATATTTCGATAATGTGCTTCTATTGAGGTCTCTATAGTTAAACTTAGTTTACTGTAAGAAGTTAAATATCCAATTTCTTTGTGAGAATTTGTCTAAGAAGTGGAGGATGATCTCATACCCAAGAAGGCCTAGTGTCTCGCCATGTTTAACCTGGAAGTCGATCTTTGAAATAGATATTTGATAACTTCTGTAATATAGTTTAACTTAAGAAGATCACATCAGTTAAACTTAGAGTAAGAATGTTAAGTATCATTTCCAATCCAAGTTTAACTTCTGAAGAACAATTTGGATTAATAATGTTAAGCATCGTTTGCAATTCAAATTTAACTTCAGTAGAGCACATGGGTAGCTAGGATAGTTCTATGCTTGTATAAATTTTTATACAGGGGAACTAGGACGGTATTCCGAGTAACAACCAACACCTCCATCTTCACGCTCCTGAATAGGTGAAGGAAGTTCCCACAGACGACGCCAAATTGATCCTGTCCGGAATCTGAGTCAGATGAAGGCCGGATGAGTTGTTGTTAGCGTTGACGGAGGGGCGAATAAGACACCCTTCGCGTATGTACCCTCGAGAACGAACCCCCACGTGGTGCTGACGGACAACAATGACTAAGTTGACGACTAGAGTTCTGCGCACACTCAAATAAGCACACGGAATGTTAGAGCCCGAAAGGGAAAAAGTCTCCGGAGCATACCCTCCGATGTTTTCCCCCAGAAGAACAATGTACGAAGGAGAAAGAAAAGTAGAAGACAAATGCAAATGTGCGAGAGAGTGTACCCGTGTAAGGGAGAGGACCTCCATTTTTATATGACTATGCGTACTTCTGGAGCCTGGCTCATGTCAGAGGATGTTTGGTGTCAGGACTTGTCGGGTAATGGAGGGCACATGCCAACCTTCTATGGGATGGAAGAAGGTTCCACTCACGGAGGATGGTCGACCCTTGGAATATTCCCTGACATGCAATAATCATTCTCTAACAGGCAGTTATGATTCCCTAACCTTGTTGTCATCTAGCGCATTCTGTCCCGCCCGAGTATGACTAAGGGCAGCTCGAGGATGGTCAGTTGACCTATTGGGGGCCAGTCCTGGATATAACCGAGCTGTGGGAATCCGACCAGTTAGAGCAGGTCAGGCATCACCCCTGCTGCCCACCATGCCATAGACCTGGGTGTCTCAAATATGGGATCTTGGTCTGTCAGAACCCGGTCAGGCACCATGTCACTGATATCGTCAAACGGTATTACCTCTTCTTCTCCCTAGCTGCCGATTGTCATGTCATCTTGACTTCTAGTGACCACGCCCCGATGACTTCTAACTGGCACGTCCCCTTGACTTCTGACTGACACGGCCCACTGACTTCTGACTGCTATATCCTCTTGACTTATGATTATCACGTCCCTCTGACTTTTGACTGTCACATCCCCTTAACTTAATTCTGACTGTCACGTCCCTTTGATTTCTGACTGCCCAACTTTATCGGACTCTATTATTATACACACCGTATTACTAGCAATTTAGGTCAAACATGCGAATCGATCTAGCATTTTTAATTAAAAATATTACTTAGATCTAAGCTTACTAAAATTAAAAGTACGAAATAGTATATAGACTAAATTGAGCCGGAATGAAGATTTTGGTTTTGTTTTTTCAACCCGAACCGTTTTCAGTTTGTTTGATAACTCAATTTTTTTAGCTCGACTAATGCTATTTTTTTTCTTATAATTTAATTAAAATATTGAGCTAATTCATTGTACTTATTTGTTTTAATTATTTTTAGTTTGTTAAAGAAAAGTTAAATTCACAAAATAATATGTATTATTATAGTTTATTTGTTCAAATAAATTAATAATCAATATTTGAACAAATTTATTCATAAATTATTCTCAAGTTTTATTTAAAACATTAATCAATCCAATTCATTTATTTTTTATTATTAAGTAAATAAATAAATAAAATAAATGGGCTTTCATGGAATTAAGAGCCTGCGAGGGATATTCCGATAGTTTTAATTTGTTTTAAAAAATGCTAACTAATTCATTAAATCATAAAAATAAAAAAAAACTGATATTTCAGGTACCATATTTATAATTCCTGGCGGTTCAAAAGCAATAATTAATTAACTTGGAAAAACAGTTAGAAAATGAGAACACAAAATAAATCTTAATTTGTAACTTTTGATTAAGATTTACCATAATATATATATAAAAAAATAGCTCGGTGCATGAAGCTCCCGACTCTATTTTTTACAAGAGATTATTTTCATGATTTGAAATCGTGATTTACCAAATTAACATAATTAACATAATTAAATCCAGTGCACACCTGTAACTTAGACCCAAGCCAGTGCATATTAAAGCCACCTTCAACCATTTGAGCTTCACCAACTCCCTCTCTTCTTCTTCTTCTCCTCCTCCTCCTCCTCCTCTTGCTGCTCTCCCTTCTCCGGCGGTTGTCTTGACCACGTGGTAGAAAACAGAGTAGAGGCTCGCGTAGGCTCCGAAGCCGAGGGAGATGAGGAGAGGGAAGTACAGGGAGGGGTGGCGGTGCCGCAGTTGTTCGTCCCCATGAATCGAATAGAGTCCAATGCACGCCGCCAACGGCATGGCCAATTCTCCGATGGTCTTTAAGTTACTAGTGTTTGAAACCCTGGCCTCCTCAGCCACTGCAGTCGGACCACGCCCTCTCCCTGCCCGACCCTCACCATCGCCACCGCAGCCAAGGCCCCAGCCGCCGCCACTACTGTTTGAGACCGCTCTGTCCTCTGCCGCCTTCTCCAGATCTAGCGTCAGCGCATGTGCTGTTGGAAGTTGCAGTTCGGCCTGCGCGTAAAATTTTAAGATGTTTTATGATATATTATTATATTATATATGATTTGATTTTGAGAGGACTCCGCTGTACCTCGAGGGCTTGTGGGAGCTCTCTTTGCAAATTATTTTATAATATGACGGAATTTTAATATACAACTGGTCCTGTCTTAAATGTTAAATGTGAAGAGATAACATAAAGAGATGATATGCCGGACAGATAACACTACTGTTGACTGAGAGATAGAAGGGACTGTCAACGGAGAAAAAGTTAATGAGCTAAATAAGAAAGGGACTCCGGGCACCTTTCTCTTCTTTGTATATATAGAAAAATAAGCCAACACAATATTAAGTGAGAATCAGAAAGGGATCCTTAGTATAGATCCTTTGATACTCAGATTATTTGACGTTCAAGTCAGTAGATTAGTCGAGTGAAAAAATAGGGAAGAATGCAATAGATGCGTATATGTAAATGAGATTGTTGTGTGTTAACTAGAGAGAGAAGAGATAATAAAATAAGCATCTTAATTAATTTGTCCATGAAATATACAGTATATATAGGGAGGTATTATATACTTGGTCAATTGACAAAATAATAAAAGGACACTAGTTAATTGATTTATTCTAATAATTACTATATCTTAATTTTGATTTGGTTTGTTGAATAATTCTCTTTTACCCCTTGCAAATTCAATGGGAGATCTCTGACATTGAATTTGCTTACTAGCTTGTTGAAATATTATTTGGATAATGACTTAGTAAAGATATCAGTAATTTGATCCTCCGTAAAAATATAAGAGATCGATAATTGTTGAGTCACCAGACGCTTTCGAACAAAATAAAAATCAATTTAATTTTTACATGTTTTATATGAGCATGAAAAATTAGATTTACTATGAGATATGTTGCTCCAATATTATTACACTAAATTTTTGGTGCAATATTTGATGCAAGATGAAGTTCAGAAAGAAGTGATTAAAGTCAAATAATTTCAAATGTTGTATTTGCTATAACTTTATATTTTGCCTTAATGCTTGAACGAGATACTGTAGGTTATTTTATTGAATTCAATGAGATAAGGTTCTATCTAAGAAATATTGCATATCCATTAGTAAAGTGTTTAATTATCTTCAGGAGAACTTGCCCAATCTGCATCACTATAGACATGTAAATCTTGAGACGATTGGCGATATAAAAGAAAACCATGTAGAATAGTACCTTTGAGATAGCGAAGTATTCTTTTTACATTATCTTAATTTTGTTTAGTTGGAGCATGCATGAATTGACAAGCACGATTTACTACAAAGGTAATATGCGTGTAATAGTGACATATTGTGAGACTCCAATAATGCTTCGATAAATCTGTGGATTAGATAGAGTAAGAGAGGATAAAGTTGAAAAGTTGTTTATAGTAATTGGTGTAAAGACTGGATGCGCTCCATCTATTTAGCTCTTTGGAGAAGTCCAGTAATGTACTTGCTCTGAGAAAGAAGATAGTCTTCATTATGTAGAATAAGTTCAATACTAAGAAAAAAATGAGCAATACCCAAATCTCGAGTAGAAAATTCTTGATTGAGAAGACTTAATAAAGTTATGATACCCTTGTGATCATTTCCTTTTACTGTGAAGCGTAATTGAGCGTAATCGAGCGTACTTGGCCAACGGAGAGGACTTCCCCTTTCTATATCACCTCTTATAACCTCCACAATCATAAGATGACAAAGAACATCCGATGTCAGTATTTGTCGAGTAAAGGAAGACATACAGCTTAGGAGATGTTTAGTCATCATCTGAGGAATCTTCCGTTATACATGTGCACTGCCTTTGTAGCTTACATCATTAATGAAGCGGTTTAAGAGAATATTCTATCAGCTAAGGGAAGATGTATAGTCATCTTCAAAGAAGGTTCCATTGAATGCATATGTTATAATAGAAGAATATTCTATGGCAAATGTCTATTACTCTTTGACAGATTGTTGTGATTTTTTGGCAATGCTCTCCCCTGAAGATATTTGGGTTGGATCTTTAGTCAACCGACTATATATTGTATAGGCTGATCGATGCATAAGTAGGATACCAAGTCCAATATGACCGTTCGACCCCTAGGCCGCTCGACTAAGTATTGTGATGCTGGGAATCTAATTAAAACAACAGAGAACTAAGTCTCATAGGCCCGTTAGATTCTATGACCGATCGATCATACGTTGGGATACTTGCTTCTGAAGGATAGGGAACCAATTCTCAAGAGATCTGATCGGTACTTTTATCCGATCGAATTTGTCATGAGAATTGTCTGGCGTCTGTCTTGCATACATACAGGAAACAAAGATGTTGAAAAGTGTGAACCTGATCAGCATTATAATCAACCGGCTATATACCAAGAATCATACTATAGCAACGGAGAATTGTATCTCGTATGATCGACCGACGTGTTAAGGTAGGTCGAATTTTCTTTGTGTATCTTGGTAGTGAGTGGAGCTACCAATCCTTGCAATTTGACTAGCTTTAGGGTTGACTGAACCATATGCTGAGAGCTATTCTTTGAGAATGGGAAGATAGATCCCTGAATCTAGCCCAATGTAAGTATGAATGGAGTTATGGAAGACCGACCCTCTATTAAACCCAATCGTCTCATGGATGGTTGGATATATACTAGGCGTCTTAACACAGAAGTTAAGCACTAGGTACTTCTGGTCTGACCGACTCTTGGCAGGTCGTCCTCCTATTGAAAGCTTTAGCGTTGGGTGAGGAGAGAAATCTTGTCAAGAGTGACACGCCGACTACCACCTTCACTTGACTTTTATCGTCACCTCACCTTGACTTTGATTGCTACGTCATTCCTAGGCCCACTCATAACATTCTGTATCACTAGCCTCCCCTTCAAATCTAGTCGAAGGAGGTTTGTAGCCGACTAACTGGACTCGAGTCTTATCTTTGCTCGATCGCCCAAATTATTGGTCCGACTGGCTGGACGTGCTTCCGTTCACTCTTTAAATATTGCGATCAACTTTTATCTTAGAAAGATGCATGCTAGGCTTTTGACAAGCCAAGTAATGCGCTAATGATAAGTGAGAAGGTATTTTGTAGAGTAGTGATGTGGTTGTCTTATTCATCATAAATACCCATTTATAGGTAAGTGCCACATGTCCCACTACCTCATTCTCTGAAGCGATAGCTAACACATGCATTTTCATATGGATCAACGACACTCCCTCCTTTGCAATACAACAATTACCAGTGAGTAAGTCATTTTGATTAAACGATTGAGATTGGTAAGTATCTCATGGCTTTTGTTTAAATACCCAAAGTCATGAGGAAACCCATTACTTGTGCTTCATCTTCTCTGATCTTTCCTCCAATGATTTCTGTCAACGACCTTCTTCTTGCAATCAGTGCTAGTAAGTTCCTTCCTTAATCGTCCTCTATTTTCCTCATACTTCCTCATAGCACATGAAACATTCGCTCTCTGTAACACCTTCACTCGTTCTTGTTGGGGCAAATTTCCCCTGGGTCAAGGTTGACCAGGTTGACTAAGCTTGAGTTGGCTCAAGCTTGAGTCGTGATGTTTAAATTTTGATGTTTGACAATATGTGGAGATTGCAGGTGCAATTGTCCATATGGGAACTGATGGTCAAAGTTTGATTAGAAGTCAAGTAGATCAAGGTTGACCGGATATTTGACTAGGGAGTCCTAATTAGAGGTTAGGTAAGGGCAAGACCAATGAGAAGGTTGGAAGAAGATGAAAATCCAAGTGGGTCAGTGTTAACCGGACACTTGATGTGGAAGTCCCAGTGAGTGAAACCAGACAGTGTAAAAGTCCTGATGAGTGAAGTAACACAGTGTGAATGTCCTGGTGAGTGGAACTAGGCAATTGAAAAAATCCTAGTGAGTGAAGCTAGGCAGTCAGAAAGTCTTGGTGAGTGAAGCCAGTCAGTTGAAAAGTCTCGGTGAGTAAAGCTAGGCAATGAAAAAATCCTAGTGAGTGAAGCTGGGTAATGGAAAGTCCTGGTGAGTGAAAACAGACAATTGGAAAAACTCTAGTGAGTGAAGCTAGGTAGTGAGAAAGTCCTGGTGAGTGAAGCCAAGCAGTTGGGAAGTCCCGGTGAGTGAAGCAGGGTAGTGGGAAAATCTTAGTGAGTAAAGTTAGGTCATGAAAAGTTCTGGTTAGTGAAGCCAAGCAGTTTGAAAGTCCTAGTGAGTTAAGCTAGGCAGATGGAAGTTTTGGTAAGTGAAGTCAGATGAAAAGCCCTAGTGAGTTAAGCTAAGCAGCAGGAAAGTCTTGGTGAGTGAAGCCAGACATGTAGAAATCCAGGTGGATTAAAATTGACCGGACACTTGGTGTTTGGAAGTCCAAGTGGGTTATGGAGGACCGAACATTTGGCACGAGATGGTAAGTCCAAGTGGGTCAAGGTTGACCGGACACTTGTCATGGATAGAAAAGTTCAAGTGGGTCAAAGGATTGACCGAACACTTGGTGACGAAGCCCCAGCAGGTCAAGGTTGACCATATGTTAGGCATGAGAAAGTCCCAACAGGTCGAGGTTAATCGGATGTTGGCAAGGAAGCCCTAGACTTGTTTAGGAGAGATAGGGCAACTGATCGATTAGCCTGAAGCCCAATCGATTAGTTGATTGATTGGGAGCACTATTTCGACAAAGGCGACCCAATTGATTAGCCGATCGATTGGGTTACTCCAATCAATCAGCTAATCAATTGAGAGTTTATCCCAAACATATAGAGGATTTCCTAATCGATCAGTTGATCGATTGGGACACGCCAATCGATCAAGCGATTGATTGAGGATCGATTTCTCATAGTGATACGAGGAAAGTCGAAATTGATTGGTCAATCGATTCTGAGGACTTCTATGATAGCATAGAAGCATTTTGGATCGATCATCAAGTTGATCCAGTTGCTCCCAATCGATCAGCTGATCAATTAGGAGATGACTATTGCATAGGTTGTAACTTTTGGATGGTTGGGATTGCTCAAAACTGACGTGGCAATCAATTGAGAGCAAGCCAAATTGATTGGGAACCCTAGAAGCGTAGATATAAAGGCGACGACAAGTTTAAACACACAATCTCTTCACTCCATCTTCTCCGCCAGTTCTTGGAAGATTTGGGAGACAAAGTGTTATTGCATTTCTTTAAAAACTACTTTGACAATCTTTCTCGAATTTTTTTTTTCAAAATCTTGCTTAGCAAACTTTTTTACTATGAAAATCTTTACTTGGCAAATTATTAGAAAATATTTACTAAAATATCATTCCTTTGCAAATATTTACTTAGAAAATTTTTCCATACAATTATTTTTGATAATCCTTAAATCCTTGTAAAAGTTTACTTAGAAATTAAAAAAAAATATTCAGAAAATTTTAAAGAAGTTTACTTAGAAAATTCTTTAACAAAGCCTTACTTGGACCATAATTTTGAAAGCCTTACTTGGACCATAATTTTGACAAAGCTTTACTTAGAAAATGCTCTTAAAAAATATTTACAAATTTTTTCTGCTAAACTAAACCCTTGTTCAAACCTCTTCCTAAGTCCTATACATACAAAGTGCACACTTTCAATTATGCTTCTGCATTAATATTTGGTATTAGTTATCCTATATCATGCCTATCTTTCTGTTACCTTAGCTTTTTATGATAATTGCCAAAGGAGGAGTGTAAGGGTTAATGTATAAAAAGAACAAATAAACTTGATCAACTAAATCAAATTCAAAACTAACTTAGATCATTTGTTTACATTTTGCATATTGTCTTTCAATATTATTTTTTTAAACTTTAATGCAGGTTATCATTGCATCAAAAAGGGGGAGATTGTTGATACAATTTGTACTAATCTAACTCAGGTTTTGATGAATGATAAGTGAATTAAAGTTAGATTGTTTATGGTCTAATTGTTTTACCACGTATGCAGGAGTTGACGTGTCTAGAGGACCTGACACCAGGCAGAAATCCAGCTAGGTCCGTGGAACTCGATAGCTGGTGCGAAGTTTAAATAGGTCTGTAGGACCCAATATTTGGCGGAAAGTCCAGTTGAGTCCGTAGGACCTGACAACCGGCCAAAATCCAGTTGAGTCTATGGACCTGACAATTGCAGAAAGACCTAGTGGGTCAACGACCAGTCAAGTAACTACAGTTGGTAAGTAAAAGGTAAGTGACTCCAGGAGAGATCCAGTGAGGACACATTCTCGGTTGAGGGAACAGTAGGCATCGGTCCAACTTAGGTCCATTTGAGAAACCTAAGTTGAGACCTTGACTAGATCTTGGTCTTTGGAAGATATGATCTAATTACTACTACTATCTTTTTGTGTTAGCTTTGTTTTGAAAGATAAATATGTTTTCGTTGCCTGGACTAACTTTTTTTTACATGAAAAAGAAGGCTTAAAAGGAGTGGTCCGGGCGCTCGGAAGGGATCCGGTGCCTGGACTAGCTTCACAGGGCGGGTGCTGGGCCAAGCACCCGGGTGGTCCGAGCACCCAAAGCAAGTCCAGGGGCTTGGACAAAAAAATTCATCCAGAAGCTGAGTTCGAGCACGACGATTGGCCGAACCACGTCAACGGTCCAAGTGTTAGAGTGTATACTAAAAGTCTAGCTTTTGTATAAATATTTATAAGAATCACATTGGTCAAATGTCTACATTTATATGTAAAGTGTAGTTGTTCAATTAATTTATATTGTAGATAATATGGTCTGCGGTGTCACACACACAAGATCATGTTATCAGTTCCTTATAAATTATAAACAGTAGCTCACGACTAAGATGGATAGGAACAAACCATTGGAATACTCGTAGTGTAATTTGATATTAGTTTATCTTGACTATAAAGTTACACTAGTACACTCTAGGTGTATTGAGCAGGACCATTTGAGGTAGTTTCTTTTTATACTGACTAAAAAAAATAGCAAGTCCTCTTTTATTATGGAAGTGTGTGCTCTTAATCCTAATATAATAACAAGCACATATACTTAATATTTATTTCTTTGATTTATCAAAGGGTGCGATTTAGTTCGATAAATCAATAGACTCGATAAATTGGAAATGATATTATTTATAGTGTGTGTTGTTGATTATAAAAGGAAACTGTGTCCTAGAAATCTAGGTTGATGATGTCTCCAAGAGGAGCTCATAAGGATTGTCATGTAAACCTTACAGGCGGACTCAGTCGGACATGACGATAAGGTTGAGTGGTACTACTCTTGGAGCTAGATATTAATTAAGTGAGTTGTCAATAGTTCATTTAATTAGTGGGCATTCAATATCTTAAACACAGGGAGATTAACACACTCATGATAAAAATGATCTCATATAGTAATATGGGATTGGTACGGTAGTTCAATAATAACTCTTTAGTAGTATGAGTTATTATTGATAAACTCGAGTTGGGTGTTCGAGGCGAACACGGGAAGCTGAAGTTCATCGGGAGACCAAAATCAATTCCTCCTCTCGGTCCCTATCGTAGCCTCTTAATTATAAAGTATTATACTCACCCCTACCCACCTTCTTACCCACCTTAAGATGGCCAGCCAAGCTTAGCTTGGAGCCCAAGCTAGGAATGGCCAAACCAAGGTTAGATGGGTCAAGGTGGTGGCCGGCCCTAGCTTGAACCCAAGCTTAGGTGGTCGGCCACAATTAAATTAAAAGGATTTTAATTTTTAAAACTTTTCTAATATGGAAGCTATAGTTTTAAAAGAGAGTTTAAAATTTAAATCTTTCCTTTTATAGCTTTCTACAAAAGATTAAGAGAAAAATTTGATATCTTTTCTTATATATAGTTAAAAGGAAGATTTTAATTTTTAATAAAACTTTCTTTTTTTGTAACCATCCTCATGGTTTTAAAAGAGAGTTTTAAAAATTATAAATCTTTCTTTTTATAACTTTCTACAAAAGATTAAAAGAAAGATTTAATATCTTTCCTTATTTATAAATTGAAAGGAAGATTTTAATTTTGGAGAAAACTTTCCTTATTGTAATTATCCACATGTTTTAATAGAGAGATTTTAATTTATAAAAGTTTCCTTTTATAGCTAACCATGAAGGGAATTTTTTAAAAAGAAATTTTTATTTTAAAAATTTCCGGAAACAAATTAGGAAGTTTTAATTTTGTGTTTAAAATTTTTCTTATTTGGAGGAGTTGTAGGGGTCGGCCAATAGAAATAAGAAAAGGAAATTTTAATTTAATTTTCCTTTCATTAGTAAGAAAAATAAGTAAGATTTTATTAAAACTTTCCTTATTTGTCAAGATCAAGGAATATAAAAGAGAGGGTAGAGGTGCCTCACCTCATAATAATATATCATCTATTATTTCCTCTCTTCTCTTCCTTGGTGGTGGCCGACCCTCTCTTCTTTCTCTTCCCCTATTCTTCTTCTTAAGTGGCCGGCGGCATAATCTTCTTGGAGAGATCTCGGTGACCGGATTTTGCTTGGAGAAGAAGGAGAGATAGGAGGCTTTGTTTATTTGCATCTCTTGGAGCTCGATGGTGGTGGTCGAACCTCATCTTCTCTTGGAGTTCTTGTGGTGGCCGAAACTTTCTTGGAGAAGAAGGAAGCTTGGGTGGATTCTCGTCTCGGTAGATCGTCGCCCACACGACGTCCGAGATAAGAAGAGGAATACGACAGAAAATCGTAAGGTTTATAAGCTACATAAGGTATAACTAGTTATTAGTTTCTACATCATAACTATTTCATCCTTTTGTTACATCTTGAAATACCAAACACAAGAGACTAATGAATCTAGGCTATCGAATTTATGTTTTCGATTTTGTGTTTCTTTTGTTTTTCAAACTTGTGATTTGATTATTCTTTTTGGTTAAACCTAGGGTTACTATAAGGAGATTAAATATTGAATTTCGTTGAAAGGCTTTGTCTAGGAAGTAGTGGATGCTCCCATAACCAAGAAGACCTAGTGCCTCGCCATGTTTAACCTGGAAGTCGATCTCTGAAATAAATATTTAATCGAATTTGTAACATGGGTGGATTTGGATCAATAATGTTAAGCATCGTTTGCAATCCAAGTCAAAACCACTAAGAACAGATAAGTTGAATTTGGAATCAATAATGTTAAGTTCCGTTTGCGATTCCAAATTTAATTTCTAAAGAACACAATAGGTTGTTAGGAAAAGGTTCGGGACTTGTACAAAATTTTTGTACAGGAGAACCGGTATGTTATTTCGAGTAGTAACCAACAATTGGTATCAAAGCAAGGGTTTACCTCTATGTGTTTGGTTTTCAATTTAATTATGCACATGTCATACATAATTTAGGTAGGATAATAGTAGGATATGCTAACTCTGTGGTTGCAGGCTCCAACTATTATGACTTATTGTGATTGTGTGTGATTGGACCCTTGGACATGTCAAGGGCATTTTATGTGTGTGCATGATTGTATGTATTAAATATAGCAGGAGTTGTATTAGTTATAGGATTTTATATTTTTGTTTCGATCTAGATTACATGTACATTCCTTTGTGGAATATAGGATTGATAAATGTAAAATTCTATTTTTTTCGCGGATCGTATCCTTGAGAGGCGTGGGACTATTGGAGGACCAGAGGCGTAGTAGAAAAGTAAGCTTGATGGACCCGACGAACGAACCCTAGGGATGGCAGCACACCGAGGACAGTGATGGAAGATGTCATAATAGTTGGAAAATTAATTTCCATATTTATTACTTTTATTTACTGTGATGTGTTTGTGCATGTGATGTGTGCTTGCATAGTTCAAAATTCCTCACTTTAAATAACTAAGTGGGAGAGGAATTAATAAATAAATTCCACGGTCTCTATTACTGGTTTGTAAGTGATGCAACAAACTTGCGTGTTGACTCTGAGTGCCTCCCTCCACAACGGATAAGTTTGTTTGTGGATCACTAGATCAAACTTCCATTATGTATGGTTATAGGAAATTATTTAGGATGTGTGTGATCTTCCCCAACTGAAGGGGCACAATTTTATTTAATGGACTTAGTATCAAGTAATGATATACACTTAGACACATTTAATAGTATACTCCCCAACAGAGTCATTGCTATTATATGTGTGACCAAAGGAAAACCAACTATTAATTTGTCATAAAACTAGGTTGACAAGATAATAAAATTAATGAGCAAATCCCTCTTACAAATGTTTAAATTTGTATAAGTCCACACTAACATGGCATACAAAATTCACGGTGTTTGAGGTAATTTTATTTGTCATAAAGTTAGGTTGAAAAGATAATAAAATTAATGGGTAAAACCCCTCTTACAAATGTTTGATTTATATACGTCCACACTAACGTGATATAAAAAATTCACGGTGTTTGAAGTAATTTTATTTATCATAAAGTTAGGTTGACAAGATGATTAATGGGTAAAACCCTCCTCTTACAAATGTTTGAATTTGTATACGTTCACATTAACGTGTCATACAAAATTCACGGTGTTTGAGGTGTTGGTGAATTTAAATGATATTGTTTTGAGGAATCAATATTATTTTAAATTCTAAAATTTTGACCAAATATTTGAGCGAAGGCAGACCAACTATTAATTTTATTTGTCATAAAGATAGGTTGACAAGAAAATAAAATTAATGGATAAAATCTCCTCTTTGAATTTATATATGTCCACACTAACGTGACATACAAAATTCACGGGGATTTTAAGATATTGGTCTTGACCAAATATTTTTGTGATTCTTAGGATTTCAAATGATTTTCAATCTCCTAGTTGTTATACTAAAGAATAGACTTTGTAGTCCGATTGGAAAACTTGGACACTAAGGTTGACCGTCCTCCTAGAACTGAGAACAATAAAGGTATATTATATTCATTAGTTGTTGAAACATATTTAGTGGTGTTATCTACCGGTACCTGGTGTGTAGATACGGGAGCCACTGATCATGTCTGCAATTCAGTGCAGGGGTTCCAAGAAACCCGACAACTATATGAAATCACCGTCTACATGGGCACTACTGCAAAAGTAGTAGCTGTTGCAGTGAGAGATGTTTATCCTTTGATAGAAATAGAACATGGATTTTAAGAAATTGTCTTTATGTACCAAGTTTAGAAAAAACTTAATTTCAGTTTCTAAACTATTCAAAGAACTTGATATTCTATCTATTTTGATAACAAAGTTGTTATCAAGAAAAATAGGGAAGTTATCTGTTCTGGTACGTTGGTTGGTAATTTATATATTCTAAATCCAAAAACTCCCACGATGCAACAAATGAAAATTAATAACACATCTTCTAACTCTAATAAGAGAGAATAACCTTCGGAAATGAACCAATCATATCTTTGACATCTAAGGCTAGGACATATTAACTTGAGTAGGATTCAAAGGATAATAGCTGATGAATTTTTGGGTTTATTGGTGGTGGAAAACTTTCCAACCTGCGGGTCTTATTTGGAAGGAAAAATGACCAGGAGGCTTTTTAAGTCTAAGGGGTATAAAGCCAAAGATGTGTTGGAATTAGTTCATTCTGATTTGTGTGGACCTATGACTATCCATGAAAGAGGTAGTTTCGAATATTTCGTCTCTTTTATAGATGACTATTCGAGATACGGGTATATTTATTTGATACGCCGCAAGTCTAAGTGCTTTGATAAGTTCAAAGAGCACAAGGCTGATGTGGAGAAATGTGAAGGTAAAAGTATCAAGACACTACGGTGAGATCTAGTGGCAAGTACATCTTAGGAGAGTTTAGGAATCATTAGAAGTCGGGATTCAATCCCAACTAACTGCACCTGGTACACCCTAACAGAATGGTGTGGCAGAACGAAGGCATATGACTCTTATAGAAATGATTAGATCGATGATGAGTTATTCAGAACTACCAAATTCTTTAAAAGGATATATTCTGGAAACGACAATGAACAGAGTACCTTCTAAGTCAGTACCCTCTACTCCCATAGAATTGTGGAATAGGCGTAAGCCTAGTCTGAAGCATATTCAGATTTGGGGTAGTCCAGCACATGTGCTGAAGGGAGACACTGATCACATACAGAAGTTCACTTGGTTGTGAGTTATCCTAGATAAACGAAAGGTGGTTTATAGTCCTAAAGATCAGAAGGTCATTGTTGGAACCAATGCCTGATTTTTAGAAGATAACTATGTTATAAACCACAAGCCCATGAGTAAAATTGTTCTTAAGGAAATAATAAAGCACACATTTAATCTAGTACCAACAGTACAAGATGAGATACCACAAGAAACTGCAACACGTGTCAAAAATGATGCACAATTACAGACGGTGCCTCATCATAGTGGGAGGGTCGTTAGGCAGCCTGAAAGATTCATGTTTTGGGAGAGTCTTTGGACTTGATCTCTGGTGAACATGAATCTGGTCCCTAAACATATGACGAAGCACTCTAAGATAAAGATGCAACATCTTGGCAAAGAGCAATGAATATAGAAATAGAATCTATGTAAGTCTGGGAGCTTGTAGAACCACCAAATGATATAAAAGTCATTGGGTGTAAATATGTCTACAAAAGAAAATAGGGACAAACGGGAGGGTGGAAACCTTCAAAGCAAGGCTTGTTGAAAAAGGGTATTGATTATAAGGAAACCTTTTCACCGGTAGTCATGCTTAAGTCCATCTA
This sequence comes from Zingiber officinale, assembly GCF_018446385.1. Taxonomy (NCBI): domain Eukaryota; kingdom Viridiplantae; phylum Streptophyta; class Magnoliopsida; order Zingiberales; family Zingiberaceae; genus Zingiber; species Zingiber officinale. The sequence goes on from NC_055997.1 coordinate 57,227,598, forward strand.
GATTCTTTTATCTATTGCTGCTCATATGGATTATGAGATTTAGCAAATGGATGTCAAGACAACTTTCCTTAATGGAAGTCTTGAAGAAAATATCCATATGAAGCAACCAGAGGGATTCATTGCAAAGGGCAAAGAGCATCTTGTATGTAAGCTCAATCGGTCTATGGACTGAAGCAAGCTTCAAGGTCTTGGAACATCCTGTTGTAATCCAGTCTCATGGATTTATTCAGTGTCCGGATGAGTCTTGTGTATACAAGAAGTGTGATGGAAACGTAGTGGTATTTCTTGTACTATACGTAGATGACAATTTTGATAGTTGGAAACAATATCAAAGAGTTGTCGGAAGTAAGGGTATGGTTGTCCAAGCAATTCGATATGAAGGCCTTGCGAGAATACGGACATATTCTTGGATTAAAGTAATTAAGGATCGCAAGAAAAGAATGTTGTGCTTATTCTAAGCTTCATATATCGATACAATCCTAGCTCGTTTTAGCATGCAAGACTCTAAGAAAGGTTTTCTACCTTTTCGGTAAAGAGTATCTTTATCTAAAGAAATATCTCCGAAGACATCAAAAGAGATAGAAGAAATGAAGGCAGTTCCTTATAATTCTACTGTAGGAAGCCTAATATATGCTATGCACGAGATCGGATATCTGTTTTGCCATGGGCATGTTTAGCAGGTATCAAAGTAACTTTGGACAAGGGTATTAGACTGTTATAAAGTATAATTGAAGTACCTAAGAAGAACTAGAGATTATGTTGGTTTACCAAGCAAATGATTTGCTCCCTGTGGGTTACACGGATTCTGACTTCTAATCAGATAGAGACAATAGTAAGTCAACCTCGGGATTTTGTGTTTACTTTAGGAGGTGAAGCCATAACTATGGAGGAGTGTTAAGCATAGGTATTTTTTCAGACTCCACTATGAAAGTTGAGTATATGACAGTCTCTGAGGCAGCCATAGAAGCTGAATGGCTCAGTAACCTCATGATGGACTTAGATGTGATTCCTAGTTCACCAAAATTATTTGGTACAGTAGCAAACTTGAAGGAACCACGAGCCCATAAGGCAAATAAACACATAGAGCGCAAGTATCACCCAATACGAGACATCGTATAAAGAGGAGAAGTTGTTGTCGCCTAGATTGCATCAGCAGATAACCTGGAAGATCCTTTCACTAAGGCCTTAAGGCAAGAACTTTTGATGGGCATGTTGAGGGGTTGAGGAATCAGATGTATTGCAGGATATATGGCAGCATAATCTTTTAGTATAAGTAGGATATTGTTAGAGTGTATAATAAAAGCCTAGCTTTTATATAAATATTTATAAGAATCACATTGGTCAAATGTCTACATTTATATGCTAAGTGTAGTTGTTCAATTAATTTATATTGTAGATAACATGGTGTGTGGTGTCACACACAGAAGATCATGTTATAAGTTCCTTATAAATTATAAACAGTAGCTCACGACTAAGATGGATAGGAAAAAACCATTGGAATAGTCATAGTGTAATTTGGTATTAGTTTATCTTGACTATAAAGTTACACTAGTACACTCTGAGTGTAATGAGCAGGACCATTTGAGGTAGTTTCTTTTTATACTGACTAAATAAAAGAACAAGACATCTGTTATTATGGAAGTGTGTACTCTTAATCCTAATATAATAACAAGCACATATACTTAATATTTATTTCTTTGATTTATCAAAGGGTGCGATTTAGTTCGATAAATCAATAGGCCCGATAAGTTGGAAAAAGATATTATTTATAATGTGTTGTTGATTATAGAAGGAAACTGTGTCCTAGAAATCTAGGTTGATGATGTCCCCAAGAGGAGCTCATAAGGATTGTCATGTAAACCCTACAGGTAGACTTTGTCCGACATGACGATAAGGTTGAGTGGTACTACTCTTGGAGCTAGATATTAATTAAGTGAGTTGTCAGTAATTCATTTAATTAGTAGATATTCAATATCTTAAACACGGGGAGATTAACACACTTATGATAAGAAGGAGCCCATATAGTAATATGAGATTGGTGCGGTAGTTCAATAATAACTCTTTAGTAGTATGAGTTATTATTGATGAACTCGAGTTGGGTGTTCGGGATGAACACGGGAAGCTCAAGTTCATCGGGAGACCAAAACCAATTCCTCCTCTCGGTCCCTGTCATAGCCTCTTAATTATAAAGTGTTATACTCACTCATACCCACCTTGTTACCCACCTTAAGGTGGTCAGCCAAGCTTAGTTTGGAGCCCAAGTTAGGGCCGACCAAACCAAGGTTAGATGGGTCAAGTAGGTGGTCGGCCCTAGCTTGAACCCAAGCTTAGGTGGCCGACCACAATTAAATTAAAAGGATTTTAATTTTTAAAATCTTTTCTTATGTGAAAGCTATGGTTTTAAAAGAGAATTTAAAATTTAAATCTTTCCTCTTATAGCTTTCTACAAAAGATTAAGAGAAAGGTTTGATATCTTTCCTTATTTGTAGTTAAAAAGAAAATTTTAATTTTTGATAAAACTTTCCTTTTTTAACCATCCTCATGGTTTTAAAAGAGAGTTTTAAAAATTTTAAATCTTTCCTTTTATAGCTTTCTACAATAGATTAAAAGAAAATTTTGATATATTTCCTTATTTGTAGATTGAAAGAAGATTTTAATTTTGGAGAAAACTTTCCTTATTGTAATCATCCACATATTTTAATAGAGAGATTTTAATTTATAAAAGTTTCTTTTATAGCCAACTATGAAGGGAATTTTTTAAAGAGAACCTTTTATTTTAAAAAATTTTGGAAACAAATTAGGAAATTTTAATTTTGTGTTTAATACTTTCCTTGTTTGGAGGAGTTGTAGGGGTCGGCCAATAGAAATAAGAAACAGAAATTTTAATTAAATTTTCCATTCATTGGCAAGAAAAATAAAGAAGTTTTTATTAAAACTTTCCTTAATTGTCAAAACCAAGGAATATAAAAGAGATGGTAGAGGTGTCTCACCTCATAACAATATATCATCTATTATTTCCTCTGCTCTCTTACTTGGTTGTGGCCGGCCCTCTCTTTTTTCTCTTCCCCTATTCTTCTTCTTAAGTAGCCGGCGGCATCATCTTCTTGGAGAGATCTTGGTGGCCGGATTTTGCTTGGAGAAGAAGAAGAGATAAGAGGCTTTGTTTCTTTGCATCCCTAGGAGCTTGGTGGTAGTGGTCGAACCTCATCTTCTCTAGGAGTTCTTGTGGTGGCCGAAACTTACTTGGAGAAGAAGAAAGCTTGGGTGGATTCTCGTCTCGGTAGATCGTCATCCACACGACGTCCGAGATAAGAAGAGGAATACGACAGAAGATCGTGAGATCTATAAGCTACATAAGGTATAATTTGTTATTAGTTTCCGCATGATAACAAGTTCATCCTTTTGTTTAGATCTTGAAATACCAAACGAAGAGGCTAATAAATCTAGGCTATCGAATTTATGTTTTCGATTTTGTATTTCTTTTGTTTTTCGAACTTGTGATTCGATTGTTCTTTTTGGTTAAACCTAGGGTTACTATAAGGAGATTAAATATTGATTTTTGTTGAAAGGCTTTGTCTAGGAAGTGGTGGATGCTCCCATAACCAAGAAGACCTAGTGTCTCGCCATGTTTAACCTAGAAATCGATCTCAGAAATAAATATTTAATCGAATTTGTAACATGGGTGGATTTAGATCAATAATGTTAATCATCGTTTGCGATCCAAGTCTAAACCACTAAGAACAGATAAGTCGAATTTGGAATCAATAATGTTAAGTTCCGTTTATGATTCCAAATTTAATTTCTAAAGAACACAATAGGTTGTTAGGAAAGGTTCAGAACTTGTTCAAAATTTTTGTACAGGGGAACCGGTACGTTATTCCGAGTAGCAACCAACAATTGGTATCAGAGCTAGGGTTTGTCTCTATGTGTTTGGTTTTCAGTTTAATTATGCACATGTCATACATAATTTCGGCAAGATAATAGTACGATATACTAACTCTATGGTTGCAGGCTCCAACTATTATGACTTATTGTGATTGTGTGTGATTGGACCCTTAGACATGTCAAGGGCATTTTATGTGTGTGCATGATTATCTGTATTAAATATAGCAGAAGCTGTATTAGTTATAGGATTTTATATTTTTGTTTCGATTTAGATTACATGTACATTCCCTTGTGGAATATAGGATCGATAAATATAAAATTCTATTTTTGTCGCGGATCGTATCCTTGAGAGGCGTGGGACTATTAGAGGACCAGAGGCGTATCAGAAAAGGAAGCTCGATGGACCCGACGACATGAACCTTAAGGATGGCAGCACACAGAGGATAGTGATGGAAGAATCCATAATAGTTGAAAAATTAATTTTCATTTTTATTGTTTTTATTTACTGTGATGTGTGTGTGCATGTGATGTGTGCTTGCATAGTTTAAAATTCCTCACTTTAAATAACTAAGTGGGAAAGGGATTAGTAAATAAATTCCATGGTCTCCATTACTGGTTTATAAGTGATGCAACAAACTTGTGTGTTGGCTCTAAGTGTCTCCCTCCACAACGGATGAGTTTGTTTGCGGATCACTAGATCAAACTTCCTTTATGGATTATTATAGGAAATTATTTAGGATGTGTGTGATCTTCCCCAACTGAAGGGGAACAATTCTATTTAATGGACTTAGTATCAAGTAATAGTATACACTTAGGCACATTTAATAGTATACTCCCCAACGGAGTCACTGCTATTATATGTGTGACCAAAGAAAAACCAACTATTAATTTGTCATAAAACTAGATTGACAAGATAATAAAATTAATGGGTAAAATCTCTCTTACAAATGTTTGAATTTATATACGTCCACACTAACATGGCATACAAAATTCACGGTGTTTAAGGTAATTTTATTTGTCATAAAGTTAGGTTGACATGATGATTAATGGGTAAAACTCTCCTCTTACAAATGTTTGAATTTGTATACGCCCACACTAACGTATCATACAAAATTTACGGTGTTTGAGGTGTTAGTGAATTTAAATGATATTGTTTTGAGGAATCAATATTATTTTAAATTCTAAAATTTTGACCAAATATTTGAGCGAAGATAGATCAACTATTAATTGTATTTGTCATAAAGATAGGTTGACAAGAAAATAAAATTAATGGATAAAATCTCCTCTTTGAATTTGTATATGTCCACACTAACGTGACATACAAAATTCATGGGGATTTTAAGATGTTGGTCTTGACCAAATATTTTTGTGATTCTTAGGATTTCAAATGTTTTTCAATCCCCTAGTTGTTATACTAAAGAATAGACTTTGTAGTCCCAATTATAATGATTGAAAAACTTGGACACTAAGGTTGACTGTCCTCCCAGAACTGAGAACAATAAAGGTGTATTATATTCATTAGTTGTTGAAACATATTTAGTGGTGTTATCTACTGGTACCTGGTGTGTAGATACGGGAGCCACTGATCATGTCTGCAATTCATTACAGGGGTTCCAAGAAACTCGACAACTATATAATATCACCGTCTACATGGGTACTGCTGCAAAAGTAGCAACTATTGCAGTGAGAGATGTTTATCCTCTGATAGGAATAGAACATGAATTTTAAGAAATTGTCTTTACGTACCAAGTTTAGAAAAAACTGGATTTCAGTTTCTAAACTATTCAAAGAACTTGATATTCTGTCTATTTTGATAACAAGTTGTTATCAAGAAAAATAGAGAAGTTATCTATTCTGGTACGTTAGTTGGCAATTTATATATTCTAAATCCAAAAACTCCCATGATACAACAAATGGAAATTAATAACACATCTTCTAACTCTAATAAGAGAAAGCAACCTTCGGAAATGAACCAATCATATCTTTGGCATCTAAGGCTAGGACATATTAACTTGAGTAGGATTTAAAGGATAATAACCGATGAACTTTTTAGTTCATTGGTGGTGGAAAACTTTCCAACCTACGAGTCTTACTTGGAAGGAAAAATGACCAAGAGGTTTTTTAAGTCTAAGGGGTATAAAGCCAAAGATGTGTTAGAATTGGTTCATTATGATTTGTGTGGACATATGACTATCCAGGCAAGAGGTGGTTTTGAATATTTTATCTCTTTTATAGATGACTATTTGAGATACGGGTATATTTACTTGATACGCCGCAAGTCTAAGTGCTTTGATAAATTTAGAGAGTACAAGGCTGATGTGGAGAAACGTCAAGGTAAAAGTATCAAGACACTACGGTGAGATCGTAGTGGCAAGTACCTCTTAGGAGAGTTTAGGAATCATTAGAAGTCGGGATTCAATCCCAACTAACTGCACTTGGTACACCCAAACAGAATGGTGTGGCAGAACGAAGGTATAGAACTCTTATAGAAATGATTAGATCGATGATGAGTTATTCAGAACTACCAAATTCGCTAAAAGGATATATTCTGGAAACGACAATAAACATAGTACATTCTAAGTCAGTATCCTCTACTCTCATAGAATTGTGGAATAGGCGTAAGCCTAGTCTAAAGCATATTCGGATTTGGGGTAGTCTAACACATGTGCTGAAGGGAGACACTGATCACGTACAGAAGTTCACTTGGTTGTGGGTTATCCTAGATAAACGGAAGGTGGTTTATAGTCCTAAAGATCAGAAGGTCATTGTTAGAACCAATGCCTGATTTTTAGAAGAGGACTATGGTATAAACCACAAGCCCATGAGTAAAATTATTCTTAAGGAAATAATAAAGGATACGTCTAATCTAGTACCAACAGTACAAGATAAGATACCACAAGAAACTGCAACACGTGTCACAAATGATGCACAATTATTAGGAGGGTCATTATGCAGCCTGAAAGATTCATGTTTTGGGAGAGTCTTTGGACTTGATCCCTGGTGAAATGAATTTGATCCCCGCACATATGACGAAGCACTCCAAGATAAAGATACAACATCTTGGCAAGAGCAATAAATATAGAAATAGAATCTATGTAAGTCTGGGAGCTTGTAGAACCACCAAATGATGTAAAAGCCATTGAGTGTAAATATGTCTACAAAAGAAAAAGAGGGACAAACGGGAAGGTGGAAACCTTCAAAGCAAGGCTTGTTGAAAAAGGGTATCGATTATAAGGAAACTTTTTCACCGGTAGTCATGCTTAAGTCTATCCAGATTCTTTTATCTATTGTTGCTCATATGGATTATGAGATTTGGCAAATGGATGTCAAGACAGCTTTCCTTAATGGAAGTTTTGAAGAAAATATCCATATGAAGCAACTAGAGGGATTCATTGCAAAGGGCAAAGAGCATCTTGTATGTAACCTCAATCAGTCTATGGACTGAAGCAAGCTTCAAGATCTGGGAACATCCTGTTGTAATCCAGTCTCATGGATTTATTGAGTGTCTGGATGAGTCTTGTGTATACAAGAAGTGTGATGGAAATGTGATGGTATTTCTTGTACTATACGTAGAAGACAATTTTGATAATTGAAAATAATATCAAAGTGTTGTCGGAAGTAAGGGTATGGTTGTCCAAGCAATTCGATATGAAGGACTTGGGAGAATGCGGACATATTCTTGGATTAAAGTAATTAAGGATCGCAAGAAAAGAATGTTGTACTTATCCCAAGCTTCATATATCGATACAATCCTAGCCCGTTTTAGCATGCAAGACTCTAAGAAAAGTTTTCTACCTTTTCGGTAAGGAGTATCTTTATCTAAAAAGATGTCTCCGAAGACATCAAAAGATATAGAAGAAATGAAGGTAGTTCCTTATGCTTCTGCTGTAGGAAGCCTAATGTATGCTATGCACGAGACCGGATATCTATTTTGCCATGGGCATGGTTAGCAAGTATCAAAGTAACCCTGGACAAGGACATTGGACTGCTGTAAAGCATTTATTGAAGTACCTAAAAAGGACTAGAGATTATGCTGGTTTACCAAGCAGATGATTTGCTCCCTATGAGTTACACGGATTTTGACTTCCAATCAGACAGGGATAATAGTAAGTCAACCTCAAGGTTTTGCATTTACTTTAGGAGATGAAGCCATAACTATGGAAAAGTGTGAAACATAGTTGCTTTTTCGGACTCCTCTATAGAAGCTGAGTATATGACAGTATCTGAGGCAGCTATAGAAGCTGAATGACTCAGTACCTCATGATGGACTTAGATGTGATTCCTGGTTTGCCCAAAATTATTTGGTGCAGTAGCAAACTCCAAGGAACAACGAGCCCATAAGGCAAGTAAACACATAGAGCGCAAGTACCACCCAATACGAGACATCGTATAAAGAGGAGAAGTTGTTGTCGCCTAGATTGCATCAGCAAATAACCTGGAAGATCCTTTCACTAAAGCCCTTAAGGCAAGAACTTTTGATAGGCATGTTGAGGGGTTGGGGAATCAGATGTATGACAGGATATATGGCAGCATAGTATTTTAGAATAAGTGGGAGATTGTTAGAGTGTATACTAAAAGCATAGCTTTTATATAAACATTTATAAGAATCATATTGGTCAAATGTCTACATTTATATGCTAAGTGTAGTTGTTCAATTAATTTATATTGTAGATAACATGGTGTGTGGTGTCACACACAAAAGATCATGTTATCAGTTCCTTATAAATTATAAACAGTAGCTCACGACTAAGATGGATAGGAAAAACCATTGGAATAGTCATAGTTTAATTTGGTATTAGTTTATCTTGACTATAAAGTTACACTAGTACACTCTGAGTGTATTGAGCAGGACCATTTGAGGTAGTTTCTTTTTATACTGACTAAATAAAATAGCAAGTCCTCTTTTATTATGGAAGTGTGTGCTCTTAATCCTAATATAATAACAAGCACATATACTTAATATTTATTTCTTTGATTTATCAAAGGGTGTGATTTAGTTCGATAAATCAATAGGCCCGATAAGTTGGGAAATGATATTATTTATAGTGTGTGTTGTTGATTATAGAAAGAAACTGTGTCCTAAAAATCTAGGTTGATGATGTCCCCAAGAGGAGCTCATAAGGATTGTCATGTAAACCCTGCAGGTGGACTTAGTCCAACATGACGATAAGATTGAGTGATATTACTCTTGGAGCTAGATATTAATTAAGTGAGTTGTCAGTAGCTCATTTAATTAGTGGGCATTCAATATCTTAAACACAGGGAGATTAACACATTCATGATAAGAAAGAGCCCATATAGTAATATGGGATTGGTGCGGTAGTTCAATAATAACTCTTTAGTAGTATGAGTTATTATTGATAAACTCGAGTTGGGTGTTCGAAGCGAACATGGGAAGCTGAAGTTCATCGGGAGACCAAAACCAATTCCTCCTCTCGGTCCCTATCGTATCCTCTTAATTATAAAGTGTTATACCCACGCATACCCACCTTCTTACCCACCTTAAGATGGCCAGCCAAGCTTAGCTTGGAGCCCAAGCTAGGAATGGCCAAACCAAGGTTACATGGGTCAAGATGGTGGTCGGCCCTAGCTTGAACCCAAGCTTAGGTGGCCGGCCACAATTAAATTGAAAGGATTTTAATTTTTAAAATCTTTTTTTATATGGAAGCTATGATTTTAAAAGAGAGTTTAAAATTTAAATTTGTCCTTTTATAGCTTTCTACAAAAGATTAAGAGAAAGGTTTGATATCTTCCTTATTTGTAGTTAAAAGGAAGATTTTAATTTTTGATAAAACTTTCCTTTTTTGTAGCCATCCTCATGGTTTTAAAAGAGAGTTTTAAAAATTATAAATCTTTCCTTTTATAACTTTCTACAAAAGATGAAAAGAAAGATTTGATATCTTTCCTTATTTGTAGATTGAAAGGAAGATTTTAATTTTGGAAAAAACTTTCCTTATTGTAGTCATCCACATGTTTTAATAGAGAGATTTTAATTTATAAAAGTTTCCTTTTATAGCCACCCATGAAAGGAATTTTTTAAAGAGACATTTTTATTTTAAAATTTTTCGGAAACAAATTAGGAAGTTTTAATTTTGTGTTTAAAATTTTCCTTGTTTAGAGGAGTTGTAAGGGTCGACCAATAGAAACAAGAAAATAAAATTTTAATTAAATTTTCCTTTCATTGGCAAGAAAAATAAGAAAGTTTTTATTAAAACTTTCCTTATTTGCTAAGACCAAGGAATATAAAAAAGAGGATAGAGGTGCCTCACCTCATAACAATATATCATCTATTATTTCTTCTCCTCTCTTCCTTGGTAGTAGTTGGCCCTCTCTTCTTTCTCTTCCCCTATTCTTCTTCTTAAGTGGTCGGCGGCATCATCTTCTTGGAGAGATCTTGGTGGCCGGATTTTTCTTGGAGAAGAAGGAGAGATAAGAGACTTTGTTTCTTTGCATCCCTTGGAGCTTGGTGGTGGTGGCCGAACCTCATCTTCTCTTGGAGTTCTTGTGGTGGCCGAAACTTGCTTGGAGAAGAAGGAAGCTTGGGTGGATTCTCGTCTCGGTAGATCATCGCCCACACGACGTCCGAGATAAGAAGAGGAATACGACAGAAGATCGTGAGTTCTATAAGCTACATAAGGTATAACTAGTTACTATTTTCCGCATCATAACTGGCTCATCCTTTTGTTTAGATCTTGAAATACCAAACACAAGATGCTAATGAATCTAGGCTATCGAATTTATGTTTTCGATTTTGTATTTCTTTTGGTTTTCAAACTTGTGATTCGATTGTTCTTTTTAGTTAAACATAGGGTTACTTTAAGGAGATTAAATATTGAATTTCGTTGAAAGGCTTTGTCTAGGAAGTGGTGGATGCTCCCATAACCAAGAAGGCCTAATGACTCGCCATGTTTAACCTGGAAGCCGATCTCTGAAATAAATATTTAATCGAATTTGTAACATGGGTGGATTTGGATCAATAATGTTAATCATCGTTTGCGATCCAAGTCAAAACCACTTAGAACAGATAAATTGAATTTGGAATCAATAATGTTAACTTCCGTTTGCGATTCCAAATTTAATTTCTAAAGAACACAATAGGTTGTTAGGAAAAGATTCAGGACTTGTACAAAATTTTTGTACAGGGGAACCGGTACGTTATTCCGAGTAGCAACCAACACCAGGCACCAAGCACCAAGAGGTGGATAAACTTTGCGGATGAAGTTTCGACAAGAACTCACCATGTTCAGCACAGTTCAGGTGCCCAGGAGGGGATCCAGGCACTCGGACGAGGCTATAAAAGGAGCTTTCAACCAGCATTTTCATAACAACATTTGCTACGGCTTTCATATTCGCGCACTGCTCAGAAAAGGCTCCGATGACACCGAAAGGCTCCTTTGAAGTTCGAAGAATGAAGACTTCATATTTCCTTTCTGTTTGTCAATAACATTTACATTTCAGCTATTGTACTTAACTTTGTAAATATATTTTGAATTGATAGTGATTGCCCATTGAAAGCTCTCTCACATGTGGGCCTTGGAGTAGGAGTCGTCGAAAGCTCCGAACCAAGTAAAACTACTTGTGTTAGTGTGTGCTTTTGTTCTCTCTCTTTTCCGCTACATGACTTGTTTTAAATCGTGATTTTCTATTAATAATATTCACCCCCTCCAGTGTATTTACGGTCCTACACTTGTGTTTGTTCCTCGCTACACTAGATTGCATGGATTTCTAATCAGTGAGTGTGTGATTTTCTCGCCCAGTTGGAGTCTCTGTCGGTTGAGCCCCCTGCAATCATACCAATATCTCTTCGAACGACATTATTGTGGTTTTCCTCTTGTGGCGTCGAGGGATGATCCTATCCAACTCAGGCGAGGGTTGGGGTCTGATTTTCTTGCTGCTAAGGTGTATGCTAGCGTCGGCCCTAGTTGTGATGATCCCTTCCAGGCCGTCCATTTGGGCAATGGTAACGTCGATGATTGGGGACGACGAGTGCCAGTGGAATCCTTGGTTGATCACCCGATGCATTTTCAGACTGTAATGATAACAATCCTGAGTGTTATGCATGTCTTACTGGTGGTAAGTGCAGAATTTGGGAGCCCATCTAGGGGGCTCAAGAAATCTCATCTGCTCGGTCGCCATGCGCTGTACCTCTTGAGACTGTGGCTCTTGATGATGAGGTTGAGGACATGCTCTGGGTCCTTTATGAGGAAGAGGCAGGGAAGGTGCTCGGTGTTCTAGAGCAGGTGCTGGAGCAGGCGCGGTGACCTCCTTCTTTCGAGCGGGCTGTGCCTCTTCGTCATTAATGTACTTGGTCGCTTGACCAAGTAGATGATCGAAGTCCTTGCGGGCTCCTTTATCAAAGAGCAAAAAAACTCACTATCTATGAGCCCTTGAGAAAAGATGCTCATGAGAATTTTTGGGGGTGGCCGATGGAACGTCCATAGCTATTTGGTTGAATTTTTTTGATATAAGCCCTCAACTTTTCCTTTGGCCCCTACTTAAGGTAGAACAAGTTGAGGGCCATTTTGTGATACCGGCGGCTGTTGGCAAAGTCATGAAGGAAAACTTTACAGATATCCTTGAAGCAACAGATGGATTCGGCTGGTAGTCGGTTGAACCACCGTTGTGCTGAGCTAGAGAGCGTAGTGAGGAACACTTGGCACTTTACGTCATCCGTATATTGATACAGAATGGCGACGTTCTCGAACTTGAGAAGGTGGTCCTCTGGGTCGGGTTGCGCTAACTTTTGGTCTCGAGCTTCTACCAGCAAGTTAAAATCCTCTTGAGACAAGGTGACGATGATGAATCATCCAGCTTCTTCTATCTCTACATTTCATATTCTGGTGAAAGTTTCTATAGATGACGCTAAATTTAATCCTGTCTAAAAGTTGAAGAGATGATGCACCGAGCAGGTGGCTTTGTTGTTGATTGGGAGAGGACTTTGAACGGAGAAAAAGCTAATGAGCTAGAACAAGGAAGGGGCTCCAGGTGCCTCCCTCTTCTCTAAACACTTGGAAAAACAAGTCATAAGAATGTTAGAGTGAGAATCAGGGAAGGGGTCCCTTGCGTAGGTCCTCCGACGCTCAAATCAGTATACTGTCTGAGTGGAAACATGGAGAAGAATACAGTAGATGCATGCACGTGAGACTGTTGTGAAGTGTAATTGAGCATAATAGAGCATACCTGGTCAACGGAGAGAATTTTCCTTTTATATGCCACCTCTCATAACCTCTACAGTCATAAGATGATAAAGAATGTTGGGTGTCAGTATTTATCGAGTAAAGGAAAACGTACAGCTTGGGAAATGTTTAGTCACCGTTTGAGGAATCTTCCATTGCACATGTACACTACCTTTGTAGCTTATGCCATTAATGAAGCGGTTTAAGAGAATATTATATCGGCTAATGGAAGATGTATAGTCATCATCTTCGAAGAAGGTTCCATTAAATGTATATATTGTAATAGAAGAATATTCTTTGACAAATATTTATTACTCTTTGACAGGTTGTTATGATTCTCTGACAATGTTGTCCCCTGGAGATATTTCGATTGGATCTTAAGTCAACTGACTGTATATTATATGGGCAGATTGATGCATAAGTAGGATACCAAGTCCAGTACATCCGTCCGGCCCCTGGGCCGCTCAGCTAAGTATTGTGATACTGGGAATCTAATTAAAGCAACAGAGAACCAAGTCCCGTAGGCCCGACTGGTTCTATGACCGATCGACTATACGTTAGGATACTTGCTTCTGAAAGACGGGGAACCAAGTCCCAAGAGATCTGATTCGTACTTTTATTCGGTCGGGGTTTGTAATAAGAATCGCCTGACGTATGTCTTACATACATATAGGAAACAAAGATGCTGAGTTGTGTGAACCTAATTGGTATTGTGATTGACCAGCTATATAACGAGAATCATACTGTAGCAGCGAAGAATTGTATCTCGTATGCTTGACTGACGCGTTAAGGCTGGTCGAATTTGTTTTGTGTATCTTGGCAGCGAGTGGAGCTACCAATCCTTACAATTTGACCAGCTTTAGGATCAACCGACCATATGTTGAGAATTGTGCTCTGAGAATGGGAAGATAGATACCTTGAATCCAGCCGAATGTAAGTATGACCGGAGTTATGGAAGATCGGCAGCTCATGGATGGTCAGATATATACTAGGCATCTTAGCATAGGAGTGAAGTACTAGGTACTTCTAGTTAGATCAATAATTGGGCCGGGCGTCCTCCTATTGAAAGTCTTAGTGCTGAGTGAGTAGTAAAATCCTGTTGAGAGTGATACGTTGGTTGTCACTTTCCTTTGATTTTAATCGTCATCTCACTTTGACTTTGACTTTGACTTTGACTTTGACTTTGACTTTGACTGCTACGTTATTCCTAGATTCACTTGTAACATTTCGTATCAACAACCTTAGAATGATAAATGAATAATTTCAAAGAAAGTTAAATTCGACCTGGCGGCCGTGAATGGCAACAAAGACCGGCACTGCGAATTAAATCATACATACGGACAGAAGAGCAGCTGGAAGATCAAATGCTTACCTGTAATTTCAGCGTTCGAAATCCCAGACCTCGCACTTCCTTGCCGTAAACTCTGACCATTTCCCTGATCCCATCCATTAAAAAGCATATAATTAACATATTTTAATTTCTCATAATTAATTAAGAAGATTTAAAAACACTTCAAAAGTTTGGCTTCGGACGTCAAAAGTAAAAAAATTAAATCAAAGAGGTGACGTGTGTGCTTACGTCACACAGGTGAAATCGCTTAATATTTTTTTGAAAGAAAAATAAATTAAAAATAATTATATTGACTGACTTGAAGGAAGAGTAACTGGAAGGCTGCTTGGGGGTGAAATCTTGAAGGGGATAGCAATGGAGTCGAAGGTAGTCCCTCCAGTTTTGCACCGTCTCCTTCCTGCTGTTTAAGCTCGTCGAGAACCTTATCTTCTTCGTCGGATCGTCGGAGTAGTACTTCGCTTCCTGCTCCGCCGGCAGCCGAAAAAACTCCTGCGCCACCTCCATTGTCCCCCTTGTCCCCCACATCGACTCCATCCTCACTCCATGATTCACCGCCTAGTTAATGGATTATAGTCGTTCGTTGCTTCAATTGATTGTGGATCTTTAATCTGATCGATTAGTGGGGGAGGTACCTGGAGGAATTCGTAATACGCGCAGGCGTCGACGATGGGTATGGTGGCGTCGCTGATAACTTCGTCGAGGCGCGGACGCTGGGACTCGGGCCGGACGTAGAGCTCCGGTGAGGAACCGAGTTGGTGGGAGGCGGCGGAGAGCAATAGATCCGCCATCGCTGGCCTGGCGCAAGGGAAAGGAGAATAATTAATGGAGAGAACGTGCTGACTATGGCGTTTATACAAGACGCGTTTTTAAAAGAGCAGACGCGTTTTTTGCGTTTACTGGCGTTCGAGTGTTGTGCAGGGCCCGCTTGGAGCATGGTGTTGCAAGGACATCTACAAGGTTTTACATCGTTATAACACCCATCGTATCAATAAAATATCATCACATACTCATTATAATAAAATATTTTTTCTACTCATATTCTTTTTAATATTAACACTTATTATTTATTTCTGATCTCATAATCCATCCAATCATTTTAAAATTATATCATATTAAATAAATATATTTTAAATATATTAAAAATATTTAAATTATTATTATTTTTAATAATAATCTTACTTTTAAAAATCAAATCTAATTTTATTGTTTTCCAAAAATAATATTAATTTTTAAAATATATTTATTAAATAAAATAGATGGTTGTGAGTGATGCGGTGATAAGGAAGGGCTCCATCCCGTGAAGGATAGCGGTCACGGTGGAGGTCAAAGTCAAGGTGGTCAACGCTCAGATAACATCGGCCGGTCAGGCGAGCATGCCCCGACCAGGGGCGTAGCCAGAATTCAAATTTAGGTGGGGCTAACTATCGACAAGACATAACCTCTATTTGCAGACCTAGACTTATGTCGCTCATTGCCTGACAAGACAGTGACCTCCTCACATGTGACGGCTAGTGAAGGAGTTGCACATCACCTAGTGAGGTAGTGTCTGCCTCGTGTGCGATTGCTTCACAGGTGGTCGCACGTGAATTGGTTGTTGGTCACTTGGCGAGGTAGCGTCCGACTCACGAGCGATCATTGCTCGTTGCCTCATCGACCACCACTCGAGCGGCTGATGCTCGTTGGCTCTTGCTCAATGATGGAATTTTATTTTATTGAATAAGAAATAAAAAATTTAGGTTAACTTTGAATAGTGAATTCCTTGTTTGCTACGGAGAGTAAAAGAGACAATGTTGCGAGTAAGTTTAGGGTAAAACACATAAAAAAAAGTTAGAATTAATATGTTTATTATCATAAATATATTTATAATGACTTTTATAAAATTTATCATTCTAATTTGATATTTTAAAATATTATTTTTGAATTTGATATTTTAAAATTTGTCAGCGCACGAGAATAATCAATTAATGGATATATATGGGGTTGATGCATAACAAATCAAAATTATTCATGATGTTTTTTAGAAAGGAGGTGGGGCTGGAGCCCACCCTAGCCCAAGGGTGGCTCCGCCCCTGGCCCCGACCAGGGGGAGAAAGTCCCGATCCGATGCCGCCTTTGACACGGGGAGGTGTCAAACAACTGACGCTCAATGGAGTAGGAGATGTCGGATGAAGAAGGAGACGATGTGTAGAAGCCATGCCTGTTGGTGCAACCTTAGGTCAAGGTTGACCTGGTTGACCTGACTCGAGTTGACCTGACTCGAGTTGTATTTTGATGTTTGACTTAGGAAGATTGTTGGTGCAACCTTAGGTCAAGGTTGACCTAGTTGAGTTGTATTTTGATGTTTGACACTCGTGGAAGAGTTGTATTCTTGATATGGGACAAGAATAGATGTTTGGGAGATTATTGGTGCAACCGTAGGTCAAGGTTGACCTGGTTGACCTGATTCGGGAAAGAGTCCAAGTATGGAGACTTGACAACGAAAAAAGTCCAAGCAGGGAACTTGGCACTGGAAAAGTCCAAGCAGGGAGCTTGGCACGCGAAAAGTCCAAGTGTGGAGACTTGGCACGGGAAAAGTCCAAGTATGGAGACTTGGCACTGGAAAAGTCCAAGTATGGAGACTTGGCACGGAGAAGTCCAAGCAGGGAGCTTGGCACTAGGGAAAGTCCTAACTGGGATGTTAGGCAGGTGGAAAGTCCCGTGAGTGAAGCCAGTGGGAAAGTCCTAACTGGGATGTTAGGCAAGGTGGAAAGTCCCGTGAGTGAAGCTGCAGGCGGGAAAGTCCTAACGGGATGTTAGGCATTGGAAAGTCCCGTGAGTGAAGCCAAGCAGAAGAAAGTCCTAATTGGGATGTTAGGCGGTGTGGAAATCCTGGTGAAGCGGTGAAAGTCCGGTGAGTGAAGCAGGTAGCAGATCGATGGAGTGACCAGATACATGGTGTTGAGGAAAGTCCAAGTAGGTCAAAGGATTGACCGACACTTGGTGGGAATTCTAGCAGTCAAGGGTGACAGATTCTAGGATGAACCAACAGTCGAGGTTGACCGAATGTTGGTTTGAAGGCTTGGGACTTGGTTTGGGCAAAACCAAGTCACTAGTTATCTGATCGGTGCGGTGACCGATCAAGAATCGACAAGGTGTTATCGATCGGTATTCGATCTGCACCGATCGAAGGTGATCGAGCCGTGAAAGGCGCGATCGGTGCGTAGACCGATCAGAGCTTCGACGGCCGTGGCCACCGATCGAGAGGCGATGTCGCGGAAGGAAGAGCTTCAGTTAAGAGTTGGGATCGCGTGGACCAATCCATGTGGCCCTGATCGGTCCCACGAACGATCGAGTACGCACGTAATCTTTCAGATCGACCGATCGGTCTGGGGACCGATCAGCGCAGGGCCTGATCGGTCCACAGACCGATCAGGGTTCTAGCCGTTGCAACGCAACGGCTAGTTTCTTCGCTGTTTCTTCTTCGCAGGTATAAAGGAGACGAGGGCATCTTCTGTGCTACTGCTTCTTTCTCTTCTCTTCTGCTACAGAGCTGCTGTTCTGGTGCTTGAGCTTTGTTGAGCTCTTCTTCGCAAGTTTCGCGTGAGCTTCTTCCTTCGGCTGGGACTCCGACTGAGCTGCTGCTGTGGTTGGCGTCTGAGAAGCTGTTGCTTCTTCAACAGTCGACAAGAAGGCAAGGGTTGTTTACATTTGCTGTGTATTTACTTCTTGCTTCTCTTGTATTTGTACTCCTTATCTTGCTGTTGCAAGAAGTAGTTGTGGCGAGGTTTCTCCACCCATAAGGAGCTCATATTTAGCCGGTTCTCTGGGGACTCATCCACCGACGGATTGGTAGGCTTCGTCCACCTTACGGACACGCCGAGGAGTAGGAGTTCATCTCCGAACATCGTTACATCGGTTTGTTTTTCTTCTCCTTAGTTTCTTCCTTGTATTTCCGCTGCGACTAACCCTAACTGTAGGAAGAACGCGAGAATTTGGGACGACTATTCACACCCCCCCTCTCTAGCCGAGTACGAACGATCCCAACAAGTGGTATCAGAGCGAGGCCGCTCTTCGACGGATCAACACCCGGGGGAGCACGGGCTAGAGATGGATCTCTATGGAGAAGATGTCACGATTCAACCCTTCTACGAGTCTCACGACAACTTCAAATATTGGAAGGTAAGGATGATGTATTTTCTTAGGACTAATATGTTAAATTGGTTTTGTATACAAGAAGGGTTTTCCCCTCCGATGGATGAGGAAGGAAAACCTATCAAGAAGAAGGAGTGGACGAAAGAGCAAATCCGACAATCCGAAATCAATGACGAGGTAACAAAAATTATTGAATTTGCTTTACCTAATAATGTTTTGTGCAAGATAGATAGGTACAACAACGCCAAGGAATTGTGGAACAATTTGGCAAAATTCCATGAAGAGGAGCCTAGTGAGCCAAGTAGCTCACATCATGGAGGAAGCGAATTGGGAGTTGAGGGCTACTCAACATCCAAGGAAGAAGAGGAGGAGAGCTCTTGTTCAAGATCGGAGCAAGAAGAGGCATCTACCTCCGGAAGGGATGAAGAAGAAAGCTCATCTACATCCACAACCCTAGGTAACTCAAACACTGTGATTTCAAGCAAATTACACATAATGTGTTTTGAGTGTAGGAAGTTTGGGCACTACAAGAGTAAGTGTCCAAAGAGGGTTAGAAAGACTCCACCGGCACCAAAGGTCAAGGAAGCCGGAGTCCCGACATGCAAGAGCAAGAAGCACGTGGTGTGCTTCCAATGCAAGCAACGGGGACACTATAGGAGTCAATGTCCAAGGGGGAGGCAACCTCACAAGGACAAGAGGCCAAACACGTGTAAAGGGGGAGCTAAGGCAAACCCTAAGGTAACATTTAAAGCTCATTCTTGCAATTCTAGTAGGATGCATGCTAGTAGTCTTATTGCCATTGTCAATAATGATAAGCATGTTAACACTAGAAATCGATACATGTGCTTAGGACAAACATGTTAGCCTAGATAAGAACAATTCTAGAAATGCTAACCCTAGAATTAACTCATCTAAGGCTAAGGAAAATCTAGATAGAAATCCCAAATCATCTAGACACATGCCTAGGAATACCTCAAAGAAAAATGATAAATCAAAACTTGAGGTATTAGAGAAAGAAAATCAAGTCTTGAGGTCAAGACTTGACTCTCTAGAAAAGGCTCTTAAGGATTTGACTCTAGGGTCTAGGGGTCAAAAACCCAAGTCCAAGGACAAGAAAGGTTTGGGTCACAAACCTAAGTCCCAATTGGTCAAGCCCACTTATCATAATGTTTCATTCGATTATGGAACAAAACCTAGGGCTAGGAAGACCATTACCAAGGTCACAAGGGGAGTCACCCCTATAGTTGACCTTGATGAGACCCAAATGACCAAGGCTTTAAAGCCTAAGAGGGTCATTAGGAGGGTTGCTAGGGAAGTTATCCCTAGTGAATATTTAGTGAACCCAATGAGCTCTAATAGGTATTGGGTTCCTAGGAGCATCTTCTCTACCCCATAGATGGGTTAGAGAGTGTCAACTCCGATTAGAAGGGTAGTTAACCCAACTTTGAGGAAATTGACACTCAAGGAGCATTTTCAAGGTTTTGAGAACTTTTGAAAATGAAATGGAATTATCATTTACTCCTTTGAAGAGTTAAATGTGCCTAAAGATTGGAAATTTTCATTTTTAATCTCAATTGGCACAATTTGGGAAAATCTAGAGAACTCTCGAAGAAAAAAAAATGAAACATGCCAAGTTTTGAGGATAAATTTGATCTTTAAGTGGCATGAATTAATCTAGAGTTCAAGAAGTGTCAAAATTAGGATTTTGGCATTTTGGGGCAATCTAGGATTAAATTTGAAGTTAGCCAAGTGGTTAAGGATACTTAGATAGGTAATTTAGGTATATTTATTTATGCTAAATTTTGCCATGATTGTTTGCGCTCACATGTCATGACATCATGTTTAGTTTTATTATCATTTGAAATGTCATGATAATGCTTAGGCTAGTTTTTATGTCATGTTTATTTAAGTTTCAAACTTTATGCCATGACATCATGACATTGGCACATGTTTTCATTTATGATACCATTTTATGCCATGTCATCATCTCTTGCATTAATAATCAATTGAATTGATTTAAGGATGAAAAACACATTTTGATATTGAGATCAAATTTGTGTTTAGAAAATGCATGAGACCTTAGTCTAAGATACCTAAACCCATATCTCACATCAAAATTGCCATGGATGTGTTTGATACACTTTAGATGTGTGTGAGATATTAGGATCATGAATTAGGATCAAGGTGCATAGTTCTTGTACCTAGATGAGCCTAATTCAAGAAATGGAGGATCATAGGGAAAGCTTGTGTACAAGTCATGTACATTTAGCCCTAAGATTATGGTCCTAAATTAAAAGGTTTAAAATCATTTTGAAATTGATTTGGAAAACCTTGATGAAGCCATCTTAGTGATTGCATTCATCATTGAACATTGTGATACAAAGTTGAGTTAAACTTGAACTATTTCAAAGTTTTTGAACTTTGTATCAAGATTGAAAAATGGAAGTTATTTTCATAGAAAACTATTTTTCCATGATAGTATATGTTATGAGGAATGTATCCTCAAAATTTCACAATTTTTCGAATTTTCTGGAATTTTCTAGGAGTTTCTGAATTTCGGGAAGGAAATTTCAGAAAACTCCTGTCAGAGTCTGGATCGGTCTGGGGACCGATCCAGGGAAGTCCTGATCGGTCTGCGGACCGATCCAGTGAAGCATGGATCGGTCTGCAGACCGATCCAGTAAGATCCAGAGAGCTTGGTGCGATCTGGTGGAGGCCTGATCGGTCTGGTGACCGATCAGTGACGATCCAGTGCGATCAGTGAAGCGTGGATCGGTCTGGGGACCGATCCAGGGGGCTTCTGATCGGTCTGAGGACCGATCAGTGCGTGCCAGTTTCTAATTTTCAGCAGGTGTCTGAAATTTCAATTTTTGGGAGTGAGTTTCGGGTTTCTAAAGGTTTGAAACTCTCCAAGACATTGTTGGTGCAATGGTCAAGGGGGAGTTGACCTTTAGGGGGAGTTTTACCTAATTGTCAAGGGGGAGTTGACTTTTAGGGGGAGTTTTTACTCCTTAAGACTTTTGAGGATTAGTGATATGGGATTATCACTAAGTTGATTGTTTGAGTTTAGTATCAAGGGGGAAATTAAGAGTTTCAATGAAAGGTATGGGACTTTCATTAGGAGGAAACTCTTGACCTTGATTCTCTCTTTTTGATGTGTGTCAAAAAGGGGGAGAGGGTTGGAGAATGGGAGAATGTTCTAGATAATGTTCAAGGAAGAACATTGAAGAACATTGGGAAACCTAAGTTAGGTTATCGGATTAACCTAACTTGATTATGGTTTTGTCAAACATCAAAAAGGGGGAGATTGTTGGTGCAACCTTAGGTCAAGGTTGACCTGGTTGACCTGACTCGAGTTGACCTGACTCGAGTTGTATTTTGATGTTTGACTTAGGAAGATTGTTGGTGCAACCTTAGGTCAAGGTTGACATAGTTGAGTTGTATTTTGATGTTTGACACTCGTGGAAGAGTTGTATTCTTGATATGGGACAAGAATAGATGTTTGGGAGATTATTGGTGCAACCGTAGGTCAAGGTTGACCTGGTTGACCTGATTCGGGAAAGAGTCCAAGTATGGAGACTTGGCAACGGAAAAGTCCAAGCAGGGAACTTGGCACTGGAAAAGTCCAAGCAGGGAGCTTGGCACGCGAAAAGTCCAAGTGTGGAGACTTGGCACGGGAAAAGTCCAAGTATGGAGACTTGGCACTGGAAAAGTCCAAGTATGGAGACTTGGCACGGAGAAGTCCAAGCAGGGAGCTTGGCACGAGGGAAAGTCCTAACTGGGATGTTAGGCAGGTGGAAAGTCCTGGTGAGTGAAGCCAGGCAGTGGGAAAGTCCTAACTGGGATGTTAGGCAGTGTGGAAAGTCCTGGTGAGTGAAGCCAGGCAGTGGGAAAGTCCTAACTGGGATGTTAGGCAGTTGGAAAGTCCCGTGAGTGAAGCTGCAAGAAGAAAGTCCTAAGCGGGATGTTAGGCAAGAGTGAAATCCGTGAGTGAAGCCGTGAAAGTCCGGTGAGTGAAGCCGGAGGGAAAATCCAGATGGATCGGGGATGATCGAACATCCGTGTTGAGGAAAGTCAAGTAGGTCAAAGGATTGACCGACACTTGGGGAAATCTAGCAGTCAAGGAAGTGACCGGATGCTAGGAATGAAGTACCAACAGTCGAGGTTGACCGAATGTTGGTTTGGAAGGCTTGGGACTTGGTTTGGGCAAAACCAAGTCACTAGTTATCTGATCGGTCCGGTGACCGATCGGAATCGATCGATGTGTTTGATCGGTATCGTCGATCGGCCCGCACCGATCGGTGATCGATCAGCGAGAAGACGCGATCGGTGCGTGGACCGATCAGAGCTTCGATCGCGCCACCATCAGAGACGATGTCGCGGAAGGAAGAGCTTCAAAGTTAAGAGTTGGGATCGGTGCGTGGACCAATCAGTTGGCTCGATCGGTCCACGCATCGATCGTAGTACGCATGTAATCTTTACGTATTGACCGATCGGCCGGGACCGATCGGATGGCCTTGATCGGTCCACGGCATCGATCGGGGTTCTAGCGTTGCAACGCAACGGCCAGTTTCTTCTTTCTTCTTCGCAGGTATAAAGGAGACGAGGGCATCTTCTGTGCTACTGCTTCTTCCTCTTCTCTTCTGCTACAGAGCCGCTGTTCTGGTGCTTGAGCTTTGTTGAGCTCTTCTTCGCAAGCTTCACGTGAGCTTCTTCCTTCGGCTGGGACTCCGACTGAGCTGCTGCTGTGGTTGGCGTCTGAGACAAGAAGGCAAGGGTTGTTTACATTTGCTGTGTATTTACTTCTTGCTTCTCTTGTATTTGTACTCCTTATCTTGCTGTTGCAAGAAGTAGTTGTGGCGAGGTTTCTCCACCCATAAGGAGCTCATATTTAGCCGGTTCTCCGGGGACTCATCCACCGACGGATTGGTAGGCTTCGTCCACCTTACGGACACGCCGAGGAGTAGGAGTTCATCTCCGAACATCGTTACATCGGTTTGTTTTTCTTCTCCTTAGTTTCTTCCTTGTATTTCCGCTGCGACTAACCCTAACTGTAGGAAGAACGCGAGAATTTGGGGTGACTATTCACACCCCTCCTCTCTAGCCGAGTACGAACGATCCCAACAAGTGGTATCAGAGCGAGGCCGCTCTTCGACGGATCAACACCCGGGGGAGCACGGGCTAGAGATGGATCTCTATGGAGAAGATGTCACGATTCAACCCTTCTACGAGTCTCACGACAACTTCAAATATTGGAAGGTAAGGATGATGTATTTTCTTAGGACTAATATGTTAAATTGGTTTTGTGTACAAGAAGGGTTTTCCCCTCCGATGGATGAGGAAGGAAAACCTATCAAGAAGAAGGAGTGGACGAAAGAGCAAATCCGACAATCCGAAATCAATGACGAGGTAACAAAAATTATTGAATTTGCTTTACCTAATAATGTTTTGTGCAAGATAGATAGGTACAACAACACCAAGGAATTGTGGAACAATTTGGCAAAATTCCATGAAGAGGAGCCTAGTGAGCCAAGTAGCTCACATCATGGAGGAAGCGAATTGGGAGTTGAGGGCTACTCAACATCCAAGGAAGAAGAGGAGGAGAGCTCTTGTTCAAGATCGGAGCAAGAAGAGGCATCTACCTCCGGAAGGGATGAAGAAGAAAGCTCATCTCACACATCCAGGTAACAGAACGTGATTTCAAGCAAATTACACATAATGTGTTTTGAGTGTAGGAAGTTTGGGCACTACAAGAGTAAGTGTCCAAAGAGGGTTAGAAAGACTCCACCGGCACCAAAGGTCAAGGAAGCCGGAGTCCCGACATGCAAGAGCAAGAAGCACGTGGTGTGCTTCCAATGCAAGCAACGGGGACACTATAGGAGTCAATGTCCAAGGGGAGGCAACCTCACAAGGACAAGAGGCCAAACACGTGTAAAGGGGGAGGTAAGGCAAACCCTAAGGTAACATTTAAAGCTCATTCTTGCAATTCTAGTAGGATGCATGCTAGTAGTCTTATTGCCATTGTCAATAATGATAAGCATGTTAACACTAGAAATCGATACATGTGCTTAGGAGCCAAGCATGTTAGCCTAGATAAGAACAATTCTAGAAATGCTAACCCTAGAATTAACTCATCTAAGGCTAAGGAAAATCTAGATAGAAATCCCAAATCATCTAGACACATGCCTAGGAATACCTCAAAGAAAAATGATAAATCAAAACTTGAGGTATTAGAGAAAGAAAATCAAGTCTTGAGGTCAAGACTTGACTCTCTAGAAAAGGCTCTTAAGGATTTGACTCTAGGGTCTAGGGGTCAAAAACCCAAGTCCAAGGACAAGAAAGGTTTGGGTCACAAACCTAAGTCTCAATTGGTCAAGCCCACTTATCATAATGTTTCATTCGATTATGGAACAAAACCTAGGGCTAGGAAGACCATTACCAAGGTCACAAGGGGAGTCACCCCTATAGTTGACCTTGATGAGACCCAAATGACCAAGGCTTTAAAGCCTAAGAGGGTCATTAGGAGGGTTGCTAGGGAAGTTATCCCTAGTGAATATTTAGTGAACCCAATGAGCTCTAATAGGTATTGGGTTCCTAGGAGCATCTTCTCTACCCCATAGATAGGTTAGAGAGTATCAACTCCGATTAGAAGGGTAGTTAACCCAACTTTGAGGAAATTGACACTCAAGGAGCATTTTCAAGGTTTTGAGAACTTTTGAAAATGAAATGGAATTATCATTTACTCCTTTGAAGAGTTAAATGTGCCTAAAGATTGGAAATTTTCATTTTTAATCTCAATTGGCACAATTTGGGAAAATCTAGAGAACTCTTGAAGAAAAAAAAATGAAACATGCCAAGTTTTGAGGATAAATTTGATCTTTAAGTGGCATGAATTAATCTAGAGTTCAAGAAGTGTCAAAATTAGGATTTTGGCATTTTGGGGCAATCTAGGATTAAATTTGAAGTTAGCCAAGTGGTTAAGGATACTTAGATAGGTAATCTAGGTATATTTATTTATGCTAAATTTTGCCATGATTGTTTGCGCTCACATGTCATGACATCATGTTTAGTTTTATTATCATTTGAAATGTCATGATAATGCTTAGGCTAGTTTTTATGTCATGTTTATTTAAGTTTCAAACTTTATGCCATGACATCATGACATTGGCACATGTTTTCATTTATGATACCATTTTATGCCATGTCATCATCTCTTGCATTAATAATCAATTGAATTGATTTAAGGATGAAAACACATTTTGATATTGAGATCAAATTTGTGTTTAGAAAATGCATGAGACCTTAGTCTAAGATACCTAAACCCATATCTCACATCAAAATTGCCATGGATGTGTTTGATACACTTTAGATGTGTGTGAGATATTAGGATCATGAATTAGGATCAAGGTGCATAGTTCTTGTACCTAGATGAGCCTAATTCAAGAAATGGAGGATCATAGGGAAAGCTTGTGTACAAGTTATGTACATTTAGCCCTAAGATTATGGTCCTAAATTAAAAGGTTTAAAATCATTTTGAAATTGATTTGGAAAACCTTGATGAAGCCATCTTAGTGATTGCATTCATCATTGAACATTGTGATACAAAGTTGAGTTAAACTTGAACTATTTCAAAGTTTTTGAACTTTGTATCAAGATTGAAAAATGGAAGTTATTTTCATAGAAAACTATTTTTCCATGATAGTATATGTTATGAGGAATGTATCCTCAAAATTTCATAATTTTTCGAATTTTCTGGAATTTTCTAGGAGTTTCTGAATTTCGGGAAGGAAATTTCAGAAATCTCCTGTCAGAGTCTGGACCGATCTAGGGAAGTCCTGATCGGTCTGCGGACCGATCCAGTGAAGCATGGATCGGTCTGCAGACCGATCCAGTAAGATCCAGAGAGCTTGGTGCGATCTGGTGAAGGCCTGATCGGTCTGGTGACCGATCAGTGACGATCCAGTGCGATCAATGAAGCATGGATCGGTCTGGGGACCGATCCAGGGGGTTTTTTGATCGGTCTTAGGACCGATCAGTGTGTGCCAGTTTCTGATTTTCAGCAGGTGTCTGAAATTTCAGTTTTTGGGAGTTGAGTTTCGGGTTTCTAAAGGTTTGAAACTCTCCAAGACATTGTTGGTGCAATGGTAAAGGGGGAGTTGACCTTTAGGGGGAGTTTTTACCTAATTGTCAAGGGGAGTTGACTCTTAGGGGGAGTTTTTACTCCTTAAGACTTTTGAGGATCAGTGATATAGGATTGTCACTAAGTTGATTGTTGAGTTTAGTATCAAGGGGGAAATTAAGAGTTTCAATGAAAGGTATGGGACTTTCATTAGGAGGAAACTCTTGACCTTGATTCTCTCTTTTTGATGTGTGTCAAAAAGGGGGAGAGTGTTGGAGAATGGGAGAATGTTCTAGATAATGTTTAAGGAAGAACATTGAAGAACATTGGGAAACCTAAGTTAGGTTATCGGATAACCTAACTTGATTATGGTTTTGTCAAACATCAAAAAGGGGGAGATTGTTGGTGCAACCTTAGGTCAAGGTTGACCTGGTTGACCTGACTCGAGTTGACCTGACTCGAGTTGTATTTTGATGTTTGACTTAGGAAGATTGTTGGTGCAACCTTAGGTCAAGGTTGACATAGTTGAGTTGTATTTTGATGTTTGACACTCGTGGAAGAGTTGTATTCTTGATATGGGACAAGAATAGATGTTTGGGAGATTATTGGTGCAACCGTAAGTCAAGGTTGACCTGGTTGACCTGATTCGGGAAAGAGTCCAAGTATGGAGACTTGGCAACGGAAAAAGTCCAAGCAGGGAACTTGGCACTGGAAAAGTCCAAGCAGGGAGCTTGGCACGCGAAAAGTCCAAGTGTGGAGACTTGGCACGGGAAAAGTCCAAGTATGGAGACTTGGCACTGGAAAAGTCCAAGTATGGAGACTTGGCACGGAGAAGTCCAAGAAGGGAGCTTGGCACGAGGGAAAGTCCTAACTGGGATGTTAGGCAGGTGGAAAGTCCTAGTGAGTGAAGCCAGGCAGTGGGAAAGTCCTAACTGGGATGTTAGGCAGTGTGGAAAGTCCTGGTGAGTGAAGCCAGGCAGTGGGAAAGTCCTAACTAGGATGTTAGGTAGTTGGAAAGTCCTGGTGAGTGAAGCCAGGCAGTAAGAAAGTCCTAACTGGGATGTTAGGCAGTATGGAAATCCTGGTGAGTGAAGCCAGGTGAAAGTCCGGGTGAGTGAAGCCAGGCAAGGGAAAATCCAGATGGATCAGGGATGATCGAACATCTGGTGTTGAGGAAAGTCCAAGTAGGTCAAAGGGATTGACCGGACACTTGGCGGGGAATTCTAGCAGGTCAAGGAAGTGACCAGATGCTAGGAATGAAGTACCAACAGGTCGAGGTTGACCGAATGTTGGTTTGGAAGGCTTGGGACTTGGTTTGGGCAAAAACCAAGTCACTAGTTATCTGATCGGTCTGGTGACTGATCAGTAACCGATCAGTGTGCTACTGATCGGTATCTGATCGGGCACCGATCGAAGGTGATCGATGGCCGCGAGAAAGGCGCTGATCGGTGCGTGGACCGATCAGAGCTTCTGATCGGTCGTGGCCACCAATCGAGACGATGTCGGAAGGAAGAGCTTCAAAGCCAAGAGTTGGGATCGGTCGTGGACCAATCCAGGCCTTATCGGTCCACGCATCGATCGAGTACGCACGTAATCTTTACGTGCATTGATCGATGCGGGACCGATCGAACTGATCGGTCCACGCATCGATCAGGTTCTAGCTGCAACGCAACCGGCTAGTTTCTTCATTTCTTCTTCGCGGTATAAAGGAGACGAGGCATCTTACGTACACGCTTCTTTCTCTTCTCTTACGCTCTGCTGCATTCGGTGCTTGAGCTTTGTTGAGCTCTTCTTCGCAAGCTTCGCGTGAGCTTCTTCCTTCGGCTGGGACTCCGACTGAGCTGCTGCTGTGGTTGGCGTCTGAGAAGCTGTTGCTTCTTCAACAGTCGACAAGAAGGCAAGGGTTGTTTACATTTGCTGTGTATTTACTTCTTGCTTCTCTTGTATTTGTACTCCTTATCTTGCTTTTGCAAGAAGTAGTTGTGGCGAGGTTTCTCCACCCATAAGGAGCTCATATTTAGCCGGTTCTCCGGGGACTCATCCACCGACGGATTGGTAGGCTTCGTCCACCTTACGGACACGCCGAGGAGTAGGAGTTCATCTCCGAACCTCGTTACATCGGTTTGTTTTTCTTCTCCTTAGTTTCTTCCTTGTATTTCCGCTGCGACTAACCCTAACTGTAGGAAGAACGCGAGAATTTGGGGCGGCTATTCACACCCCCCCTCTCTAGCCGAGTACGAACGATCCCAACAATGCCGAGCGGGGTAGATGTGCAGAAGCCAGGCTGAGTGGCTACCCCGCTCGGCCTGGCAGCAGGATGTGACATAAGCATAGTAGAACTTCGGCCGAGCGGATGCGACACAAACAAAGTGGAGTAAGGTCGAACAGTCGAGTTCCGCCCGAGCGGATGAGATACAAGAACAGCGAAGTTTCGGCCAAGCGGCCAACCAGCTCGGCCTAGCATCATACTCTCTCTGGTATCCATTGACATCCCTTTGGGAGTTATGCTGCCGACACCAGGCATGGACAGTCAGAAGACTATACGGTGGACCTTCCACCGTCACTTCAGAGATATGCTCGTTCTGTTAAGGTACTGTGTCAGGGACATTTTACTGACAAATCATTTTAAGGAAAACTTGGGGAAGCATGCTCGTCTTGGGAAACGTACACGCGCGCTATAGGAGCTCTATACAAAGGGGGGTCCAAGCATCGGCGGAGGTACACAATACGGGATATACACTATGCTCTCTACTATTCATTCTTATTTGCTCCGCCTTCTACTTCATCGCTAGTGACTGACTTGAGCGTCGAAGGGTCAATGTCGGGGATCCCTTCCCTAGCTCGACACTTACGTAATTTATGTTCCAAGCCCAAGCGGAGCCTACAGGCGGTCAGCAGGAGTGCCATATCCCTAGCTTTCCATTTCCTCGACTTTCGAACAGGATTAGTGAGAAAATGAAATTATAAAGTTGGGAAGATGAAATTATAACTGAGTGGATAAAATTACAAAGTTGGGAAAATGAAATTACAACTGAGCGGCTAAAATTACAATGTTGGGAAAATGAAATTTATTTTAAATTACCATGTAATTATGAAATTGAAATGCAACAATAACTTAAATAAACCACACTATGATGAAATTAAAAATAATATATGAAATACTAATTCATGGATTGTTATTGTATTGCCCCCAGATATGCTCAACTAAGTCGGCGCGAAGTTGGTGATGAACTTGAGTGTTATGTAGCTTAGAAGTTGTTTGAAGATAATCCCGAAATCCTCGGTTTTAGCCATGGATATGTTGTGCGGATTCGTCACCTTCATCGTTATACCAATTTGTCACGTGACCTCCCTCATCCTCAATAATGATATTATGCAAAATAATGCATGATAACATGATTTGTTTTAACTTTTTACTATACCAATAACGAGCTGGACCTCTAACAATCACCCATCGAGATTGGAGCACCTGAAATGCCCATTCGACATCTTTTCTTATAGACTCATGTCTTTCCTTAAACAACTTCTTCTTAGGATCCTCCGAGCAAGGAAAAGCCTTAACGAAAGTAGCCCACTCGGGATATATATTCTATCTCCTAGATAATAGCCCTTCGTATATGCAGTGTCGTTCACTGTGAAATTAATCTCCAGTGTATTTACTTGCAAGACGTTGTTGAATATGGGAGATTCTTATAATACAATAATATCGTTACGTGAATTGGAAATCTCAAAGAATGCATGTCATATCCACAAGTCATGAGACGCGGTCGCTTCAAGTACGATTGTTGGTGACTCATGTCCCCTTGTAAATTGACCTTTCTAAGTAACTGGACAATTTTTCCATTTCCAGTGCATACAATCAAGGTTAGCTAACATGCCAGGGAAGCTATGTCTCTCATCCTGCATTTGAAGAAGACATTGAATATCATTAACATTTGACCTTCTCAAGTACCTATCACCAAATATTTCAACCACGTATTCGCAGAACTTGAAAAGACACATGATAGCAGTTGATTCACCCATACATAGGTATTCGTCAAGATGATCAACGGGGACTCCGTAAGCCAGTTGACAAATCACAGCGGTGTATTTTTGTAGTGGTGGCAACCCTTTTCTTTCGCACAGCATCGTCCTTATGTTGAAAAAATATTGAATAATTCTCTAATGCATTCACTATGCAATTCGAAATCGTCTTCGAAATATTTCATTGTGATACATTGGTTTTATAGAGAAATAATCATTGACGAGCCTCTCATGCCCGACTTCACGATTTCTTTGGACGAACCTTCTTCTGCGTGTGTCCCTCCTCTGATATGCTTCTATAAGTTGTTGGTGTTGTTGAAGAATCAATAACATCAGTTCTTCACCCGGATCATAAGCATGCTCATCGATTTCAACATGGACTTCGTCTTCGTTTGGCGAGCTGGAATTTGAGCTAGAGTTGCCTGTAAAATGAGATATTTTTGGAGGAAACACGTTTTAATATATGTATTTGAGAAATGGTATGATAGTCGAATGAAAATCTTGTAGCACAATGTGTCTCTATATATTGTTTTTCTCATGCAACGGCTAGTTTGCAATAGCTAGTTTGCAACGTCTAGTTGCAACAGCTAATTTGCAACGGCTAGTTTGTAATGCCTAGTTTGCAATGACTAGTTTCCAATGGCTAGTTGCAATAGCTAGTTTGCAATGGATAATTTACAATGACTATTTTGTAAAATTATAATAATTTAAAATCACATTAATCGAAATGAGAAATACAATAATTAAAAATTACAATCACTCGAAAATACAATAATACTAGAAAATGAACATTGAGTAAACAATTTAGATATTCCATCTCGACCTAATGTCCTGGCATAGACATTCATGTATGAGAAGTTGCTCCTTTGTAATCTGCGAGATGACTTTGTTCAATATTGTTGTAGTTTTAGATTTGGACAAGGCAACTTTTGTCTTAATCTCCTCTGCTACGAGTTGTTTTTATTTTCAGATCAACTTCGAACTTCTTCATGCTTGTGTATTCAGTGAACTTTGTAATAATATTATTGTAGTTTACTGTCAGATCATTCATGATCATTTTACTTTGTCTTTTCCCTTTCTTTTTGCTGCCTTTTGTCCCATTGGATGAGTATCTTCATCATCCAGGTCTATACTCACATCTTGGCTGGAGGAGGTGTTGCTTGCTCCCAACTCTGAGGTCCTCGTCTTCTTTGTGGCCACAAAGTGATCAGTGGACTATGGAGTAAACATTGGACAGTCTTTGACAATTCTCCACATATGTTCGAGATTCAATGCAACGCCATTATTTTCAGATCGATATTTTTCGTACGCAAACCTCAATATATCTTCGTCACTGTGACCACTTCGATATGAACTGTAAACACTATTGTAATTTGTGTTGAATTGATATACCTTCTTTTGGATTGTATTGTGTCAATGAGATCGTATAACATTTGCACTTTTGGTGTTTGAACCTAGGAGAAGATTCTCATTATAGTAGCTTGCAACACGTCCCCAAAAAGCATCTACCTTTTGATCATTGTCGATTATTGGATCATCGCTAATAGTGACAAAACTTCTCACTAAGACCTCGTCTTCAACCTCTGTCCAACTTGAACGCTTTCGTGTACCCTCATCATTTGAAATGTTTTTTCAAAATTGACCACCTCAATTGGGGATTCATGGTCAGAAAGTTGAGTCTCCGAGACAAAAGTCTGAGTTTCAGGTTCATTCAACATCAAAGAAGTGAAAGACATACGAGTTGTGTGTGGGGTATCATATCCATGAACAACCAACGACATGAAATACAGATGATTCATGTTTTCCAATATTCAGTTGGAAGCGGTTGATATAGTCCTCAAGGGGCATAATTCGGATGATTCATAGAATTTCCAAAACCTTGGAATTTTTGAAGATTTTGTTGAGGAAATGACATATTTGGAAATGGATGTGAGTATTGATAATTTGGTCGAATTTATGGATTTTGGGAAGATGAATATTCTTGCGAGTTGTTTGTAGAATTCAAGAAATTTGTAAAAAATATCCTATTATTTTCATCCAATTCGGATAGAAAATAAGATGGTAGGAACTTAAAAAAATAGATGGGGAGAATATTTAGAGAGTAGAATTGAAATATTAATGAGTTGGAATGAAAATATGTGTACATATTGGTGCATATTTATAGATGGAATTTCAAACTAGCCGTTAAAAAACTAACTGTTTTACTTAATTTTTAATTTTAAAATTTATAATTTTGTAATAAATAAAATAAAAAAATTATACACATGGGATGGGCCAGCACTGGCCCATCCCATGTTTGCTTGAATGCGTTCACACGTTCAAGACATTGAACACGTTCAAGACATTGAACGCGTTTAAGCAGAGGGGTATTATAACACCCCTCCACAACGTCGATTAACGCACAATTAGATTATACATCATATTAACAACTGCATTGCAGATGGCCTAAAGTAAATTGCTTCTTCCCCCTCTAACAACATCCTCTCCTCTCTCTTTCCTTTTCAAATGACTATTCTATCCTCTTTCTTCCTATTATTTATTTTCTCAATTTTATTTAGTTTTTATTTAATTTTTATTTAATTTTATTTTTTTAATTAATTTTATTTATTATTTCTTTCATAAATACTGGTATATTTTTTAATTTTATGTAATTTTTAATAGTTTTATTTTTTTAATCAATTTTGTTTATTTTTTTAAATTTTATTTAATTTTTATTTAGTTTTATTTTTTAAGCAAGTTTGTTTATTATTTTTTATCAATATTTTATGTTTATCAATTTTATTTAAATTTTATTTAGTTTTATTTTTTAATCAATTTTGTTTATTATTTTTTTCATCAATACTATTTTTTTAAAAAAAATTAAAATTTTTATTTAGTTTTATTTTTTTAATCAATGTTGTTTATTATTTTTTTATCAATTTTTTAAATTTTTTATTTTATATAATTTTTAAAATATGTCAGAATCTGACCCTTTCTTTAAATTACCTTTATAATTCGATACTTAAATTACTATCATTTAACTTTTGACACATGTCAGAACCTTCTCTCCTTTTAAATTATCTCCCCTCCAACCCTTGACATATGACGCATGTCAGAACCTCTCACTCTCTTTAAATTACTCATCCTCCAACTATTGACACCTGTCAAGACACCCCCTCCCTTTAAATTACCCCTCTTCAACGCTTGCCATATGTCAGAGCATCCTCTCCTTTTAAATTACCCACCCTTCAATCCTTGACACATGTCAAAACACCACTCTCCCTTTAAACTACCCCCTCCAACTTTTAACACATGTCAGAACCTCTCATTCCTTTAAATTACGTCCTTCCAACCCTTGACACATGTCAAAATCTCTCATCCCTTTAAATTACCCCCCCTTCCAACTCTTGACACATGTCATAACTTCTCACTCTCTTTAAATTACCCACTCTACAATCCTTGATGCATGTCAAAACACCCCTCTCCCTTTAAATTATCCCTTCCAACTCTTGACATATGTCAGAACCTCCTCTCCCCTTAAATTACCCACCCTTCAACTCTTGACATATGGCAGAATCTCCCCTTTTAAATCCTCCTCTCGCACTTCATTTTTAGTCACTCTTCAGTCACATCTGTTGGTGCAATATCCCCTGGGTCAGGTTGACTAAGCTTGAGTTGGCTCAAGCTTGAGTCTTGATGTTTGGATTTCGATATTTGATAATATATGAAGACTGCAGGTGCAATCGTCCGATTGGGGAGATTATTAGAGTAATTCTCCTCTGGTCAAGGTTTGACCAGATTGATGTGAAGAAGAGTCAAATAGGTCAAGGTTGACTGGATACTTGACTGGAAATCCAAGTGAGTGAAGTAAGGTAAAAGACCTAGTGAGTAAAGTTATGCAGTTGTGAAAATCTTAGTGAGTGAAGATAGGTGAAAGTCCTGGTGAGTGAAGTCAGGCAATTGGAAAGTCCTAATGAGTGAAGCTAGGCAGTTGAAAAATCCTAGTGAGTGAAGATAGGTGAAAGTCCAGGTGAGTGAAGCTAGGCAGTTGGAAAGTTCTAGTCAGTGAAGCTAGGTAGTTGGAAAATCCTGGTGAGTGAAGCCATGTAGGTGAAAGTCCTAGTGAGTGAAGCTAGGCAAGTGAAAGTCCTGGTGAGTGTAGCCAGACAGATAGAAAGACCTAGTGAGTGAAGCTAGGCACGTGGAAATCTATGTTGGTCAAGATTGACCGGATAGTGTTGGAAAGTCCAAGTAGGTCAAAGGAGTGACCGGATACTTGGCACGCGAAAATCCTTGTGGGTCAAGGTTGATCGGACACCTAGTGTTGGGAAGTCCAAGTAGGTCAAAGGGTTGACCGGATACTTGGCACAAGGAAATCCAGATGGGTCAAGGATGACCGGACATCTGGTGGAAGGAAGTCCAAGTGGGTTATGGAGGACCGAACATTTGGTACCAGTCAGTAAGTCCAAGTGGATCATGGAGGACCAGACACTTGGCACGAGATAGTAAGTCCAAGTGGGTCAAGATTGACCGGACACTTGGTACGAGGAGAAAAGTCCAAGTGGGTCAAAGGGTTGACCAAACACTTGGTGAAGAAGTCTCAGCAGGTCAAGGTTGACCGGATGCTAGGCATGAGGAGTTCTAACAGGTCACAGTTGACTGGATGTTGGATTTGGGGACCCTTGAGCTTAGTTTAGGCAACTCAAGGGTGATCAATCAATCAGCCGATCGATTAGAGAATGCTAAGATAAATAGCAAGCCAATCGATTGGTCGATCGATTAAGAGCCTTTATCGCGCAAACAAAATGCTCCCTAATCGATCGGTCTATCGATTGTGCACCTCCAA
Source organism: Zingiber officinale (assembly GCF_018446385.1). NCBI lineage: Eukaryota > Viridiplantae > Streptophyta > Magnoliopsida > Zingiberales > Zingiberaceae > Zingiber > Zingiber officinale. The sequence continues at coordinate 57,263,108 of NC_055997.1, forward strand.
TTGATCGCGTGATAGATTGGGGGCTATTTCTCGCTCGTGGACTTGAGGGAGGTTGAATCGATCAGCTGATCGATTCAAGCTTCCCCAATCGATTGGTCAATCGATTGGGAAATGACCGTTGTGCAGGATGCGGGTTTTAGATGGCTGAGATCGCTGGGATCTCACGTGGCAATCGATTAAGAGCCTTAGAAACGATGAGTATAAAGTCGTGGCGAGTTTTCTTCTCCACAGTCCTTACACGATTCTTCACTACGACTCATCACTGAACTAAGAGCTTGGAAGAGAAGTGTTCTTTCACTTTCCAAAGGGTCCAGAGGCATCTACAAGCTACAAGGGTTCAAGCATGAAGGTTTTTCATTTGTATTATCTTATATTTACCTCTTGTTTCGAGTTGTATGCTTGTGTGAGTTTGTACAAGGTTTCTCCACCTCCGGTAGTTATCGAGAAGGAGTGTTTTTCTTAGTGGAGTGAGTGTCGTGTGTGGATCCTTGGATTAGTCACCTTTTCTTGAGATGGATACCAAGTAAATCCTTTTGTTAGCATTGTAAGTGTGTTTCGTGGTTTATTCCACTGCATATCATCATAAAAAAGCAAGATAACGAAGCGCGACGAGCTATTCACCGCCCTTAGCACCAACCGACCATAATAGGTGGTATCAGAACGAGATCGCTCTTCATCGGAATCATCACCGAAAGGGTAAAAAGCTAGAGGGTAAAGAAGTTGAGGCAAGTTCATCAAAGTCAAAGATTTCAAAAGAGTTCAACTTCAAATGGAATTCTAAGATGGACTTGGATACGACACAAGGGTGCCTTTACCATTTACAATGACAAGCTTCGATTCTTTGAAATCAACAATCAAAAATTTCTTCATGATGGAGATAGAGCAATGGTTTGCTCTAATGGAATGCTTTTAAGCTCCAAAGAATTCAAAAGGTAAAATCATCAAGAAGATAAAATGGAGTCAAGAGCAAATTCAAAGGAGCGAGGTAAATGACAAAGTAACCAAGCTATTGGTCAACTTACACTACAAGAAAAATCCTCATAGACATTGGTTTTCCACCACTGTCTATTACAAAATCGACCGATGTCTATGAAGGCGATGTAAAAAGGTTTTCCATTTTAGACATCGGGTTATAACCGGTGTAGTATCACTTAACGACACCAGTTTTCAAATCGGTTATGAACGGGTGTAGTATCACTTAACGACACTATTTCAGCAACGGTGTAAAACCGATGTAATATATGTTAATAACACCAGTTTTGGCAGCGGTTTACGACCGATGTAATATTAACAACACCAATTCCATCAATGATGTAAAATTGATGTAATATTAGTTAATGACACCGGTTTTGGCAGCGGTGGAAAACCGATGTAATATCAGTATTGTTTAACGACATTTGATTTCCGAAACAGTGAAAAACTAATATTATATAACATTTTAATACTATAAAATTTAGTTAATATTATTATACATCGGTGTATCTAAATACACCAAGTCAATATCCATGTAACCAACACATAAATATTATTCTTACAACATAAAAAGATAATAGATATTGTATACATCAAGTCCGTATCCACAAATTACACAAATATAATATGACAAATAAGTAAGATGGAACTTAGGAGTACAATCATCAAATATAGAATCACTGGTCACCATTAGAATGTCCATTTGTTCGAACTATTTCTTTTGCCATGTCAGCCATTTGAAAGCATTCCACCTGCACATCAAATTTAACCCAATAACACCAATCAAATCAAGAGAATAATAAAAAATAAGAAGAAAAACTAATAGGTACAAGAACGAATCCTCTTTGTTGTTTCGTGTTCCAAACAAAATATTGTATTCGAAAGCACTATGAAAGTAGGAACTAGCTAAACTAGTTCATGGAAGGACACAAGAAGAAAAAAGGAGGACACTTAAAACTCCACAGTCATACATTCTATACTTGTGATTACTCACTTTGTCGAGCAGCATGTTTGATCTAGTCACATGGAGGTCCAGAAATTCACACAAAACAGGAAAGAAAATTATAATCGATTAGGGAAAAAAACCTTTTCAAGATTTTCAAAGAACAGTTCTACATATCTAGAACTAATTAGGGAATAACTGTCATTTTCCCATTACACGATAGCTTATTTCACAGATATGATATGATTTCCAACTATTGATGCACCTAATTCATTCCAGAGAAGGTAATTAAAAAAATGACTTACTGCATATACGTGTTTTGCCCCTGCTTTAGCACAAAACAAAGACAAATTCCTATTCATGCACCCACATCAAGGACGACCTTGTTCTTGAATAGAAATGTATTCTGATAAATAACATTCTAATATGTTTTTGTCCTAACAACGTCCTTTAACATTTCCTACAGGACAAAGAAAGTAAAGGGAATCCAGTGCATCAAAATTTTAAAAAAAACAAAGATAAATGATTTCAAAAGAGCATAAAAGAAAGCAAAAGGAAATAATAACAGACAATTAAAAGAGATGAAAATCCTACTATCATCCATGATGCCCAGAAATTTTTATATCAATATGAATCAACTAAACAAATATACTAACCATTTAAGCATATAACAACAGACTAAGTATGCTTCTATGGCACAGACAAAGAAGTTCATGTCAAACAGATGCATCCCTTTCAACATTTAGTTAAGGATGCTAAATATCCCAAAGAAATAATAGAACTTTTTTGTCAACAGTAGCACTTAAATGTGCCTAAACAATAAAAAAAAAATCGACACACAAAAAAAGAAACTTGATAGTTCAAGGAATACATAAAACCAACTTAGCAACAGGAAATAATAACTCCTCAATCTAGCAAACAAAAATGATAAAATCAACTCAGGGTAGTGTTTGAGGAAATTCATCAAACACATTGCATGCATCAATCAATTAAATTTGTCAACAGTAGCCTTGGTTCAGAATTTTGTTTTCTGGATAAGAGCATCAGTTCTAACATCCACTGTTGCTGTAGCTTCATCGAGGGCAAGAATCTTTGATCTCCTTAACAATGCTCATGAAAGACTGAGAAGTTGTCTTTGTCCGACACTGAAATTCTCCCCAGCTTTCGAGACCTAATGGGTACGACACATGTATGTTAAATAAAAAAAATAAGCATATTCATTGTTGTTGTCACTGACATGGTATCCAGAGAAAAGAAGTGCATCGAAAGACAATCCTGAGATGCTTCACCAATTAAAGGAATTCAAGAACTATCGCTTATATGTACAAGCCTGAACAACCACAACACTTGTAACAAGGATTTAGTACATGTCGATGAAAAAGTTATGCTTTACAAAAGCATCCAACAATTACAAAAGATGACAATGCATATTGTAAGAATAAGATGAACTATACCTCTGCATTGAGCCCCAATGAATTCCTTCGAATCACATCTTTTAGATGAGCTCTCTCTAACGCTTCCCAAAGATCAACATCATTGTGCTCATTGAAGGGATCCAGATTAAACTGAACAGTTCTTGAAGAGTTTTACGAACCAGACAGTTACATACACAAACAAAGAAGAGCTCGGTGGCATAGAGAAATAACAAAGACAACCACAAAAAAAATCAATTATGTTTTAACAAACTCCTCAAGTAATTGTTCCACTTCCCACTAATGCTACAAAGCAATGTAACTAAAGATGCACGGTCAGAAAAAGAGTGGAAATATAAACAGGCAAAAGGCAAATGTTAAATTTTAATTCCCAAAAGCCAAACAAGAAATGATTATAACTCATTTCACATTTACTAATGTAATTAAGATACAAAGAGAAATAGAACTTGTAAAAAAGATTGTAAAAATACTATTAGATAGTGGAGAGAACCAGAATCTTCTTTTATTTTATAATACCTACTATTAGATAATGGAGAGAACCATCGTCTTCTTTTATTTTATAATACTGACCATAATCACACTAGAATCTGTCATATTACTAGAACCTTCTAGTAAACTCCGCGAATAAACAAGACAATTTTGTTTATAGTAAATTTTGAGGGTACAATGAATAGCAGTATCCGTGCATTGGTTGTATTAATCCGAACAGAAACTATGAAGCATAGTAAAAGTTAGTTCTTGACACAGAACCGGACATAAGAAATCCTATTTGTTAAGAACTGGAGTGAAGATGATAAAGATCGCACCTTGATAGATCTAATCTAATACATCCAAAATTTGAACAAAAACGAGTTCTTTTCTAAAAAAAATAACTGAAAATCACTGAAACAACTAGGGGTGAGCAAAAGTTCGGCCAAACCGAATAAATCGATCGAACTGACCAATTTTTTAAATTTGGTTCGGTTATTTCGATATTTCGGTTAATTCGGTTAAATAATTCGATTTTTTTGGTTCGGGTTTGGGTTCGATTTAAAGTTGCCTATTCGGTTAAACCGAAAAAACTGAATTATTTATTTCTTTTACTCCAATTCCAAACCAGATTTAAAACCTGGTCAGTGTAGTCACGGACTCAGGTGGGCTGGACCTGATGAGTGGCTAGGGTTTTAAAATTTTCAACCTAAATGACTAAATCCCTAAACTTCTCAATCACTCGCCGCCACTCGCGACTCTCCCCCCTTCCCCACCGCGTTACCCAAAATCCCTAATGCTTGATCCCTGACTCTAGCCGTTTATCGCCATTGATCACCTGCACTGCTGCGCGACGCTGCAACTCCGCCTCTTCGCCTTGCTCAGCAGTCAGCCCTCTCTCGTCTCTCATTCTATCGCCTGTCCGACGCTGCAACTTCTCTCCGTCGGTCCTCCCCTGGCTAGCCAAGCACCTGCGAGGCTGCTGTGAGGCTCCTGCGAGGCTGCGAGGCTGCAACTCAGCATCTCCGACTCCGTCTATCCTCCCTGTTTAACCCTCCGTCCTCTCGTCGCTCTCACCAGTCACCACTCAAGTGCTCATTGCTCCAAGGGGAGTCTTGCTAGGACCGTCTGCGGCCTGCATAAATTAGAGGTATAAGTTATTTGCAAGAAATTCATTAAGTCACGGTTAGTTTGTGTTCGATTAATCGTTCCAGTGTATGGATTTTGGCTTCCTATTTTTTGTTTTTATTTTCATAATACGCAAATTATTAGTTTTAATTCTTCCCTTTTCTTTTTCAATCTCAGTCACATCTTGGGTCTTGACAACTTTAGTTAGTAATCTTTGCATTGATCTTGTACTGGCATATGAATTTTTATTAAACTCAAGTAGTTAACAGTGTCTAGATATCCTGATAAGTATTATCATGCTTAGTTATAGTTGAGTTTCATATTTGTCTTTTAGTTTTAGTTAACTATATTTTAAACAGTGTTATTACACTTGCAATTTTGAACAGTGTCTGTGATCTGTGAAGACTGTGATCAGTATCTATCTGGTATCAATGCAAGGAGATTTATCAAATATGGATGTTAATAATAGTTGTTCAATACAAGAATCTGAAATTGGTCCTTCAGTGGGAACAAAAACTACGGTAGATTGTAAAGGAAAGGTAACTAAGAGAAAAGCAATGAAACCAAGAAGTGAAGTATGGGATCATTGTATAAAGTTTACTAATGATGCATCAGATATGAAAGCCAAATGCAAATATTGTGATAAAGAATTTTTTTGTGATCCATATAGAAATGAGACAACAAGCTTGAGATCTCATATTACCTTATGTAAAAAACATCCTCATGTTATTGAAACAACTCAAGCACAGCTAAGTTTACAACAAAGTTCAAAAGAGGGTGAGGTGTGTTTAACTTCTTGGAAATTTGATCAAGATGCATCTAGAAAAGCATTGGCTAAAATGATCATAATGGATGAACTCCCTTTCAAATTTGTAAAAATAGAAGGATTTAAAACATTTATGGCTATGGATGTCCAAAGTTTCGAATTTCTTCAAGATGGACGGTTGCACATGATTATGTTGAATTATATGTAGTTGAAAGGGAAAAATTGAAAAAAAAAATTATTGCATGATTCAGCACAAAGAGTTTGTTTGACCACTGATACATGGACATCGATTCAGAAAATCAATTATATGTATCTAACAGCTCATTTCATTGATAAAAATTAGAATTTACAGAAAAGAATTATCAATTTTTGTCCAATTACAAGTCATAAAGGTGAGGCTATTAGTTTAGTCATTGAAAATTGCTTGAGGGGTTGGGGAATTAACAAAATTTTTACTATTACAGTTGATAATGCAAGTTCAAATGATGTTGCTATGAATAGTTTCAAAAAAAAGATGATAATTGGGATTCCACTATTCTAAAGGGAGAATATGTCCATATGAGATTCGTAGCTCATATAATCAATTTGATTATTACTGATGGCTTAAAAGATATAAATCAATCTGTGATGAAGGTAAGGAATGCAATCAAATATGTTAAGCAATCCCCCTCTAGATTAAGCAAGTTCAAAGAATGTGTAGAGATTGAAAAAATTGAAAGCAAGAACTCATTATGTTTAGATGTACCAACTAGATGGAACTCAACTTTCTTGATGTTGAACACAACTCAAAAATTTGAAAGAGCTTTTGATAGGTTTGATGAACAAGATCCATGTTTTAAATTAGATCTTCAATATACAGAATGGCATGTTCTTTTGAATGAGAATGAAGAGATGATACTTGAATCAGATAGTAAACCTAAAAGAGAATTGAAGACTTTTGATGGGAAACCAACAAGTGCATATTGGAATAATGTTAGACTTTTTGCATCTCTACTGCAAGTTTTTAATGAACTAACATTAAAAGTTTCAGGATCTTTGTATGTCACATCCAATACTTTTGCACACGAGATTAGTTATATCCATACCATCTTGAAGGAGTGGCAACAAAGTGATGATATTGATGTGTATTCAATGGGAATTAGAATGAAAAACAAATTTGACAAGTATTGGGGAGATTCGGAGAAAATGAATAAGTTGCTTTATATTGCGGTGGTGCTTGATCCAAGGCATAAATTAGATTTCGTAGAATTTATGTTGATTGAATTATATGGAGATGAGAAGGGTGTAAAAGTAGGAAAGATAATAAAGGATACTTTATTTACTTTGTACAAGAATTATAAGGAAAAAATGGAGCCTCAATATAGTACTTCAATAGTTTCATCTATTCCAAAATTAGTTGACAATGATAATACTTCAACAAATATGAGTGATTTGAAAAGACAAAAAATCATAGCGAAGTATAAGAAACAAAAGGCACAAGTTTTTGGTGATGACAATATGTCAGAATTAGACAAGTATCTTAATGAAATAGTTGAAGAATATTGTGATACTTTTGACATTTTGGGATGGTGGAAGCAAAATTGTCACAGATTTCCTATTCTTTCTCAAATTGCTCGTGATGTATTAGCTATTCTAATATCGACAGTTGCTTCATAATCTGCTTTCAGTACTAGTGGTCGGGTACTTGATTGTTTTAGGAGTTCATTGACTCCTAAGGTGGTAGAAAGTCTTATTTGTACTTAAGATTGACTTCGGTTAAGTTTGCAATCACTCAACATTGAAGAAATTTTAGAGGATATGGAAAAACTTGAAAATGGTAAGTTTTTATTTTTTTAAAAAAATATATAATTAAACTTTTGTTTATAATTATAAACTTTATTTACTTAACTTGCATGTTTTTACCAAATTTCTCAAAAATCATAATGGGCTCGTCTTCTTCGACAACACTGGTGACACAATGATCAATGGTATGTTTAAATATTGTATTTTATTTAAATTGACCTCGATACTAAGAACATGAAGCTATATGATGATATAAGTGTTGTTGTTTCTAATTTGCTCACTTTCTAATTTGCTCACTTTATGTGATGTTGTTATTCCTCAATTTTTTGGTGTTTGCAGCTATATAAAATCACTTGCGGAAAGAAAAAGGTATGTCAAATTTAAAAAAACACAGTCAAATCCCGATCAAAAGCTCTGGTGCTCATTTGTGTCGTTCATTGTTGGTAACCTTGCCATCCAAGCTAGCAAATAACAATCTAGCTCAATAGGACTTGATCAATTAATGTTGACTACTTTATGGTAATTTTGGCTATGTTTTCTGTCTTGGAAATTGGAATTGGTTACTCTGTTTAAAAAATTCTAGCATCTCAAACTTTTCTAGTGAAATATGAATTCTTTCTATGTTGTTGATTGAACTCGTAAGTTTCTAGCAGGACAAAGGTGGAATCTGTTGACATAATCTACCATAAAGTAGTCCAAAAATTGAGACATATAAGTTAGTGATCTGAAACTCTACATAACTTGCTTACCTCCAATTTCTTGGATTGGCATCAGCTGCAACATTTAATGGCCTTCATTTAAAGTTTGAAAGGCTATCGGTTCTTGAACTTGTGAGGCTTTGTTGGCTACATTTGTTACCATAAGCTTCTCCCTTCATCCAGTAACTCTAACTAGGAGTCCTGTGAAATACTTTTCTTTTTCCATTTACTACTAGGTCTTTCCAAAAATTTACAAATTTTCTTAATAGTAGCATGCAGTTTGATCTTAAAAATTTATAAATTTTCTTAATAGTAGTCCTGTGAAATAGTTGAATTTGTGCAGTTTGATACTTTTATCTAGTTGAATTTATGCAGTTTGATACTTTGATCTATATAATGCAGGTTTATTTGGAAAGGAATGCTAAGGAGTAAGGACACATAGCTATGTTGGGGTTGACCTTGCTGCTTTCTGTTTTGATGTTGCTCTCTGCTATTATGCTGTATACGTGAAAGCTGCCAGCCTACTGCTTGCCATCCAAATTATGAATTTTTATCTTAATGTAACCAAACAATTGTGTGAAGTTTCTTGTATGTCTCAAACAAGTAAACTTTGTTGTTTTTGTAGTGTTTTCTTATTGACAGTTTTCTTTAGAGTTTTCTTTTGTGATAACTCAATTATGTGATCAAGTGAAATGTATATTTAGTTTCATCTGAACTGAGGATATGTGTTGGTTTCATTAATGTGACTTGTTTGCTTCACTTTTTATATAATTATTGAGTTGTTCATATTTTAGAAATGGTATGTGAACCTTGTATGTCTATTTGCTTATCCCAGCTCATGTATGGTTTTTGAATATTATGATATCTGCTAGACGCTAGTTACTGTTACTATTTTAATTTTTTATATTTTCATTTCGTAATAATAATACGAAGGACAAGTTAATTTATCAAATTAATATTTTATAATATTTGCTGGAGTAAGATAAGCGCCATGGACCAGTGAGAGAGAAGAGCGAGCAGAGGTTGGGTCCCGCCATGTTACTGGAAGGAGGTTCGGCCAAGAGAAGAGGATAAGAGGAAGAAGAAGATGCAATCTCATCTAAAAATGTAAATGCAAAATTTCTTTTATATTCATCCAAGGAATACCAAAGGTTTTTGTCTTTGGTCTTCCTCTCGTTAATGCTCCATTAGACTCTTTAATGGACATTAATCCAATGAATATCAAGGGGTTTGCCCTTTAGTCTTCCTTCTTCAACGCAAAATTAATCTCCATTAATCATCCTTAATAGGTTGGATTTTAGCATATTGGATTAACCATTAACCCAATATGGTAATTCATATCTATTAACCCAATAAACCGAATCATCTCATAATTGACTCGTATGATAGACTAATACTAACAAGTATCACTTGGCTATTACTTATCAAGTTATTCCAATGGGTCGACTGCTTGTTGGGTCGATGCCAATGGGTCAATTGAGAGCCATGTGAAGGGGTAGGATGTCGACGCAAATTACAAACCTACGCTCAAAGAAAATAGTAAGAAGGGAGCTCGAGGAGGATCTCAACTAAACTCCTCTAACGCTCAAATCAGATCTCTCAATTAGCCCCTAAGTCTCAAAGAGTTGTCTCATATTTTCGTATTCCTCTGGATTGAAAGACCTTTGAACATTAATTCAGATGCTTCCTTGGAATAAACATCCTAAAAAGTCTGTGCTCCTCTTGATTCAAAGTTTAAACTTGTTGGTGCGGTTAGTACTAACGGACTAACTCATGTTTTGATGAATGACAAATTAGGTTAAGTTAGGTTTGTCGTTATCTAGCACTCTGACCGAGTGTGCAGGCGAAGTCCAGACAGGTCGACGGGCTGATCGGATGTCTGGCACGAAGTCCAAGTGAGTCGACGGGCTGATCGGACGAATGGCACGAAGTCCAAATGGGTCGACGGGCTGACCAAACGCTTGGCACGAAGTCCAACTAGGTCGACGGGCTGACCAGATACTTGGTGAGAAGTCCAGACGGGTCGAAGGGCTGACCGGACGTCTGGCAGGTGAGTAAAGGTAAGTCACTGGAAGGGAGTGACAGTGAGGACATGTTCCCGGGAAGGGAACATTAGGCGTTGATCCGGCTTAGATCCATTTCGGATATCTAAGTCGAGATCGTGACTAGATTCCGGTCTCGGAAAGACGGAATCTAAGTCATACTCGTTTATGTTGAACTAATAAACTGTGCTAACACTTTGTTTTACAGGAAATTCATTATATTTATCTCAGACTAACCTTGTCTTGCAGGAGAAGGACTTTCTCTGGAGAAAGGTGGTCCGGACGCCCGGAAGGGATCCGGGCACCCGGAGGCAAAAGTTATCTAGGACACGGCTTTGACACGTGGAGCTCGCTGGTTGGGACTACCACGTCACACCAGGGCGCCCGGAAGGGATCCAGGGCGCCCCGAGCCTCCTATATAAGGAGGGTCAAAGGCGAAGCTCAAAACAATAACTCAGAACTGAAGAACTGCTCTCTTGTGCTCCTGCAACGCCGCGATCTCCAACGAGTTTTCTTTCTCTGCTCCATTGCTTTTCATTGTCGGTATTTATTTTTCTAGCATTCTTGTACTTAACTATTTGTAATCGAATATTCGAATTGCTAGTGGATTGCCCAACGAAAACACCCTTATGTGCGGGCCTTGGAGTAGGAGTCGCCAAAGGCTCCGAACCAAGTAAAATTGGTTCTTGTGTTAGCATTGGTCTGACTTTGTCTTTTCCGCTGCGCTTACTCCTTCCAAAATTTTTATAATCGATATTCACCCCCCCTCTATCGAACGATCACGATCCAACAAGTGGTATCAGAACAGGTACCACTCTGATTTGGTGCAACCACCAATCAGACAAGGGGGTGATCTATTTTTTAGATTTTTTTCTTTCTTTCGGATTTCAGTTTTTCGTTTAATTCCAAGCTGGTATTATTACCTTTTTGGAAATCTCCTTCCGTCGTAATTAAATCTAAATTGGTGCAACACCAATTTAGTTATTTTTATTTAATTCTTCCCACACTACTAATCCAAGACCAAGTCTTGGAACCTCTCTATTTGTTTTTTTTTTTGTGTAGATTAAAATGTCGCGGATCGAGGGCTTCAGCACAGTGCAACCTCCCCTTTTCAACGGGGATGATTTCCCGTACTGGAAGAAGCTGATGGAGGTTTATCTCAAGACAGATTTCGACCAGTGGCTGAGCGTCACAAAATCTTACAAACCGCCAGTTGACAGCTCCGGGAATCTACTGGATCCCGAAAAATGGACATCAGACATAAAGAAGAAGGCATCAACGGAGAACAAGGCTATCAACACTTTACAATGCGGATTAACAAGAGAAGAACTGAACCGAGTCGGACCGCATCAAAATGCTAAAGAGCTGTGGGATAAACTGATCGAGCTGCACGAAGGAACCAGCGATGCTAAGGTAACAAAAAGGGATTTATTATTAAATAAAATATTTAATATAAAAATGCAGGAAGGGGAAACAGCGAGTCAGCTGCACGCGAGGATCAAGGATATCCTCAACGGGCTCCACGCAATAGGCCACCAGATGGACAACAGAGACCTAATCAGGTATGCGTTAAACGCATTTCCACGTAATAGTTTGTGGGCATCCATAGTGGATGCCTACAAAATTTCTAAGAATTTAACAAAACTTAAATTAGATGAATTATTTTATGAATTGGAGTTACATGAGCAGACTAACGCTGGAGCCGAGAAAGGTGTTGCCTTATATGCAGGTTCCTCCAAGAAGAACAAGCTTGAACCTGAAGAAGACTCTGGCCAGAGCTTTGAAGATGAAGAGCACCTGGTGAACCTGGTAAGGAAGATGTTCACCAGGAGGAAGAGAAGCTTCAGCAAGAAGGATCTACAAAAGATCAGTTCTCCAGCCGATTCGAGGAACATAACATGCTTCGGATGCAACAAAAAGGGGCACTACAAGAACAAGTGTCCAAGACTGAAGATCGAAAACCGAAGCAGACCAAAAAGAAGGCCCTCAAAACGACGTGGGACGACTCCTCCTCGGACGAATCGGAAGTAGAAGATCAGAAGCACCAAAGTCACCTCGCGCTGATGGCCCGCGAAGCAGAGTCGGAAGACGAATTGGAAGACGGGTCCGAACCCGAATCGAGCCACGAGTCCATACTCGTTTCCGAAGGTTCCGAAGAGGTATTCCTAACCTTAAACCGAAAGATTTTTAAAATTATTTCTTGCTTAAATAATAAGTTAGTTAAATTAGAAAATGAAAACAAATTGCTCCTCGAGGAAAATCAAATCCTCAAGGAACAAGTTGTAAATAATAAACCAACTCAAGATCTAACACTTGAGGAGGAGAATTCATAATTAAAATTAGAAATTAATAATTTAAAAAATATGTTAGAAAAATTTATTAGCAGATCAAAAAATTTAGACTTAATCCTAAATAATCAAAAAACATGTTATAATAAAATCGGACTCAGATATAAGTCGAACTCAAATAAAACGTTTAAATCATTAATAACCCAATACAAACCAACGAATAAAGCCTGGGTTCCAAAAGCGTGTTTGACCACCCAAATAGGACCTAACTAATATTATATCCCTAAAGATAAAATATATTACGTAAAGTCAAATAAACCAAATCAGAAACCAGAATACAAACCTAAGCCAAAAAATTTAAAATCTAAATATATTAGAACTCACCAAAATTTAAATTATCACCAAGTAAAGTATAATTATAAAAGAAATAGACATAAACCTAGAACTAAAAAATTAAATTAATGACCATTAATTCAGGGGGAGACTCCAGAATAACTAGCACCTCCAAAACTAACATACCCGGCAGGGTAACCCTAACCAACCTACCCAACAGGGTAATTAGGACTAGTTAAAAAGGGTTCAAGTTTAACTTGAAAAATGGTACTGGTAAAATTTTGGATGATAATATGTTAGGGAAGCTTAGTCTATGCATGTCTAGGAAGATATGGCTTCGACCTAGTGCATTTGGCTAAGTGGAACTGACCGAAGCTACCCTCTATGGATCCTAAGCAGTTAGACCAAGGTTTTGTACTAAGTCCAGTGGATATTTGGAAAACTTCGAAGGCATGGTTACTCTAATGATGTCCAAGTGACTCACCATAGCCCAGAAGTTTATCCATAGAACACATATTTGTTGAACCCAAAGCTAAACCTTAATCTAACACAAGTTAAAAACAAAGCTTAAAATTGAACCTAATTCATCTAACAAAATTATAAGATTCCTTGATTGAAAACATAGATCGGGTGAGATGACTAAGGACTTAAATTAAATTAAATTTTTTTAACTTAAAAATTATTTTAAAATTTAAACTTAAATTCTTTTTACTTAAAAATTTATTTTAAAAATTAAACTTATTTTTTAAAAAAAATATTTTAAAAATTAAACTTAATTTTTTTTATAACTTAAAAACTATTTTAAAAATTAAACTTAATTTCTTTTAACTTAAAAATTTATTTTAAACTTAATTTTTTTTATAACTTAAAACTATTTTAAAAATTAAACTTAATTTCTTTTAACTTAAAAATTTATTTTAAACTTAATTTTTTTTAACTTAAAAACTATTTTAAAAATTAAACTTAATTTTTTTTAACTTAAAATTTTATTTTAAAAATTAAACTTAAATTTTTTTAACTTAAAAATTATTTTAAAAATTAAACTTAATTTTTTTTAACTTAAAAACTATTTTAACAATTAAACTAAAATTCTTTTTACTTAAAAATTTATTTTAAAAATTAAACTTAATTTTTTTAAAAAATTATTTTGAAAATTAAACTTAATTTTTTAAAAAATTTATTTTAAAAATTAAACTTAAATTTTTTTACTTAAAAATTTATTTTAAAAATTAAACTTATTTTTTAACTTAAAAATTTATTTTAAAATTAAACTTATTTTTTTAACTTAAAAATTTATTTTAAAAATTAACCTTAATTTTTTTAACATAAAATTTATTTTAAACTTATTTTTTTAACTTAAAAATTTATTTTAAAAATTAAACTTAATTTCTTTTAACTTAAAAACTATTTTTAAAATTAAACTTATTTTTTTAACTAATTTTTTTTTTTAAATTTATTTTTTTAACTTAAAAATTTATTTTAAAAAATTAAACTTAATTTCTTTTAACTTAAAACCTATTTTAAAAATTAAACTAAAATTTTTTAAAAAATTTTATTTTAAAAATTAAACTTAAATTTTTTTTAACTTAAAATTTTAATTTAAAAATTAAACTTAATTTTTTTTTAACTTAAAAATTTATTTAAAAATTAAACTTAAATTTTTTTTACTTAAAAATTATTTTAAAAATTAAGTTAATTTTTTTAACTTAAAAACTATTTTAAAAATTAAACTTAATTTTGTTTTTTTAATTAAAAATTAAACTTAAATTGTTTTAACTTAAAAACTATTTTAAAAATTAAAATTAAATTTTTTTACTTAAAAATTTATTTTAAAATTTTAACTTAAAATTTTTTTAAAACTTAAAAACTATTTTAAAACTTAAATTTTTTTTAAAAAACTTATTTTAAAAGTTAAAACTTAAATTTTTTTTAACTTAAAAATTTATTATGCTTAAATTTTTTTTTACTTAAAAATTTATTTGAATTTCTTTTAACTTAAAAATTTATTTCAAAATTAAACCTAATTTTTAACTTAAAATAATTTTTTTTCAAAATTAAACTTATTTTAAAGAAAAAGGAAACCAGAGTCAAAAACCAAGGGCGGGAACCCGGAAGGGACTCCGGGCGCTCGGAATGGATCCGGGCGCCCGAAAACCCCTATTTATAGGGGGGCAGGGGCGCCCCCTCCTCTCGCACCACAAATTTCTCACTTTTGTCAAGGCTCCTTCTAAGATTTATTACGAGAGTGATTAAAATTAAATTTTACTTCGTTCTGCGGTTAATACGCTGTGCGAATCAACCGGGGTCATCATTTCTAAATATATTCTGCGATGGCTCCTCGGTAAAATTCTTGTTCTCTGTTTAAATTTTTTTTAAAAGTTGTTGCATGTTTGTTCTTTTAATTAGTATATTGTTGCTTCATAATTTAGGAAACGTTCTAAATCTGGTGCTGGACCCTTCACTGCTAGCATTGACCCTAAGTTTCCCACTGACGAGCTTAGGATTAAGTTTGAGTCGATCATTTATATGGTCATTAGGACTAAATGTGTAGATAGAGCGTTCTTTTTACGCTCTTGTGTTCCAGTTATAGAGGTTATAAACCACTATAACTTGCGGAACCTTGTTAAATGTACTAGTCCAGTAAACATAAATTTGTGTGCCGAATTTTATAACAACCTAGTGAAAATAGACGACCTTACCTATACTACTAGGGCAGCTGGCACTGATATCACGCTATCCCCTACTACCATCCGGGACTTTTTGGAGTTACGGCCATCTACCTGTCCCTTTCAGTGCTATCCTCTTAGGGATCTACCATTTGAAGATCCCTACTCGCATATTACTCTTGATACGATTTATTCATATTTTTTTTAGGGCGAGCGAGTACCCACTATGACCCAGTTTAGGTCAGTTGCCCTTCGAGTCCAGGACTACGCCCTTTATAGGGTCTTAGTCTTTTGCATTCTACCACTGAGCACTCGTGACATCGCGGTGATGCGTCCATTCCACTCTTTTCTTCTCTATGCCCTGTGTCATAGGTTAGATATTGACATCAGCCTACATATCTTTTCCACCATTATCTACTCGGCCGGATACGTGACTAGTGGGTGAGTTCATATGCCCTACTGTCACATTCTGACAGCATATATGTCCTCTTTGGGCATTGATGTCACCAGAGGCGACATCCGCCCTATGACCGAGTTTGACGTTATAGGAGCTAGGAACTTTTCCCTAGCAGGTGTCCATATAGATGGTGAGGGTATCATGTCTTGGCAGAGGGGGGCACAGCACCAGCCCGACCCAGATGTCCAGCAGGAGGAGGCAGAGAAGGATGAGTTTTTTCTTGCACTGTTTCCTGACGAGGCCCCAGCACCAGCTCGAGCCCCACATCCCGCTCCTCGCACTCTAGCCGATCGAGTATCCGAACTAGAGAGAGCTATGTCGAGTCTCCAGCAAGAGTCCTCCGAGTTTCACCGAGACATACGGCGAGAGGTCTCCGACCTACGACGAGAGGTGCGACAGGAGGTCTCCAATCTACGACGAGATGTGCGTCAGGAGATCTCCGACCTGTGACGAGATCTACGAGAAGATGACTAGACCCGACATACTGAGCTGTTGGCACTACTTCGTTCTCTGGGTTCCGGACCACCTCCTTCATCATCTTAGTAGTTATGTTTGTTATATAGTTCTGTTATGACTCTATTACAACTCTTGTAGTACATCTTGATCTATTGATTATCATTTCAGACTTGATTGGTTCTGCTTTAATTTAATAGATTAGGATCATTAAAATTTAAAATGCTTTCAAAATGAGTGTTTTAAATCCTAGGTTAAAATTATTTTATTTTTCAAAACTTTCCTATTTGTAGAATTTCAAAAATATTTTTAGCCTTAGATTAGGTCAATCCCTTAGAAATCATATTCCCCTAGGATTAGCATTTGAGCATCTCACCAACACCCTAAGTTTACCTTGTTTGTGATTGGCAAACATAGAAAGGGGTGAGATGCATAGGCAGATTGTCTGGATTTAAGATGCTTATTTCAGTGCATCGACATAAGTCTGGGCGTTAAATACAAAACAGACATTGGTCAAGTTAAGTTATTAAGTTTAGTCAAACACTAACTGATTACAATGCACTTAACTTGACTAATCAAGTGAAAGCTGTTATTTTCTGATAGTCAGTAAGTACCTAATTGGTTAGACAGCTATTTTGAATGTCAGGTTTAGGGGGAGGATTAAATCAACCTACTTCCACAATTAGCACCAAAATTATTTTCTCCACTTTAAAAATAATGTCTTTTCTCAAATTTTTTTTTATCAGTTTTAAAAGATTGAATTTTATAAACCAAGGTTTTGAAAATTGAAGATTTTACAAACTTAATGTTGAAAAATCTTAATCAGTTTTGAAAAGTAGATTTTTCAAACTTAGTGTTGAAATTTTTTTTTAAAACTTATGTTTGAATATTTTTTTACTCTATTTAAAAAAAACAAGCTTTTACAAAACTAAGGGCTTAAATTGGATCTTATAAACTAAGATTTTGAAAATTAAAAACTCAATTTTAATTAGTTTTGAAAAGTTTTTCTTGATCTTGAAACTTTGGTCTTAAAAACTCTTTGAAAATTTAATTTCTTGAAATTTGAAACTTAAACACTTATGTTTGAAAATTAGACTATAAAATTAAACTTAAACTTAACTTCCCTAAACTTATACTTGAATATTAGCTTTTAAAAACTTTCTCTTTGAGTTGGTAAATTCATCTAATCTTGCAAAAACTATCTTTAAAAAATTACTCAAAATATACTAAGTTATGTTGCTAAATTAAGTATTTTTCAAAACTTAGTTATGTTACAAAAGTTAAGTTACTACATGGTGAAATTTAAAACTCCCCCAAGTTGACTTGACATCATTTCTTCAATTTTTACTTTGTCTGTACTCGGTATTGTTGCTTACTTGACTTATGTCCTTATTTGATGAATGTCAAAGGGGGAGGGATAGGTGGTTAAGTTAGAGCAAACAAAATGTCAAAGTTAAAAACTAACTTAAACCTTAAAAATCATGCTGGTTTTGTTACTTGCATATTTTTTCACTAACTTAACCAGGTTGTCATTCCATCAAAAAGGGGGGGATTGTTGGTGCGGTTAGCACTAACGGTCTAACTCAGGTTTTGATGAATGACAAATTAGGTTAAGTTAGGTTTGTCGTTATCTAACACTCTGACCGAGTGTGCAGGCGAAGTCCAGACAGGTCGACGGGCTGACCGGATGCCTGGCACGAAGTCCAAGCGGGTCGACGAGCTGACCGGACGCTTGGCACGAAGTCCAAATGGGTCGACGGGCTGACCGAACATTTGGCACGAAGTCCAAGCGGGTCGACGGGCTGACCGGACGCTTGGCACGAAGTCCAGCTAGGTCGACGGGCTGACCGGATAGTTGGCGAGAAGTCCAGACGAGTCGAAGGGCTGACCGGACGTCTGGCAGGTAAGTAAAGGTATGTCACTGGAAGGGAGTGACTGTGAGGACGCGTTCCCGGGAAGGGAACATTAGGCGACGATCCGGCTTAGATCTATTTCGGATATCTAAGTCGAGATCGTGACTAGATTCCGGTCTCGGAAAGACGGAATCTAAGTCATACTCGTTTATGTTGAACTAATAAATTGTGCTAACACTTTGTTTTGCAGAAAATTCATTATATTTGCCTCGGACTAACCTTATCTTGCAGGAGAAGGACTTTCTCTGGAGAAAGGTGGTCCGGGCGCCCAGAAGGGATCCAGACGCCTGGAGGCAAAAGTTATCCAGGACGCGGCTTTGACACATGGAGCTCGCTGGTTGGGACTACCACGTCACACCAGGGCGCCCGGAAGGGATCCGGGGCGCCCCGAGCCTCCTATATAAGGAGGGTCAAAGGCGGAGCTCAAAACAACAACTCAGAACTGAAAAACTGCTCTCTTGTGCTCCTGCAACGCCGCGATCTCTGACAAGTTTTCTTTCTCTGCTCCATTTCTTTTCATTGTCGGTATTTATTTTTCTAGCATTCTTGTACTTAACTGTTTGTAATCGAATATTCGAATTGCTAGTGGATTGCCCAACGAAAGCACCCTTGTGTGCGGGCCTTGGAGTAGGAGTCGCCAAAGGCTCCGGACCAAGTAAAATTGGTTCTTGTGTTAGCATTGTTCTGACTTTGTCTTTTTCGCTACGCTTACTCATTTAGAAATTTTTATAATCGATATTCACACCTCTCCTCTATCGAACGATCACGATCCAGCAAAACTTGCCAATTATCAAACATTTGATCTAAAATTTTCAATTTTAAGTATTATGTTTCTTTTTGTTGGAGCAATGATTGTGTTCAAGAACTTTCTTGTCAAACTTAATTTGTAGAAGGTGATTCATTTCTCGAACTGTCAATCCCTCCATTTCAATATATTTCCTTTCAAGAGGCGGCTAGCTTCTCCATCATGGTTTATGGAGCCTGTCTATTGCCTACTAAATGGCATGACTCAGTTTGTTCCTTTTCCCTTGAAAACACAAGGGTGTCCTTTACACATTCAAAACATTAAATCCTTGTTCTAAGGTTAGTTTGAAATTTTTGTTCTCACAAAATAGTCGTAAACAAATGTCGACGAAGTAATTGTTAGTTTGTCACATGAGGTCCAAGGGTTGAACCTCGGGGCTGATGGGACGTAAATCCCTGCAACCCTCCATTATCATAATTTATCTCATTCATATTGATTCTAAAAAAGATTGGCAGGGATGCTGAGATGAACATAATCACTTTTTATTGCGTGATCCGATTAGCACGGTCTAGTTTGACATACACACACGAGAATAAATGTCAGAGTGCCGAAGTTGTTTTCTGCGAGGCCCGTTTCAATACTTAAGTCAGAAAGAAAGTGGACAATTAGTATAGAGTTAGAAAATCCTTTAATGATAAATATACCTTAGAGTATCTGAGAGATACCTGCAAAGATCATGGCCATAATCTTTAAGAAATTATGAACCATTCAATTGTTCAACTATTGATTTTAGTTGCCACCATTAATCTTAGTCGTCTAGTCATTAATGTGTCTAGATTATGACCATTAATACCAACTCAATGGTGCCATCAATGATGTGGAAATCTGCGGAGACCGTCGTCGTGATCTCTCCTAGATCTTAGTGATTCTGGCATATTATGACTAGTAATCCCAGCTTAGGATATCTCCAATAGTTAAATTTCTCCACCGCCCGCCACCGCCAGCAGTTGTCTCCGTCGCCGGTTGCCGATTGCCAGCAGCCGGTGGCGGCCGCCGGAGGAGGCCAAAGTCGGCGGCCGCTGGTTGCCGCAAGCTCCGACAGAGGTGCAGCAGTCATCGATAGAGGTCACAGGATATTTTTATCATTTTATAATAATACAAATTACATTGCTTATAAAAAATAATGGACACCAAACAAAAGAATGTAATCACCCTTGTAATCAAATATTACATACATTATATTATCAAACTTAGTAATGTAATCAAGATTACATTACATTACAAATTTAATTATATTACATGCTAGATTACATTACACCTAACCAAATATAGCCTTAAGGTCTTAGGGCATATTCAATGGTTAAACTTCTCAAATAAGATTTTTTGTTAATTTTCAATATGTTATATCAATAATAGCACATCGCAATTATAAGAACCTCTTATTCTCTTTTAAATCAAAAATATTCTCTCTAAATCAAAAAAATCTCTAAATCAAAAAAAAACCTTCGTACAATTTTTTTTAGGTCTTACATATCACATATATTTATTTATTTATTATTATTTCATTTAATATTTCTATATAATTTGTATTTAATATTTTAATTAATTATGATCTTTAATTTAATTTATTTTTAATTTATAATTAATAAATTTATGATTTTTAATTTAATTTAATTTTTAATTTTTATTTAATATTTATTAACTTATAAATTTTAATTTAATTATAGCGATTTGTATATTTTTTTTAACTTATCTCGAATATATTTATTTACAAAAGAAACACTTGAATTATTACTAACAAGCAGGTTTGATTTTTTAAACTTACTCATAAACAAAAAAATCCTGAACCTTATCTATACAATCATAAAAGCTTTTTAGTTGAGGTTTTTCAATATTATAAATCTTTGACGGAGCTTCAATTGGAGATGCTCTTAGGATCCCGCTCTCCTTAACTTCAATGGTTGGCCTAAAGACTTGGAGATTGATCACAAGTATAAGAACCTCTTATTCTCTCTAAATAAAAAATCTTCATACAATTTTTTATGGATTTTACATTACAAATCACATATGTTTATTTATTATTTTTTATTTAATATCTCTATATAATTTTTATTTAATATTTTAATTAATTATGATCTTTAATTTAATTTATTTTTAATGTATAATTAATAAATTTATAATTTAATTTAATATTTATTAACTTATAAATTTTAATTTAATTATAATAATTTGTATATATTTTTTAACTTATTTCAAATATATTTATTTATAAAAGAAACACTTTAATTATTACTAACAATTTATGAAATAAAGTATTATAACTAAATGTTACATAAAATAATTTATTTTTAATTATTTTGAAAGGTCAAACATGAAATTAAATGTTATTATTAATTATTAAATCTACCTTTAAAAAAGGTTTGATTTTTTAAACTTACTCGTAAATTAAAAAAAAAAAAACTCAAACCTCATATACATAATTATAAAAGTTTTTTAGTTAAGGTTTTTTAATTTTACAAATCTTTGACAGAGCTTCAATTGAAGATGCTCTTAGGATCCAGCTTTCTCCTTAACTTCAATGGTTGGCCTAAAGACTTGGAGATCGATCTACAAACGTCTCTCAAACCTCAGTAGCTCACCTCAATGGTATGGAGATCAAGCTCTCATGTGTCTCCCAAACCTCAATGGTTCGCCCAAAGGTTTGGGAATTAAACTTTTCCCATTAGCATCAATGGTTAGCTTAAGAACATCCCCATCAATTATCATATTCAAAATTTTATCTTAAATTTTTGATACGATAGTTAAAAAATCTTTGCATTAATTACCTTATCTATTATTTAAATTTTACATTTTGGATAACGAAGCTGATATGAATGATCTAAAAATAGGGAAATTGATATATAGTGTAGTAAAAATTAGATATCTAAATTTAAAAAAATAATCTTTTTATTCTAAATTATGTATTTTGAATAAAAAAAGGTTGGTATAGATGCTTTAAAGACTTTGGGATTAACCTTCAGATATCTCTCCCTGAGCTTAGTGGTTTGCCTATAGATTTTGGGATTGAAGTTTCTCCCTCAACCTTAGTGGTTCGCTTAAAGGCTATGGGGTTGACTTATGAACATATCTCCCATAACTCAGTGGCTCACCTAAAAGCTTCGTATTGAGCTCTCATATCTCTCCTGCACCTTACTGGTTCTTCTAAGTGTCTCGAGATCAAGCTCTCATATCAGTGGTTAGTCTAAAGGTGACTATCTAAAAGCATTGAGATTGAGCTCTCATATCTCTCCTAAACCTCAGTGATTCGCCTTAAGTGTTGGGATAGAGTTTTCCCTCTTAACTTCTTTAGTTTGCTTAAAGGCTTTGGGGTCGACCCACGAACATCTCTCTTATATCTTAGTGGTTCACCTAAAGATCTTGGGATCAAACTCTCACATCTCTCCCAAACCTCAGTGGTTAGCCTAAAGTTCTAAGGTTCGAGATCTTCCCCTTAACCTCAGTGGTTCCCTTAGAGGTTCTAGGTTTGATCTTCGAGCATCTCTACCAGACCTCAATTATTCTCCTAAAGGACTCGGGATCGAACTGTCCCCCTTGTCTCAATGGTTCACCTAAATGCACTGGGTTGACTTTTGGATATCTCTCTTAGAACTCAATGGTTCGCTTAAAGATCTCAAGATCGAGCTCTCAACCCTTAGCTCAAGTGATTCTCCTAAAGATTTTTAGGTCAACCTGTGAATATCTCTCCTATACCTTAGTTGTTTGCTTAAAGGTCTTGAAAAGGCTCTAGGGTCAACCTTTGGATATCTCTTCCAAACCTCAATAATTCATGTAAAGGTCTTGGGTGGGGATTGAGCTCTCCTCCTTATCTTCACTGGTTTGCATAAAGATCTTGGATCAAGCTCTTCCTTCAGCATTAGTGGATCGGCTATAGGCTCTGAGGTCGACCTCAGTAGTTCATCTAAAGGTCTCGGGATCGAGCTTTTCCCTAAATATTAACGGTTCGCCGAAAGGCTATGGGGTGGACCTTTTACCCTAGATTCGATTGTATTAAATTAATTTAAAGAACAATCATTTTCTTTAAGCAAGTTCCAAGTAGAGAGCTGAAATCGGAGAACTACGGATGGAGTATAGAGTTGAGCATAACTGATGATGTTCACTTGCAGAAGTCTAGAGGTGCCGACTTAGCTCGAGGTGTTGGCCCTTTAGCTCAAGATCTTTAGACACATAAGCATTATAACCTAAGTACCTAACCCAGAGCAAGACCATATAGGCAACTGACCTAGAATAAGATTGATGTCGTGAGTATCAGAGAATTATTCATTTTATTGTATCTATTTGACTAGAATATATCAAAGTAATTGCTAGTTTTAAAAAAAAAACATAAAAATGAAAAATAGATGAAAGATGATTTGAGCAAGGACTTTCAAATAAGTATTTGTTCCTTCACGATTATGAGGGTTACCTGAGCTACTTATTTGTTAGGCAGGAAAACTGCCTCTGCAATGACATGAGTTTTTTTCGCCATTCCTACCCCCACAAGATGATTAAGATATATCCTTCCATCTTTCACAGTTGCCGACGAGGCAATTCGATGCATCGGTCCAATATACCATGCTGTGACGTTTGCTGTCTCCCAACCATCAAAGCTCTCAATCACCCTAGCAGAAGGGGTGCCGGCGATAACTAGTTTATTCGGAGAAATTAACTCCATGCCGTCCCCCATGAGCAATGATCCTCTGACTTGAACGACAGTCACCTCCTCAGTTGTTGTGTTAACTCTAAAAAGATGACCACTGGCAGTGTGTATGACGAGCAAATAACCATCGGGATGATACACGATGCCATTCAGACCCACAAAGTTGTAGTACCACTCCTTCCTCTGAGCGAAAAGTTGGCTTCTAATGACGGATATCAACTCACCGTTCAATCCCACCTTCCATATTCTGTTTCCCTTTGCATCAGTAACATAAGCATTTCCATCGTCATCAACAGCTACATCATCAGCATATGAACATTCACCTACACACCAAGCGATATCACATTACATTCCAAATTCAAAATCATAGGATCTCGAAGACTGATACAAAGGAGATAGATGGAGAATCCAAGTATAAAAAAAAACAATATATATACCAACCAAATGTATAGCTTACTTGTATTTATGATGCAGATGAAAGAAACTAGTTTCAGGGTTTTTTTTTTTTATTTTTTTGGATGTATAAACCTTGTTATGATTTGGATTTACAGGTAAAAAAAAATTTGTTTCATAGAAGATGACCAGGCATATCATAATACTAAACTAGAGATTTTCTAAACCAATTATTCCCAGGTAAACACAATAAATTTAAAAGACATTTATGATCAAAAGGCACCAAATGAAGTGAAATGGGAACTAAGGTCGTGTATTGCAGTAAAAGGTGGATACCGCCATCCAGCGGCCCCACACAGCTAACCCCACAATCATCTATGAGGAGGTAAATCAGAATAGTTAGATTTTTTTTTCTTCGGTTTTACCGAGATTCGAACCCTTGCCCATTGTAACAACTCTGCCTCACACTAGCCAACTCAACTCTGCCATAGGATCGTGTATTGATTTCACAAAGTCTAGTCAAATACTTTTATCAATCACTCATTCATCATCAGGAAAATGACAAATGACCTCCATTAAATAGCATGATTCAACATGTTTTCAGTCAATTCAACCATCTCTCCCATGTCAGAGAAAAGATCTGACTGAATACATTAATAAGATCTAAAATAAAACAAATTACAAAATTAAATCATATCTTTGTTCTCCTTGACTTCAGTAATTAGAGAAGAGAAAATCAAACTTTCTACAACATCAAGTATCTTAAGACACCAATAATTGCTTGGTCTAGTGGTAACGAAATATATCCTCAGAATTTTCAACAAAGGTCAAAATTTAAATCCGTATAAGGGTGCTTATGGCACACCCTCTATAGGAGTTAACAGGGTTTACACCTAAACAATGATCTTAAACCTTACACAATCATACATCAAACTTTACATCCTTACAAGGGCGTTATTGGTAGCAATTTAACCTTGTCATTCGTACCTCAAATGAATGGGACATAAAGAATCTTATGACACACTCTATGAGAGTTCGCAGGATTTACACCTACACAATGATCTTAAACCCTAGGTAACCGTACATCACATTGTTTGAAAATGACGTCTCTAATTTAAAGTTAGCTAATTCGGTTTTAATTAAAATCAAAATTAATTAAATGTTAACACAAATAAGCAAAGAATTTCAGCATTCCTTGCCTTCTACATAACATTCTGGAGACATTTGGTTACTTAGTACTATTTCTCAGTGTCAATGCAGTGTGTAGCAATAAATTATCGCTGTTCTTGGCGGTTGCAACAAAGCTACCGGCCGGAAAATAAAGACAAGCACGTTTAATCATCCACCGGAATTATCGTCGCAGGCCGATCCAGAAGCGGAAAAGATTAAAATGGGAAAAATGATATTATTTATGGAGAAAAACCTGGACCACTCAGATGGGTGAGGAAGATGCGGGACCACGATTCGAGGTCGTAGGCCGCCACGGAGGAGGAGCGGCACCGGAGAAGGTCGGCGTAGACCACCAGAATCCGGCGCCTCCCGCTGCCACGATCGATGGCCATTCCCAGCGACGCATTCCCGGCGACGTCGGGATCCGACAGCACGGTCCGCTGCGTCAGGGCGCCCCCGACGGCTTGCGGATCTTCAAGGGTTAGCCGGGCGACGCTACCGCCGAGGAAGGTGGAGACGAGGAAGCTGCGGCCGACGGGGTCCCACTTGGCGCACTCGCAGATCCAGTCGGGGGTCTGGAAGGTGAAGCCTGCGGCGGAGCGTTCGAGGGAGGCGATGATTGCGAGGGGGACGGAGGAAACGAGGAGGAAGATGAGGAGGGCGGGCACCCTTGACAAATGCTCGCCGTCTCCGCTGGGAGGACCTCGGCGGCAGCAGCATAGGCGGCGGCGGCCGGATTCCCAGGCCCCCATGAGTGGTTCTGGGTGACGGAGATGAGTGGATAGAGTGAAGCGTCGCTATTAACAAAAAACAAAAACAAAACTGAACTGACGCCGACCGGCTGGCTAATCCTGAGTAGGAATCTGATTAATGAATCGTTACTTACCCCAATTGTTCACCCGCTGGTTTACCGGCCACCTTCTAGAAGCCCATGAAGTGTATGGTGGACCCCACTTAGCTTCTGACAGGAACACACATACTATTATTATTTATTTATTCTAATAAGAATTCTTCCCTATCTAGTGTACCTTTCATTTCATTATATATATATATATATATAATCTATTTTTAAAATAATTATTATTTATCTATTAAATTCTGGAAAAAAAAGAGAGGTTTGTTAATTCTCTCCGATGTATATATAATATAATAAAGGAGCAAAATCAGGAAATTATGATATTTCTATAAATAATTATTTTTTATTTATTAAATTCTTAAAGAAAACATTGAGTACTTTCATTTTTCTTATATATTCTTAATAAGAAAGTATATCAAATACATATTATAAAATAATTATTTTCCAGAAATATTTATTAATCTTTATTTCTTAATTACTCTGACAAGAAGAACGGCAAACTAAATAAATCATATGAATTAATTAGGTTAAGACGCTGATTGAATCAGATGAGCCAATTGGTTAGACACATTGAGGCAAGTTGATCGACTTGATGAGCAAGTTAAACTGATAAATTAGGTGGTTGGTTGAACCACTCGAACCGTCAAATGAAAATATATTTAAAGGAAAATGTATCTTGTTGTAGGATTTCTCAACCAATTATGTGATTATTAATGGTTTCAATTATTTGTACAAAAAGTGTGATCTACGGAAGTTGAACTTTCCATGACCTTCTTCTTTTCCCTTCATTTCAACAATGGAAATAATGAGAAAAGGTGTCAAAGTAAAAGCTTTTTCCCATCCACTTTTCCTTTGTTCCCTCCGCAGCTAAGACAAGTGTGATGAATTCGAACATGAATTGGAACGGAGTCGAGTCGAGTCGATGTTTAAATATTTGAGTTTGATTTATTTATAATTGAGCCGAGTTTAAATTTTATTTAACGAATATATACATGTCTCACGAGTTTATTTGAACTTTTATCGAATCTAAACAAAACTTAATAAATATAAATTATAAATTTAAATATTCATTAAAAACTAAATTATATATTTAGATAAAATTATAATATTCTTATTAAAATTTATAATTTTATTCTAATAAATAAATTTAATATATTTATCTATATATTTCATAAGTAGAGTGTAAAACCTATAAATTCAATATCAGAACTATTATTTTTTATTTAAAAGTTGATTCATGAGCTTAACGAATATGTTCACGAGCTAACGAGCTGAATATGGTGAAACTTGAGCTTAGTTTGTTTATCTTAACGAGACTCATTAAACGAACTCAAACTAACTTTTATCGAATCGAGGTTCGAATAGCTCAAGAATGATTTGATTTATTTACACTCCTAGTGGAGATACATAAAAAAAAGGAAAGATCAAACGAAAAACTTCCGAAAGTTAGAAGGATTTCGATTCTCAACCTCATTATATTCAACATATCTAAACTTGATAGAATAGGTCTTGGCCAAATCTAGCACAACCCCAACCGTAGTAGGGCCATGCGTGCTCCTACTGGCCCAACAAGCGGTGTGAGTTAGTTCCGAGCGTGAATCTTGCAGTTGATGAACAAAGTTCAGCCCAATACAAAGTTAGGTTGTGTCAAGCATAATTCAAGTAATATGAAAAATGCTATCCTTTCTACCTATAGTAATATGAAAATTTACTAACTTGTCATTATAGGTTTAAAGAACATTGTGTGAAGTTGCTTTTTAGTGATTATCTTATGCTCGATGGAAATTAAATATTTATTTTCTATTCAAAAGTCATGTTGCAAGCTAATTTAGGAAGTCACTTAAGATTTGTGTAATTCGGGAAAAAAATATTCAAAGGATTGACTTGGTAAAATAGTAAATTATGGGGCGTGATTTGCGATTTGATAAAATAATTTTTTATTTTTTGGCCCTAAAGTTAATTAAATTGTAAGTGAATAATTATTTTTTAATTACACATGGTTAAAGAATTGTCTATAATATAAATGGTAAATTATAATAAAAGATCCTTAATGATGAATCAATCATGATATGAGACAATCTCAAAACATGAAAAGTAGTTCTGTTGAATGTCACTAGTGATGACAACTTGAGATTGAATTGACCTAATGGTATGACTAGCTAGTAAGTGTTATGTTTCTTTATATGATAGTGATGGCGATTTCATGCTTATAGGTGTGTTGATGTCTAAACAAGTACACAGGTAAGTTTTTAGAGGCACCCTATATCTCGCAATGAGAAGCCATTTGCTAATTTAATTACCTAGTGTGTATGAAATTTCTCATAAAGGCAAGCACAGCTAGTCCTTTAGGAGATGGCATTTCAATGAACTAACTGTGGGTTCAATTGCCGGGGCGGTTACTGTTGATTAATTAATTTTTTAAAAAATATTTATTTAGTTTTTTAAATTAGTTTTCTATTTAATAATATTTTACTAATAATAATGATATGATTCAATATTAATTAACCTATTTTATTTTTTTTTTAATTTAAGTTAATTTTTCAACCTGGCTTAATTTTTGATATGAGACTATTTTAGATTTCTATTAGAACAAATTTTACAACATTTTTCCTTGAATTGTATGATGTGAGATTATTCTTTAACTCATTAAATTTATTAATCTCATTTAAATCTCTTAATTACTTATTGGTTTTATTTTATTATTTTATTCATTTAATATTGGGATTATACAAACTATTTCGCTTGTATATGTATGTATTCGGGATAATTCATTAAAATATCACAATCTTTCAATTGAATCCCAATTATGTCTTGAGTCATTTATGTTCTTTATGTTTTACAATGTATCTCAAATTTATCCCCACCGTTAACTCTTCTGTTTTCTCTAACAGAATCTCTCACGTGAGAAAATCATTTTCAGTGCCCACCATTTTTAGTGTCCAACGCGCTACCTCTCTCACGTCGGGGTTAGGAAGGGAGACAAAGGTGGAGTTCTTGCGGCTGGCGACGAGCTTGAGGAGCAGACGAAGCTGAAAACATCGGCCTTGACAGAGAGGACGTCGTTCATGACATTGGTCCGGTAACGCGGGTGTGGACATGGGTCTGGTCCTCCAGGAATAGACGCGCCATGTCAAAGTCGGCGATCTTGGGCGTCCATTGGCAGTTGAGCATGATGTTGCTGGCCTTGATGTCACGGTGGATGATGGTGGTATGCACTGACTCATGGAGGTAGAGCAGCTAGCCCTCGCGCCACCCCAAGGATTACCTTGTACTACTATGCCTAGTCCAACTCCACATTCCTCTTCCTGTGATCAATTCCATTAGCAACAAAAGCACTTCAATTTAAAGCTGCTGATCGAAGAAGGGTTGCATCTTTGATAACCAAGTTCCAATTTGATGAAGTCAGAATAACAAAAGGAAAAGGAATCTCGAGGGAAGAGGATGAGGAAGAAGGGGCATTAATTGTTGAAAATTAAAACTTGATTTTTTGTTGATAAAATTTTATGGAGATAAAATAGTGATGTGGCAAGTCTTGACTAGAGATAGGATAGAGATAGAACTTGATGAATTGATAAGAGTTCGTGGAGATAGAATTTATTTATTTATTTATTTTTTTAAATATCATGATTATCTCATATTAGTGCTTATCCAATAAGCCTATAAATATGTACTTCTTTTTCATAAATGAACAAGTTGAGTTTTCTATTTTCTTCTACTCCTCTTCCACATAGAGTTATTTCTCCTCTTCCACATTTTTCTTCTATAATTCTTTTTCTTCTCCCATAATTTCTATTTCCAACAAAGTGGTATCAGAGCTATGGCTAATGGAGGTATGGTTCCCTTCCAAGTTCCAGTACTCAAAGCGAGTAATTATGACAATTGGAGTATCAAGATGAAGGCGCTTCTTGGAGCTCATGATGTTTGGGAAGTTATAGAAAAAGGCTACGTTGAGCCTCATGATGATTCGACGTTATCTTCAACTGAAAAAGACAGTCTGAGAGATTTAAGAAAGAGAGACAAGAAGGCTCTCTTCCTCATTTATCAAGCTTTAGATGAGGATGGTTTTGAGAAGATTTCAAGTGCTACTTCAGCCAAGCAAGCATGGGAAAAGCTCCAAGTCTCATATCAAGGAGAAGAAAAAGTAAAAAAGGTACGACTTCAGACATTAAGAAGTCAATTTGATGCTCTTCGTATGAAAGAAGGTGAGTTATTATCAGATTATTTTTCTAGAGTCTCTACCATTTCCAATCAACTAAAAAGAAATGGTGAGAAACTAGAAGAAGTAACTATCATTGAGAAAATTCTTCGATCATTGGATTCAAACTTTGATAGCATTACAACCATCATCGAAGAGACCAAGGATCTACAAGTCATGACGATTGAGCAACTGCTGGGTTCATTACAAGCCCATGAAGAAAAGAAGAAGATAAATGAAGAAATTACTCAACAACTCCTAAAGACGACTCTTCAACCGACAAAGAAAGATGAAAGCTCCAGTAATAATAGAAGTCAACGGGGAAGAGGTCGTGGATATGGACGAGGCCGTTCTAATGAGCAAGGATGGGTCTCCAACAACAACAATGAAAGAGGAGAACATTCAACAAGAGGACGTGGAAGAGGGTATGCAAACTCGAGGTACGATAAATTTCAAGTTAAGTGCTACAATTGTGACAAATTTGGACATTATGCAAAAGAATGTAGATCGCCCAAGAATAAAGTATATGAAAGAGTAAATTATATGGAAGAAAGGAAAGAAGAAGATGACACCCTACTGCTAGCGTATAAAGATAATGAAAGAGAAGAAGATACAATTTGGTATCTCGACACTGGTGCAAGCAATCATATGTGTGGGAAAAGAAACATGTTCGTAGAGCTTGATGAATCAGTTGGTGGTAATGTATCCTTCGGAGATGAATCAAAGATTGAGGTAAAAGGCAAAGGTAACATTCTCATCCGTTTGAATAATGGAAAACATGAATTTATCTCAAATGTTTTCTTTGTACCAAATATGAAGAGCAACATCCTAAGCTTAGGACAACTTTTGGCAAAAGGGTATGATATTCATCTAAAAGATGGTATGCTCATCTTGAAAGATCATATTGGTTGCTTAATTGCTAAGGTGCCTATGTCAAAAAATAGAATGTTCTTACTTAATATTCAAAATGATGTCGTCAACTGTCTCAAAGCTTGTTACAAAGACATCACTTGGTTATAACATCTTCGATTTGGACATCTGAATTTCGGAGGACTAGAACTGCTTTCAAAGAAGGAGATGGTGAGAGGACTACCTTACATCAAACATCCTGATCAAGTATGTGAAGCATGTCTACGTGGGAAGCAATTTAGAAGAGGTTTTCCAAAGGAGTCAAGTTCAAGAGCTAAAAAGCCTCTTGAACTTATACATACAGATGTTTGCGGTCCGGTAAAGCCAAGTTCACTTGGTAAGAGTAATTATTTCATTCTTTTCATAGATGATTTTTCTCGGAAAACTTGGGTATACTTCTTGAAGCAAAAATCGGAGGTCTTCGGCATATTCAAGAAATTTAAAGCTACCATAGAAAAGGAGAGCGGTCTCGAGGTCAAAGCTATGCGTTCTGATCGAGGAGGAGAATTTACCTCAAAGGAGTTTCAAGAATTTTGTGAAGCCAACGGAATACGACGACCCTTGACAGTTCCAAGATCCCCTCAACAAAATGGAGTGGCGGAAAGAAAGAATTGAACCATCCTTGACATGGCAAGGAGCATTCTCAAAAGCAAGCGGCTACCAAAGGAACTTTGGACAGAAGCGGTTGCATGTGCAGTATACTTATCCAACCGATCACCAACAAGGAGTGTGTGGGGCAAGACACCACAAGAAGCATGGAGCGGAAGGAAGCCTGGGATTTCTCATCTAAAAGTTTTTGGAAGTATAGCTCACGTTCATGTGCCTGATCAATCAAGAAGCAAATTGGATGATAAAAGTAAGAAGTTTATTTTTATTGGTTATGATACTAACTCAAAAGGGTATAAGCTATACAATCCAGATACTGGGAAGACAATCATCAGCCGAGATGTCATATTTAATGAAGAAGAAAATGGAATTGAGAATCTCGAAATGAAGATTACAACTTTGTCCCGTGCTTTGAAGAAGAAGATGTGGAGCAACTAAGGGTGGAACAACCAAGGGTAGAGCAAACAAGAGAGGAGCCTACTACTCCACTAGTAACACCAACATCAAGTACTCAAGAGAATTTATCTGTATCAACTTCAAGTGAAAGAGTACCACGCTTTAGAAGCTTACGGGAAATTTATGAGGTAACTGAAAATCAAGATAATCTTACTCTATTTTGTCTCTTTGCGGATTGCGAGCCTATAGATTTCCAAGAAGCTATAAAAAGTAAAAGGTGGAAAGATGCAATGGATGAAGAAATCAAGGCGATAGAGAAGAATGACACATGGGAGTTAACGGCACTTCCTAAAAGACATAAGGCGATTGGTGTGAAATGGGTGTACAAAATAAAAAAGAATGCCAAAGGAGAAGTTGAAAGATATAAAGCAAGATTGGTGGCAAAAGGCTACAGTCAAAGATCTGGCATTGATTATGATGAGGTATTCGCTCCCGTTGCTCGATTAGAAACTATCAGACTAATCATTGCTTTAGCAGCTCAAAATAAGTGGAAAATATATCAAATGGATGTAAAATCTGCTTTTTTAAATGGAGTTCTTGAAGAAGAAGTCTATATTCAGCAACCATCAGGTTATGAAGTTAAAGGACAAATAGACAGAGTTCTAAAATTGAAGAAGACTCTCTACGGGCTAAAGCAAGCACCAAGGGCATGGAATAGCCGAATAGACAAGCACCTGCAAGAGAAAGACTTCATCAAATGTCCTTATGAACATGCATTATACATTCAGAGTAAGGATAAAGATGTTTTGATTGTATGCCTATATGTCGATGACTTGATCTTCACAGGAAGCAATCCAAGTATGTTTGGAGAATTTAAAGAAGTGATGACTAAAGAGTTTGAAATGACTGATATTGGGCTCATGACATACTATCTGGGCATTGAAGTGAACCAAAGGGAAGATGGAAGCTTCATCTCACAAGCAGGTTATGCAAGAGAGATATTAAAGAAGTTCAGGATGGATAACAGTAAGTCTATAAATACCCCAGTAGAATGTGGAGTCAAGCTATCAAAGCATGATGAAGAAGAAAAAATTGATCCAATATTTTTTAAGAGTTTGGTTGGAAGTTTACGATACTTGACGTGCACAAGGCCTGATATTCTTTATGCTGTTGGACTTGTTAGTCGCTACATGGAAGATCCAACTACTACCCACCTTAAGATCGCTAAGAGAATTTTGCGCTATATCAAAGGTACGATAGATTTTGGATTACTTTATTCAACATCTAACCACTTCAAACTTGAAGGATATAGTGACAGTGATTGGGGTGGAGATATAGATGATAGAAAGAGCACTACAGGATTTGTGTTCTTTATGGGAGATACAGCTTTCACTTGGATGTCGAAAAAACAGCCTATTGCCACACTTTCTACTTGTGAAGCAGAGTATGTGGCTGCGACTTCATGTGTTTGTCATGTTGTTTGGCTCAGAAATTTATTGAATGAGTTAAGTTTACCACAAGAAGAGGCAACCAAGATACGAGTTGATAACAAGTCTACAATAGCACTAGCAAAAAAATCCAGTCTTCCATGATAGAAGCAAACACATCGATACACGCTTTCACTATATCAGAGAATGTATTACAAGAAAAGAGGTTCAAGTGGAATACATAAAGTCTCAAGATCAAGTTGCTGATATTTTTACCAAGCCACTCAAATTTGAAGACTTCATCAAAATGCGATATTTGCTTGGAGTCACAAAATCAAGTTTAAGAGGGGGTGTTGAAAATTAAAACTTGATTTTTTGTTGGTAAAATTTTATGGAGATAAAATGGTGATGTGGCAAGTCTTGACTAGAGATAGGATAGAGATAGAACTTGATGAATTGATAAGAGTTCGTGGAGATAGAATTTATTTATTTATTTATTTTTTTAAATATCATGATTATCTCATATTAGTGCTTATCCAATAAGCCTATAAATATGTACTTCTTTTTCATGAATGAACAAGTTGAGTTTTCTATTTTCTTCTACTCCTCTTCCACATAGAGTTATTTCTCCTCTTCCACATTTTTCTTCTATAATTCTTTTTCTTCTCCCATAATTTCTATTTCCAACATTAATGGCAGTGGAGCTTACGGGAGAAGAGGAGCTTGTTGAGGCTCTCGTTAGGGGCATACTTGTAGACAAGGAGAGTTTGTCGTCGCCATGTGTGCAGTAACCATAGAGGCTCACCATGTTCTTGTGCTGCACCCGCTACAACAGTAGCACTTCGTCCTCGAACTCCATCGTGCCCTGCCATGACCCCCAACCCAGCTGCTTCACCACCACCTCCCGCCCGTCCTCAAATTGCTCCTGCTTCCGCACACATCAGCCAAAACCCTAATCAACACCCAACTCATCTTCTTCTGAATCAATTCATCAATTGTCTTTGCCACAATACCTTGTAGACGGCTGAATCCCCCTTCGCCAAGCTTGTTCTTGGGGTTGAAGTTTCTGGTGGCCACAACCAACATCTCGTATTGGAACACCCTTTGCTCCGTCGCCGCGATAGCCACCAATTCCTCCTCCTCCTACTCCTTCCTTCCTGTATACAACCACCATATAGAATCGAGGAATTAGATGGCTATGCAAGCTCAGAAATATAGTTCGAAAAAGGAGGAAGAACGATAAAAGACCGACCTTTGTGGCGACGATCTTCAAAAAAGCATTTCACAATGACGCTGAAGAACTTATTTCTCATGGCCAGATCTTGTAGGAGGGGGTGGCACTAGAAAAGGTCACACTATCTCACATGAGAGATTCCGTTAAAGAAAATAGCAAAATTAATGGTGGAGATAGATTTGAGATACTTTGTAAAATATAAGAGATATAAATGACTCCGTAGAAATTTTAAGGACATAATCGGAATTCGATTTAAATAGTAGGGATATTTTAATGGATAACAATAAATATAGTGAAAAGTTCTTGAGGCTCTAAGTTGAAAAAAATAAGGCCTTCATTATTTTTTTAAAAAATAAATATTAAAAATATTATTAGAGATATTTAATTTTATTAGTAACTTTAAAAGGATAATTTTATATATTATCAATGATTATTTATGCAATTGGAAGGAGTGACCAACTAGTTCACATAGTAATAACTTTAACTTGTGTCAAACCTCACTTTTTTATTAGTAAAATTTATAAAAAATATTTTATGTTAACTAATTTGACCATGATTAATAAATTATTATAATGCTATTAATATACATTTTAATTACTATTTTTTTTAAAAATATCAATTAATTTTAATTTCGATGAAGGTAAGTCTACACAACGGTAAAAATTATTATTATGCGACCTAAATATAATAGGTCCGAGTAATAGTCTAAGTAGATATAGACACTACGTATATTAGACCCTTTCTTAGAATCTCATATTGGTAGGACCTTCGTGAATCAAGCTGTCTTTTATCAATTTTAATTTCAATAAATTATCAATTAAATTTATTTAGTCAATAATATTTAACTAGTAAATATCGATGGCAAATTATTAAAAACAAATGTGCATAAGAGCAACAACACAATAATAATGGTAAAAAAAATGATAATAAAGGAGCAGAAGGAAATATAAATAAAAATTAGAGAGAAATAATAGTACCATATTAAATATTTTTTTGAAAGGCTCTCAAAAATATTTTTATAAAAAAATATTAATTAAGTATAATCAATAAGTATTTTTAATTTATTAAGTAAACTTATTTCTGATAATTAAATTAAATTTTTATCAATAAAAAATAAAAAATTATGAATCAAATTTTAATAAAAAATTAAAAATAAATTACCAACCAAATCCAACTTTAATATTAAAAAATATAAATTATCAATCAAATCTAATAGGAGTAAAAAAAATAAAAACGATTAAATTTAACTTTAATCTATAAAAAATTAAAAATTATTGGTTAAATTTAAAATTTTAAAATTATTGACCAAATATAATTTAGCTGGTAAAAAATTAAAATAATCGATAAAAATAAATTTTGACTAAAATTTATTTTAGCTATAATTTTAAATATTTAATATCTAAATTAATATATTATATATATATATATATATATATATATATATATATATATATATATATATATAATTTGAAGGATCCAATATAATAGAAGCCCTAGGCATAGGGCTTTAAAGGCTTATGTCTTGAGCTGGCTCTGTTGAAAATTATCATAAACTTATAAAAATAATTAAAAATATATATCTAAAATATAATAATATTAATGTTAGAAAAAAAACTATGATTACTCTAAAAGAAATAGTTCAGGATTTAATATATTATTCTTCTCCATCTACTTTTAAAGCTCAAACATCATTGATTGAACGAAAGTTATAAAAGAAATAAAATAAATATAACTTTAAAAGATGAAATAGAAGATTTTGACAAAAATAACTAACGAACTATGTAACTTTAATTCCTTTATACCCCAAGGGCATGCTTGGTAGAGTGGAATAGGATGGGAATGGAATAGACATTCCCAACCCATTCCAATTCTAATGCTGGGTCTTTCCATAAAAATGAGAATCCCCATTCATATGGAATGTTGATTCCTAATTTAATGAGAATATAGTAATTCCCTTGGAGATATAAAGGAATCACCATTCCATTTCATCCTCTATCTTCTTTTTTTTGTATTTACAAAAATTATCCTCTATATTCTTTTAACGTGATAAAAATAATAGTTTGTCATTTGGGTGATTTGATTAAAAATATTGTCTACCATATTTAAAATAAAAAAATAATAGTTGATCAATGTTGTCTGTCATACTTGGAATAAAAATAATAGTTGGTCAATATTGTCTGTCATATTTGGATGATGATTAGAAATGTTTTAAATTTATATATTTTTTTAGAAGTCAACATTATATCATGTTGGTTATTTGATATATAGTTTGAATTGTTTTGATTATTATTGAGTTGGATATTTGTTTAAACACGTTTTGAGAATATATTTTGTCATTTGTTATTAAAAAATTAATAAAATTAGAATCAAGTATATAAATTTCTTATGTAATTGTTATTTTTATTTGTTTTTTTAAAGGAAATTTTGTCAACACAAAAATATCATTCCATCCTTATTTTTTATTTTGGAGTTACCAATCATAAGATTAGAATCAATTGACTATAAGCATTACATTTCCAATCCGATACCAAGTATTGGAATGGAATATCTATTTCATTCCATTTCACAGATTTTATTCCCACCATATTCGACTCATTCCTACCAAGTGTGGCCTAGACAACTTAAATTAATATAAATTCTTTTTTATATTTTATATTTTATTTTTTTTTATAAATTTATGTTTTTTAAAATCTATTTTTAAAAAATAATAATAATCTTGAACTGTCGTGAACTATAATCAATCTATAATCGATGGGGTTGGGAGATTGTTGGTGCAATCGTCCTCAGGTCAAAGTCGATCAGTTTAACTAAGTTCAAGTGAATTCAAGCTTGAATTTCGATATTTAGATAATATGTGAAAAGATGCCAAGTAGATCAAGATTTATCAGATACTTGATAATATGTGAAAGAAAAGTCAAGTAGGTCATAGAGCATCGGATAACTTGACTAGGAAATCCTAACTGGTGGTTAAGCAAAAGAAAGTCCAAGTAGGTCAAGGAGGATCGCACATTGACAAAAGAAAGGGTTAACTGAGGTTAGACAGAGTGGAAGTCTACCGAGTAATCAGTCCTAACTGTGGTTAGACAAAGGAAAGACCAAGTTGGTCAAAAGGCATCACACGTTGGCAAATGTAACGACCCGACCCCTCGGCCCCTTGGGCGGCCCAACTGGCGGCCCAACTGGTAACCCCTTATGTCGTCGACCGATGACCCTCGGCCGTGCCGTTACTCACTAGGACTTCCCACCCCTGACCAATGGATATTTACCTTCCCCAGGATTCGAACTCTAGACCTCCAGGATAAGTACTAGAATTTATGAATCCTGGTAGCCAAGAGAGCGCCGCTCACTTAGCTACTAGGATTCATAAACTTTTTTTATTGCAACGACCCGACCCCTCGGCCCCTTGGGCGGCCACAATGGCGGCCCATTAGGAGGCCCCATGGCGGTCCCTTGGGCGGCCACAATGGCGGCCCAACTGGCGACCCCTTATGTCGTCGACCGACGACCCTCGGGCGTGTGCCGTTACTCACAAGGTC
This sequence comes from Zingiber officinale, assembly GCF_018446385.1. Taxonomy (NCBI): domain Eukaryota; kingdom Viridiplantae; phylum Streptophyta; class Magnoliopsida; order Zingiberales; family Zingiberaceae; genus Zingiber; species Zingiber officinale. The sequence continues at coordinate 57,301,613 of NC_055997.1, forward strand.
TTCCCACCCCTGGCCAGTGGATTTTTGCCTTCCCCAGGATTCGAACTCTAGACCTCCAGAATAAGTACAAGAGTTTATGAATCCTGGTAGCCAAGTGAGCGGCAAAAATCCACTGGCCAGGGGTGGGAAGACCTTGTGAGTAACGGCACATGCCCGATGGTCATCGGTCGAGGACATAAGGGATCGCCAGTTGGGCCGCCATTGTGACCGCCAAAGGAACTGCCAAGGAGCCGCCTAATGGGTCGCCATTGTGGCCGCCCAAGGGGCCGAGGGGTCGGGTCATTACAATAAAAAAAAATATGGAACGACAGGCTGAGTGCCTAAGTAGGGATCCACATAGGCATTGAAACATTCAGTTGAGTTTTGACCCATCGACCACTAGAGTCTTATTCCAAGCACTTACGACTAAACTATGTCCTTGAGAGATCCATAAACTCTAGTACTTAGCCTGTGTAACGACCCGTCTTCTACTGACTAGGCTGTGAGGCCGATCGTTACATTAATCTGTGCTAACTATACCCATGACCATCGCTAAGTCTAGGTGCGGAAGCTATACTAATTAAAATTTTTTCTAAACTATCATCATTTCTTGGTTCTACATGTGCTAAGGGGTGTAATCTAAACTATTCATGACATGTATTACATCCCCCAATGGTCAAGGAACTTAACTAAGAGTTTCTTGCTGATATCAGGCTTCCCAATCGATCCACGGATCGATTGGAATGGCCGGATCGATCCATTGATCGATCCAGGTGGCTACTGTATGTGGGGCTTAGGTTGGATCGATCCAGTGATCGATCCAGCACGCTACTGTGCTCGGGCAATATTCTGGATCGATCGGTTGATCGATCCAGACTGGGCAATCGATCCAGTGATCGATCCCAAAGCCTTCTATTTGCGATAGAATTTGCTGGATCGATCGGCTGATCGATCCAGAGGCCTACTGTTCACGGTACGAACTTCTCAATCGATCGGCTGATCGATTGAGAAGCCTCCAATCGATCAGCCGATCGATTGGGGTTTCTGATTTCGTACCAGAAGTCTGATTTCAGCACTGTTTCGTGCCTCAATCACACATACAAGTTCTAAAATGACTGGAAAACATTCTAACATCACATAACGAAGGTTCTAAGCATGGTAGAGTGCATAATTTACTAGTTCATGACATTTAAACATACTAAAGTGTGAAACATGGTAAAATGCTAAAAAGTTCCAATGATTTAAACAAAACTTGCTAGATCCCTAAGATCTTTATTCCAAGTTCCATCCACACACATCTTTGCAGCATTGTCCTCCAGCCTCCGCTAGTCCATCTTCCCTTTCCCTTTATCTGCAGTATAAGGAAAATAGTATCTGTAAGCTTGAGAGCTTAGTAAGAAATCATTTACCTCACAAAACATGCATACGATGCTATTTATGCTTTGAAAACATGCTATTTGAAAAGAACATACTGAATATGCTAAACATGGCATGACATACAACACATAGAAAGCAAAACTGATCATAGCAATAGAGCTAATCATAAACTATCATGTTGTATCAACAGAAAGCTATACTGATACCAAAGCTGAGCTAAGCAAATACTAATCTAATGCTAAAGCTGTACTGAATTCACATAATTATTTGTGATGTTTGAAAAATATATTCATAATAGATTAAAATAATAATCAATTTGCTGTTTGGGCCCTACAATTGTACTTTGCTGTGCGCGCATCCCTAACTAGACCCGGGTTTGCAAGTCCCGAATTTAGTAGGGTTACTAGATTAGCTGAACCTAGGGACGACTATGGGAGTCCAACCCAATGGATATCTAATCCAGTACAATGCCACTGAGAAAGTAAAATACTGAACATAAGCTAATAAATTCTTGTCTTGCTTTTACTAGGTTGTCTAAACCCAGAACTAGGTTATCTAAACCTAGAGGCGACTGTGGGAGCCCACCCATTGGACATCTGGTCCTGTAAAAGCTGGAGCAAGACTCAATAAGCTATGAAATGCTTCTATTGCATTTATCTAAGCCACTAAAATGCCTAAGTTGCATTTTTCTGTGCTAAACAATTTAAATCGAACACTTGGTATGCGCTAATTCGCATCCTTTGTGTCGATAGTCTACATATTACTAACTAATACATGAAATTCACACGAGAGCTACTTATACTGCAGGTGAGGGGTTTCTTACCTCCTGCTCGAAGTTTCTTATGATTCTAATCGCTAGATTTCAGGTGGAGACGATCCTTTCGACGATCTTCTCGCGTCTACGCGTTCCTCTCGCGGAGGGGAGCGTCCTCGTGTCGAAGTCGTCGCCGGAAAGTGCCCTTGGGCGGAACCCTAGCCTTGCTTGTGGTTGGCGCCGAGAGAGGAAGAAAAGGGAGAGGGGTCGGCGGAATTAGGTTGAGGAGAAGAGAAGTCTCGTTAAAAATTATCTCCTCACTAATTAATTCCCTATTTATATCTAGTGGGTATTTCGACCCAATATAAACATAAATATAATTGATCCCTTTTCCTTTCAACACGGCCCTGCTTGGTTCACCTGGTTACCATGGTTCACGATAAGTCATAGGACCCAATAGGTCTCGGGTTCAATTCCCGCGTAGGCTATTTTACGGTCCTATTTATTTTTGCTACTTCAGCTACTCTAAAAATTTCATAAAAATACTCTAAAATTCTAGAAAAATTATAGAATATTTCTAAAATAAGTTTGAGAATTTTCGGGCGTTGCAATCCCCCATACCTTATAAAAAGTTCGTCCTCGAACTTAGAATAACTCTGGGTACTTCTGTCTCATACTGGCTTCTGTCTCCCAGGTTGCCTCTTCTGCTGTGTGACTTTGCCAAATGACTTTTACTAATGGTACCTCTTTGTTCCGCAATTTCTTAATTGCTCGGTCTATTATCTGAATAGGCCGACTATCATAGCTGAGGTCTTCGCGGACTGGTACCGACTGGGGCTCAATCACCTGGGTGGCATCTGGGATATGCTTCTTCAGCATAGAGACATGAAATACATTATGGATGGCTGACATATCCTGTGGTAGCTCTAGCTCATATGCTACCTTGCCAACTCTTCTAGTGATAAGGTATGGTCCCACATATCTGGGACTTAGTTTGCCCTTCTTCCCAAAACGCATCACTCCCTTCATGGGAGCTACTCTAAGGAACACTGAATCCCCAACTGAAAATTCTAAAGGTCTGCGTCGTGTATCAGCATAGCTTTTCTGGCGGCTCTGAGCTGTCTCTATCCTCTGGCGGATCTGCTGTATAGCTGCTGTGGTATCTGCCACTAGATCTGTCTGAAGTTCTAGTTATTTCTATTCACCACTCTCATACCAGCAGATTGGAGATCTACACCTCCGCCCGTAGAGAGCCTAATAAGGTGCCATGCCGATAGTGGCCTGATAGCTATTGTTGTATGCAAACTCTGCTAGACTCAGATATTTGCACCAACTTCCCTTGAAGTCTAGGGCACATGCTCGGAGCATATCTTCGAGTACCTGATTTACTCGCTCCGTCTGTCCATCTGTCTAAGGATAGAAGGCTGTGTTGAACTTTAACTTCGTGCCCATTGCTGACTGTACACACTCCCAGAAGTGTGATGTGAATCTGCTATCTCTGTCTGATATAATGGTTCGTGGGACTCCATGTAGTCTAACGATCTCCTTGAGATACAACTGTGCTAGCTGTTCCATGGAGTAGGATATCCTGATAGCTAAGAAGTGGGCCGATTTAGTCAACCTGTCGACTATTACCCAGATGGCATCAAAACCATTCGTGGTTTTGGGTAATCCCACTATGAAATCCATAGAAATGTCTTCCCACTTCCATTCTGGGATCTGAATAGGCTGCAAAACTCCTCCTGGTCTCTGATGTTCTGCCTTAACCCTCTGACAGGTCAGACAGGTGCTAACATATCTAGCAATGTCTCTTTTCATCCCAGGCCACCAAAAACGTTTCTTCAAGTCCTGATACATTTTGGTGGAGCCAGGATGCATCGCATAGGGAGTCTTGTGAGCCTCATCTAAAATCTTTCTTCGTAGTTCCTCCTGATCTGGAACACATAATCTGTCGCCAAAGCACAACACTCCACTATTGGACACTCTGAATTCTCTACTTTCTGATCCTGCTATCCCTTGCTTGATTCTCTGAATTTCAGGATCCTGCTTCTGAGCTATCTGGATGTCACCAAGCAAGGTAGACTCTAATGTCATAGTAGAGAGCTGTCCGACTATGAGTTCGAGACCGAAATTTGTGATCTCTTTCTGTAGGGGTGGTGACATGGCTGCTAGAGATAATAGGGCAGCACTGAACTTTCTGCTAAGTGCATCTGTTACCCTATTTGCTTTTCCTGGGTGATAGAGGATGTCTATATCGTAGTCTTTGACCAGCTCTATCCATCTGTGCTGTCGCATATTCAGATCCTTCTGAGTGAAGAAGTATTTCAAACTCTGATGATCTGTATATACATTGCACTGAGCTCCATACAACTAATGTCTCCAAATCTTGAGAGCGAACACTACTGCTGTCAGCTCAAGGTCATGAGTAGGATAATTCCTCTCATAATCCTTTAGTTGTCTGGAGGCGTAGGCGATTACCTTACCGTCTTGCATCAGCACCGCTCCTAGTCCCAACTTAGAGGCATCACTATATATATCAAAGCTGTCTGTGTTTTCTGGTAGAGTCAGAATAGGTGCACTGGTCAATCTCCTTTTTAGCTCGCTGAAGCTATTCTCACAGTCCTCTGTCCACTGAAATTTCCTGTTCTTCCTGGTGAGAGCTGTCAGTGGGGAGACTATCCTGGAGAAGTCCTCTACGAATTTCCTGTAGTAACCTGCTAATCCCAGAAAGCTTCTGATCTCGCTGGCGTTCTTCGGTCTTTTCCAATTACTCACAGCTTCTATCTTACTGGGGTCTACCATGATACCATCCTTTGAAATGATGTGACCCAGGAAGGACACCTGATCTAGCCAAAATTCACATTTTGTGAACTTGGCGTACAACTGGTTCTGCTGAAGGGTCTGCAGTACTATTTTCAGGTGCTCTGCGTGTTCTTCCTGAGTTCCTGAATAGATAAGAATGTCATCGATGAATACGATAACGAACTTATCTAAGTATTCTCTGAATACCCTGTTCATGAGGTCCATGAAAGTAGCTGGAGCATTTGTCACGCCAAAGGGCATGACTATGAACTCGTAGTGTCCGTATCTAGTCCTGAATGCTGTCTTGAGTATATCCCCTTCTTTAACTTTCACTTGATGGTAACCTGATCTGAGGTCTATTTTAGAGAACACTGCTGCTCCCTTTAGCTGATCGAACAGGTCATCTATTCTGGGAAGAGGATACCTGTTCTTGATGGTGACTTGGTTCAGTGCCCTGTAGTCTATGCATAAGCGCATGCTCCCGTCCTTCTTCTTTACGAACAATACAGGCGCTCCCCATGGTGAGTGACTCGGACGTATGAAGCCCTTGTCAAGTAGCTCCTGTAGTTGCTCATGAAGTTCCTTCAGTTCTGCTGGAGCCATGCGGAAGGGCGCTTTGGAGATAGGATTTGTACCGGGAATGAGTTCTATCTCAAATTCAATCTCCCTGTCTGGTGCTAGTCCTGGTAACTCCTCAGGGAAGACTGCTGGGTAGTCACACACGACTCGGAACTCTGCTAGCTGTTGGTCCTTGTCCTGACCGGCACCGACTACATGTGCTAAAAATCCCGTACATCCTGAATCCATTAACCTCTGTGCCTTCATAGCTGAGAGAAACTTCTTGGCCTTTCTCTTGGGTTCTCCAATGTACTCAAACTGCACTTCCGCTTCAGGTTTGGAATATGACTTTCTATTTACGACACTCTATAGAAGCGCCGTATCTGATCAGGAAGTCCATTCCAAAGATGACATCGTAGTCAGTCATATTCAGCACTATCAGATCACAAAAGAGTTCTCTGTCTGCTATAACGACTGGCACTGCTCTGAGTCAATGCGTGGATGCCATAATTTCTCCTGAAGGTAACGTCGTCAAACACTGACTACTGAGTACCTCTGAAGGTATTGCTAACTTCTCGGCAAATGCCCTGGATATATATGAATGGGTTGCCCCAGTATCGAATAAGACAGTTGTACTTTGCTGTAAAATACTAATCTGACCTGTGACAAGCGTCGAGGCATTTGCTACGTCCTCTCTGGTGAGTGAGTAGATCCTCGCATTCGTCATAGCTGGAGGGGCTTCTAGTCTGCCCTGGCTGATGTGTAGACCATCCAGAGCGGGCTGCATTTGATGTAACTGAGCTGGCTGGCCTCCATACTGAATCGGCTGTGGTAGAGGAAGACTGGTCTTGTTCGGGCACTGCTTAGCCATATGCCCTTCCTGTCCGCATTCAAAGCATCCTCGTGTGCCCTTACGACAAACTCCAGGGTGGAATTTCCCACAAGTAGCACACTTTGGATAGCTGGGTTGTTTACTAGCCGGTCCTCCTTTTGGGTAACTCCCCGGTTTGCGCTTGTTGCTAGAGTTCTCTTTCCAGTTAGAGCCATAGGAGCTGTGACCCTGCTGTTTCTGAATACCTGAGCCTCCTTAACCTTTAGATTCTGAGAGGACTTGTTTCTGTTGCTTGATATTATTCTGGTAGTGCTCGGAGGTCAGAGCACTGCTGACTAGTTCTTCGGTGGTTTGCGGCCTATGAATGCCGCCAGCCACGTTCACTGCTATTTCCGGCCTCAGCATCTTGAGCATCAACCGGACTCGTTCTTTTTCTGTGCTGACTAGTTCAAGGCATAGACGAGCCAATCTGTTGAATTTCTTCACGGCTTCCTCCACTGAAAGGTTGCCCTCGCGAAACTCAGTGAACTCATCGTAGTGGCGGTTTGTAACCCGCATGTGAAAGAATTCCTCAAAGAACTCCTTCTCGAAGTCATCCCATGTCATCTGGTTTACTGGGCACTTCGCTCTAATTCTCTCCCACCACATACGTGCATCTCCTGTCAGACAGAAGGAGGCGCACTTCACCTTCTCATGTTCTGGCCAGTCCAGAAGCTCCATCGTACTCTCCAGTGTTTTGAACCAGGCATGTGCATCCCATGGTTCACTACTGCCTGAGAAGTTCTCTGGTTTGACTCTTTGCCACTGGATCAGATAGGCTTCTCTCTGGGTTCCTGCTGCTGGGGCCATTGGTGCTGCAGGTTGGACTGGTGGAACCTCTAAGACCACTGGTGTTGTTAAGTTAGGCTCCGGGGTGACAGTGGGAGTGTTCTGCTGACTAGCCTTTAAGGTGGCTATTTCCTGTTGCTGTTCAGCTAGCTGCTGCTGTAACTGAGCCACTAATGCCGTATGGTCTAGGGGAGGCACTGAACTGCCTGCCTCGTGCTGGGGCTCAGTAGCTGGTGCCCTTCTAGCAGGGTGCCCTCTTGCTATTTCTAAAGGAAGAGAGGATATACATAACTAAAGCATCATGGTTACATAGCTAATACTATCATGTTAGTTACTATCACAGATAAGCATACTTTAGTTATCTACAAACAGGAAAGCAATAAACATAACAAAGTGAGAGGTATTCTTACTTGGAAGCTGCAGGTTCAATGCTGATGTGTGTGTAGGAAGTATGGAAACTGCTCTGATACCACTCTGTAATGACCCGCCTTCTACTGACTAGGCTGTGAGGTCGATCGTTACATTAATCAGTGCTAACTATACCCATGACCATCGCTAAGTCTAGGTGCGGAAGCTGTACTAATTAAAATTTTTCTAAACTATCATCATTTCTTGGTTCTACATGTGCTAAGGGGTGTAATCTAAACTATTTATGACATGTATTACATCCCCCAATGGTCAAGGAACTTAACTAAGAGTTTCTTGCTGATATCAGGCCTCCCAATCGATCCACGGATCGATTGGAATGGCCGAATCGATCCATTGATCGATCCAGGTGGCTACTGTATGTGGGGCTTAGGTTGGATCGATTCAGTGATCTATCCAGCATGCTACTGTGCTCGGACAATATTCTGGATCGATCGGCTGATCGATCCAGACTGGCCAATCGATCCAGTGATCGATCCCAAAGCCTTCTGTTTGCGACAGAATTTGCTGGATCGATCGGCTAATCGATCCAGAGGCCTACTGTTCGCGGTACGAACTTCTCAATCGATCGGCTGATCGATTGAGAAGCCTCCAATCGATCAGCCGATCGATTGGGGTTTCTGATTTCGTACCAGAAGTCTGATTTCAGCACTATTTCGTGCCTCAATCACACATACAAGTTCTAAAATGACTGGAAAACATTCTAACATCACATAACTAAGGTTCTAAGCATGGTAGAGTACATAATTTACTAGTTCATGGCATTTAAACATACTAAAGTGCGAAACATGGTAAAATGCTAAAAAGTTCCAATGATTTAAACAAAACTTGCTAGATCCCTAAGATCTTTATTCCAAGTTCCATCCACACACATCTTTGCAGCATTGTCCTCCAGCCTCCCCTAATCCATCTTCCCTTTACCTTTATCTGCAGTATAAGGAAAATAGTATCTGTAAGCTTGAGAGCTTAGTAAGAAACCATTTACCTCACAAAACATGCATACGATGCTATTTATGCTTTGAAAACATGCTATTTGAAAAGAACATACTGAATATGCTAAACATGACATGGCATACAACACATAGAAAGCAAAACTGATCATAGCAATAGAGCTAATCATAAACTATCATGTTGTATCAACAGAAAGCTATACTGATACCAAAGCTGAGCTAAGCAAATACTAATCTAATGCTAAAGCTATACTGAATTCACATAATTATTTGTGATGTTTGAAAACTATATTCATAATAGATTAAAATAATAATCAAGCTGCTGTTTGGGCCCGGCAATTGTACTTTGCTGTGCGCACATCCCTAACTAGACCCGGGTTTGCAAGTCCCGAATTTAGTAGGGTTACTAGGTTAGCTGAACCTAGGGACGACTATGGGAGTCCAACCCAATGAATATCTAATCCAGTACAGTGCCACTGAGAAAGTAAAATACTGAACATAAGCTAATAAATTCTTGTCTTGCTTTTACTAGGTTGTCTAAACCCAGAACTAGGTTATCTAAACCTAGAGGCGACTGTGGGAGCCCACCCATTGGACATCTGGTCCTGTAAAAGCTGGAGCAAGACTCAATAAGCTATGAAATGCTTCTATTGCATTTATCTAAGCCACTAAAATGCCTAAGTTGCAATTTTCTGTGCTAAACAATTTAAATCGAACACTTGGTATGCGCTAATTCGCATCCTTTGTGTCGATAGTCTACATATTACTAACTAATACATGAAATTCACACGAGAGCTACTTATACTACAGGTGAGGGGTTTCTTACCTCCTGCTCGAAGTTTCTTACGATTCTAATCGCTAGATTTCCGGTGGAGACGATCCTTTCGACGATCTTCTCGCGTCTATGCGTTCCTCTCGCGGAGGGGAGCGTCCTCGTGTCGAAGTCGTCACCGGAAAGTGCCCTTGGGCGGAACCCTAGCCTTGCTTGTGGTTGGCGCCGAGAGAGGAAGAAAAGGGAGAGGGGTCGGCGGAATTAGGTTGAGGAGAAGAGAAGTCTCGTTAAAAATTATCTCCTCACTAATTAATTCCCTATTTATATCTAGTGGGTATTTCGACCCAATATAGACATAAATATAATTGATCCCTTTTCCTTTCAGCACGGCCCTGCTGGGTTCACCTGGTTACCATGGTTCACCATAAGTCATAGGACCCAATAGGTCTCGGGTTCAATTCCCGCCTAGGCTATTTTACTGTCCTATTTATTTTTGCTACTTTAGCTACTCTAAAAATTCCATAAAAATACTCTAAAATTCCAGAAAAATTATAGAATATTTCTAAAATAAGTTTGAGAATTTTCGGGCATTGCAATCCCCCATACCTTATAAAAAGTTCATCCTCGAACTTAGAATAACTCTGGGTACTTTTGTCTCATACTGGCTTCTGTCTCCCAGTTTGCCTCTTCTGCTGTGTGACTTTGCCAAATGACTTTTACTAATGGTACCTCTTTGTTCCGTAATTTCTTAATTTCTCGGTCTATTATCTGAATAGGCCGACTATCATAGCTGAGGTCTTCGCGGACTGGTACTGACTGGGGCTCAATCACCTGGGTGGCATCTGGGATATGCTTCTTCAGCATAGAGACATGAAATACATTATGGATGGCTGACATATCCTGTGGTAGCTCTAGCTCATATGCTACCTTGCCAACTCTTCTAGTGATAAGTTATGGTCCCACATATTTGGGACTTAGTTTGCCCTTCTTCCCAAAACGCATCACTCCCTTCATGGGAGCTACTCTAAGGAACACTGAATCCCCAACTGAAAAATCTAAAGGTCTGCGTCCTGTATCAGCATAGCTTTTCTGGCGGCTCTGAGCTGTCTCTATCCTCTGGCGGATCTGCTGTATAGCTGCTGTGGTATCTGCCACTAGATCTGTCTGATGTTCTAGTTCTTTCTATTCACCACTCTCATACCAGCAGATTGGAGATCTACACCTCCGCCCGTAGAGAGCCTAATAAGGTGCCATGCCGATAGTGGCCTGATAGCTATTGTTGTATGCAAACTCTGCTAGACTCAGATATTTGCACCAACTTCCCTTGAAGTCTAGGGCACATGCTCGGAGCATATCTTCGAGTACCTGATTTACTCGCTCCGTCTGTCCATCTGTCTAAGGATGGAAGGCTGTGCTGAACTTTAACTTCGTGCCCATTGCTGACTGTACACACTCCCAGAAGTGTGATGTGAATCTGCTATCTCTGTCTGATATAATGGTTCGTGGGACTCCATGTAGTCTAACGATCTCCTTGAGATACAACTGTGCTAGCTGTTCCATGGAGTAGGATATCCTGACAGCTAAGAAGTGGGCCGATTTAGTCAACCTGTCGACTATTACCCAGATGGCATCAAAACCATTCGTGGTTTTGGGTAATCCCACTATGAAATCCATAGAAATGTCTTCCCACTTCCATTCTGGGATCTGAATAGGCTGCAAAACTCCTCCTGGTCTCTGATGTTCTGCCTTAACCCTCTGACAGGTCAGACAGGTGCTAACATATCTAGCGATGTCTCTTTTCATCCCAGGCCACCAAAAACGTTTCTTCAAGTCCTGATACATTTTGGTGGAGCCAGGATGCATCGCATAGGGAGTCTTGTGAGCCTCATCTAAAATCTTTCTTCGTAGTTCCTCCTGACCTGGAACACATAATCTGTCGCCAAAGTACAACACTCCACTATCGGACACTCTGAATTCTCTACTTTCTGATCCTGCTATCCCTTGCTTGATTCTCTGAATTTCAGGATCCTGCTCCTGAGCTATCTGGATGTCACCAAGCAAGGTAGACTCTAATGTCATAGTAGACAGCTGTCCGACTATGAGTTCGAGACCAAAATCTGTGATCTCTTTCTGTAGGGGTGGTGACATGGCTGCTAGAGATAATAGGGCAGCACTGAACTTTCTGCTAAGGGCATCTGCTACCCTATTTGCTTTTCCTGGGTGATAGAGGATGTCTATATCGTAGTCTTTGACTAGCTCTATCCATCTGTGCTGTCGCATATTCAGATCCTTCTGAGTGAAGAAGTATTTCAAACTCTGATGATCTGTATATACTCTACACTGAGCTCCATACAAGTAATGTCTCCAAATCTTGAGAGCGAACACTACTGCTGTCAGCTCAAGGTCATGAGTAGGATAATTCCTCTCATAATCCTTGAGTTGTCTGGAGGCGTAGGCGATTACCTTACCGTCTTGCATCAGCACCGCTCCTAGTCCCAATTTAGAGGCATCACTATATATATCAAAGCTGTCTGTGTTTTCTGGTAGAGTCAGAATAGGTGCACTGGTCAATTTCCTTTTTAGCTCGCTGAAGCTATTCTCACAGTCCTCTGTCCACTGAAATTTCCTGTTCTTCCTGGTGAGAGCTGTCAGTGGGGAGGCTATCCTGGAGAAGTCCTCTACGAATTTCCTGTAGTAACCTGCTAATCCCAGAAAGCTTCTGATCTCGCTGGCGTTCTTGGGTCTTTTCCAGTTACTCACAGCTTCTATCTTACTGGGGTCTACCATGATACCATCCTTTGAAATGATGTGACCCAGGAAGGACACCTGATCTAGCCAAAATTCATATTTTGTGAACTTGGCGTACAACTGGTTCTGCTGAAGGGTCTGCAGTACTATTTTCAGGTGCTCTGCGTGTTCTTCCTGAGTTCCTGAATAGATTAGAATGTCATCGATGAATACGATAACGAACTTATCTAAGTATTATCTGAATACCCTGTTCATGAGGTCCATGAAAGTAGCTGGAGCATTTGTCACGCCAAAGGGCATGACTACGAACTCGTAGTGTCCGTATCTAGTCCTGAATGCTGTCTTGAGTATATCCCCTTCTTTAACTTTCACTTGATGGTAACCTGATCTGAGGTCTATTTTAGAGAACACTGCTACTCCCTTTAGCTGATCGAACAGGTCATCTATTCTGTGAAGAGGATACCTGTTCTTGATGGTGACTTGGTTCAGTGCCCTGTAGTCTATGCATAAGCGCATGCTCCCGTCCTTCTTCTTCACGAACAATACAGGCGCTCCCCATGGTGAGTGACTAGGACGTATGAAGCCCTTGTCAAGCAGCTCCTGTAGTTGCTCATGAAGTTCCTTCAGTTCTGCTGGAGCCATGCGGTAGGGCGCTTTGGAGATAGGATTTGTACCGGGAATGAGTTCTATCTCAAATTCAATCTCCCTGTCTGATGCTAGTCCTGGTAACTCCTCAGGGAAGACTGCTGGGTAGTCACACAAGACTCGGACCTCTACTAGCTGTTGGTCCATGTCCTGACCGGTACCGACTACATGTGCTAAAAATCCCGTACATCCTGAATCCATTAACCTCTGTGCCTTCATAGCTGAGAGAAACTTTTTGGCCTTTCTCTTGGGTTCTCCAATGTACTCAAACTGCACTTCCGCTTCAGGTTGGAATATGACTTTCTGTTTACGACACTCTATAGAAGAGCCGTATCTGATCAGAAAGTCCATTCCAAAGATGACATCGTAGTCAGTAATATTCAGCACTATCATATCACAAAAGAGTTCTCTGTCTGCTATAATGACTGGCACTGCTCTGAGCCAGTGCGTGGATGCCATAATTTCTCCTGAAGGTAACGTCGTCAAAAACTGACTACTGAGTACCTCTGGAGGTATTACTAACTTCTCAGCAAATGCCTGGATATATACGAATGGGTTGCCCTAGTATCAAATAAGACAGTTGTACTTTGCTGTAAAATACTAATCTGACCTGTAACAACTGTCGAGGCATTTGCTACGTCCTCTCTGGTGAGTGAGTAGATCCTCGCATTCGTCATAGCTGGAGGGGCTTCTAGTCTGCCCTGGCTGATGTGTGGACCATCCAGAGCGGCCTGCATCTGATGTAACTGGGCTGGCTAGCCTCCATACTGAATATGCTGTGGTAGAGGAAGACTGGTCTTGTTCGGGCACTGTTTAGCCATATGCCCTTCTTGTCCGGATTCAAAGTATCCTTGTGTGCCCTTACGACAAACTCCAGGGTGGAATTTCCCACAAGTAGCACACTTTGGATAGCTGGGCTGTTTACTAGCCGATCCTCCTTTTGGGTAACTCCCCGATTTGCGCTTGTTACTGGAGTTCCCTTTCCAGTTAGAGCCATGGGAGCTGTGACCCTGCTGTTTCTGAATACCTGAACCTCCTTGACCTTTAGATTCTGAGAGGACTTGTTTCTGTTGCTTGATATTATTCTGGTAGTGCTCGGTGGTCAGAGCACTACTGACAAGTTCTTCGGTGGTTTACGGCCTATGAATGCCGCCAGCCACGTTCACTGCTATTTCCGGCCTCAGCATCTTGAGCATCAACCGGACTAGTTCTTTTTCTGTGCTGACTAGTTCAAGGCATAGACGAGCCAATCTGTTGAATTTCTTCACGGCTTCCTCCACTGAAAGGTTGCCCTCGCGAAACTCAGTGAACTCGTCGTAGTGGCGGTTTGTAACCCGCATGTGAAAGAATTCCTCAAAGAACTCCTTCTCGAAGTCATCCCATGTCATCTGGTTTACTGGGCGCTTCCCTCTAATTCTCTCCCACCACATACGTGCATCTCCTGTCAGACAGAAGGAGGCGCACTTCACCTTCTCATGTTCTGGCCAGTCCAGAAGCTCCATCGTACTCTCCAGTGTTTTGAACCAGGCATGTGCATCCCATGGTTCACTGCTACCTGAGAAGTTCTCTGGTTTGACTCTTTTCCACTGGATCAGATAGGCTTCTCTCTGGGTTCCTGCTGGGGCCACTGGTGCTGCAGGTTGGACTGGTGGAACCTCTAAGACCACTGGTGTTGCTAAGTTAGGCTCCGGGGTGACAGTGGGAGTGTTCTGCTGACTAGCCTTTAAGGTGGCTATTTCCTGTTGCTGTTCAGCTAGCTGTTGCTGTAACTGAGCCACTAATGCTGTAAGGTCTAGGGGAGGCACTGAACTGCCTGCCTCGTGTTGGGGCTCAGTAGCTGGTGCCCTTCTAGCTGGGCGCCCTCTTGCTATTTCTAAAGGAAGAGAGGACATACATAACTAAAGCATCATGGTTACATAGCTAATACTATCATGTTAGTTACTATCACAGATAAGCATACTTTAGTTATCTACAAACAGGAAAGCAATAAACATAACAAAGTGAGAGGTATTCTTACTTGGAAGCTGCAGGTTCAATGCTGATGTGTGTGTAGGAAGTATGAAAACTGCTCTGATACCACTCTGTAACGACCCGCCTTCTACTGACTAGGCTGTGAGGTCGATCGTTACATTAATCTGTGCTAACTATACCCATGACCATCGCTAAGTCTAGGTGCGGAAGCTGTACTAATTAAAATTTTTCTAAACTATCATCATTTCTTGGTTCTACATGTGCTAAGGGGTGTAATCTAAACTATTCATGACATGTATTACATCCCCAATGGTCAAGGAACTTAACTAAGAGTTTCTTGCTGATATCAGGCCTCCCAATCGATCCACGGATCGATTGGAATGGCCGGATCGATCCATTGATCGATCCAGGTGGCTACTGTATGTGGGGCTTAGGTTGGATCGATCCAGTGATCGATCCAGCACGCTACTGTGCTCGGGCAATATTCTGGATCGATCGGCTGATCGATCCAGACTGGCCAATCGATCCAGTGATCGATCCCAAAGCCTTCTGTTTGCGACAGAATTTGCTGGATCGATCGGCTAATCGATCCAGAGGCCTACTGTTCGCGGTACGAACTTCTCAATCGATCGGCTGATCGATTGAGAAGCCTCCAATCGATCAGCCGATCGATTCAGGAGTCTGATTTCAGCACTGTTTCGTGCCTCAATCACACATACAAGTTCTAAAATAACTGGAAAACATTCTAACATCACATAACTAAGGTTCTAAGCATGGTAGAGTGCATAATTTACTAGTTCATGGCATTTAAACATACTAAAGTGCGAAACATGGTAAAATGCTAAAAAGTTCCAATGATTTAAACAAAACTTGCTAGATCCCTAAGATCTTTATTCCAAGTTCCATCCACACACATCTTTGCAGCATTGTCCTCCAGCCTCCGCTAGTCCATCTTCCCTTTACCTTTATCTGCAGTATAAGGAAAATAGTATCTGTAAGCTTGAGAGCTTAGTAAGAAACCATTTACCTCACAAAACATGCATACGATGCTATTTATGCTTTGAAAACATTCTATTTGAAAATAACATACTGAATATGCTAAACATGGCATGACATACAACACATAGAAAGCAAAACTGATCATAGCAATAGAGCTAATCATAAACTATCATGTTGTATCAACAGAAAGCTATACTGATACCAAAGCTGAGCTAAGCAAATACTAATCTAATGCTAAAGCTGTACTGAATTCACATAATTATTTGTGATGTTTGAAAACTATATTCATAATAGATTAAAATAATAATCAAGCTGCTGTTTGGGCCCGGCAATTGTACCTTGCTGTGCGCGCATCCTTAACTAGACCCGGGTTTGCAAGTCCCGAATTTAGTAGGGTTACTAGATTAGCTGAACCTAGGGACGACTATGGGAGTCCAACCCAATGGATATCTAATCCAGTACAGTGCCACTGAGAAAGTAAAATACTGAACATAAGCTAATAAATTCTTGTCTTGCTTTTACTAGGTTGTCTAAACCCAGAACTAGGTTATCTAAACCTAGAGGCGACTGTGGGAGCCCACCCATTGGACATCTGGTCCTGTAAAAGCTGGAGCAAGACTCAATAAGCTATGAAATGCTTCTATTGCATTTATCTAAGCCACTAAAATGCCTAAGTTGCATTTTTCTGTGCTAAACAATTTAAATCGAACACTTGGTATGCACTAATTCGCATCCTTTGTGTCGATAGTCTACATATTACTAACTAATACATGAAATTCACACGAGAGCTACTTATACTGCAGGTGAGGGGTTTCTTACCTCCTGCTCGAAGTTTCTTACGATTCTAATCGCTAGATTTCCGGTGGAGACGATCCTTTCGACGATCTTCTCGTGTCTACGTGTTCCTCTCGCGGAGGGGAGCGTCCTCGTGTCGAAGTCGTCGCCGGAAAGTGCCCTTGGGCGGAACCCTAGCCTTGCTTGTGGTTGGCGCCGAGAGAGGAAGAAAAGGGAGAGGGGTCGGCGGAATTAGGTTGAGGAGAAGAGAAGTCTCGTTAAAAATTATCTCCTCACTAATTAATTCCCTATTTATATCTAGTGGGTATTTCGACCCAATATAAACATAAATATAATTGATCCCTTTTTCTTTCAGCACGGCCCTGCTGGGTTCACCATAAGTCATAGGACCCAATAGGTCTCGGGTTCAATTCCCGTGTAGGCTATTTTACGGTCCTATTTATTTTTGCTACTTCAGCTACTCTAAAAATTCCATAAAAATACTCTAAAATTCCAGAAAAATTATAGAATATTTCTAAAATAAGTTTGAGAATTTTCGGGCGTTACAATCCCCCATACCTTATAAAAAGTTCATCCTCGAACTTAGAATAACTCTGGGTACTTTTGTCTCATACTGGCTTCTGTCTTCCAGGTTGCCTCTTCTGCTGTGTGACTTTGTCAAATGACTTTTACTAATGGTACCTTTTTGTTCC
Source organism: Zingiber officinale (assembly GCF_018446385.1). Classification (NCBI taxonomy): domain Eukaryota; kingdom Viridiplantae; phylum Streptophyta; class Magnoliopsida; order Zingiberales; family Zingiberaceae; genus Zingiber; species Zingiber officinale. Next base: position 57,318,741 of record NC_055997.1, read on the forward strand.
GCAATTTCTTAATTGCTCGGTCTATTATCTGAATAGGCCGACTATCATAGCTGAGGTCTTCGCGGACTGGTACCGACTGGGGCTCAATCACCTGGGTGGCATCTGGGATATGCTTCTTCAGCATAGAGACATGAAATACATTATGGATGGCTGACATATCCTGTGGTAGATCTAGCTCATATGCTACCTTGCCAACTCTTCTAGTGATAAGGTATGGTCCTACATATCTGGGACTTAGTTTGCCCTTCTTCCCAAAACGCATCACTCCCTTCATGGGAGCTACTCTAAGGAACACTGAATCCCCAACTGAAAATTCTAAAGGTCTGCGTCGTGTATCAGCATAGCTTTTCTGGCGGCTCTGAGCTGTCTCTATCCTCTGGCGGATCTGCTGTATAGCTGCTGTGGTATCTGCCACTAGATCTGTCTGAAGTTCTAGTTCTTTCTATTCACCACTCTCATACCAGCAGATTGGAGATCTACACCTCCGCCCGTAGAGAGCCTAATAAGGTGCCATGCCGATAGTGGCCTGATAGCTATTGTTGTATGCAAACTCTGCTAGACTCAGATATTTGCACCAACTTCCCTTGAAGTCTAGGGCACATGCTTGGAGCATATCTTCGAGTACCTGATTTACTCGCTCCGTCTGTCCATCTGTCTAAGGATGGAAGGCTGTGCTGAACTTTAACTTCGTGCCCATTGCTGACTGTACACACTCCCAGAAGTGTGATGTGAATCTGCTATCTCTGTCTGATATAATGGTTCGTGGGACTCCATGTAGTCTAACGATCTCCTTGAGATACAACTGTGCTAGCTGTTCCATGGAGTAGGATATCCTGATAGCTAAGAAGTGGGCCGATTTAGTCAACCTGTCGACTATTACCCATATGGCATCAAAACGATTCGTGGTTCTGGGTAATCCCACTATAAAATTCATAGAAATGTCTTCCCACTTTCATTCTAGGATCTGAATAGGCTGCAAAACTCCTCCTGGTCTCTGATGTTCTGCCTTAACCCTCTGACAGGTCAGACAGGTGCTAACATATCTAGCAATGTCTCTTTTCATCCCAGGCCACCAAAAACGTTTCTTCAAGTCCTGATACATTTTGGTGGAGCCAGGATGCATCGCATAGGGAGTCTTGTGAGCCTCATCTAAAATCTTTCTTCGTAGTTCCTCCTGATCTGGAACACATAATCTGTCGCCAAAGTACAACACTCCACTATCGGACACTCTGAATTCTCTACTTTCTGATCCTGCTATCCCTTGCTTGATTATCTGAATTTCAGGATCCTGCTCCTGAGCTATCTGGATGTCACCAAGCAAGGTAGACTCTAATGTCATAGTAGAGTGCTGTCCGACTATGAGTTCGAGACCGAAATCTGTGATCTCTTTCTGTAGGGGTGGTGACATGGCTGCTAGAGATAATAGGGCAGCACTGAACTTTCTGCTAAGTGCATCTGCTACCCTATTTGCTTTTCCTGGGTGATAGAGGATGTCTATATCGTAGTCTTTGACCAGCTCTATCCATCTGTGCTGTCGCATATTCAGATCCTTCTGAGTGAAGAAGTATTTCAAACTCTGATGATCTGTATATACTCTGCACTGAGCTCCATACAAGTAATGTCTCCAAATCTTGAGAGCGAACACTACTGCTGTCAGCTCAAGGTCATGAGTAGGATAATTCCTCTCATAATCCTTGAGTTGTCTGGAGGCGTAGGCGATTACCTTACCGTCTTGCATCAGCACCGCTCCTAGTCCCAACTTAGAGGCATCACTATATATATCAAAGCTGTCTGTGTTTTCTGGTGCACTGGTCAATCTCCTTTTTAGCTCGCTGAAGCTATTCTCACAGTCCTCTGTCCACTGAAATTTCCTGTTCTTCCTGGTGAGAGCTGTCAGTGGGGAGGCTATCCTGGAGAAGTCCTCTACGAATTTCCTGTAGTAACCTGCTAATCCCAGAAAGCTTCTGATCTCGCTGGCGTTCTTGGGTCTTTTCCAGTTACTCACAGCTTCTATCTTACTGGGGTCTACCATGATACCATCCTTTGAAATTTTGTGACCCAGGAAGGACACCTGATCTAGCCAAAATTCACATTTTGTGAACTTGGCGTACAACTGGTTCTGCTGAAGGGTCTGCAGTACTATTTTCAGGTGCTCTGCGTGTTCTTCCTGAGTTCCTGGATAGATAAGAATGTCATCGATGAATACGATAACGAACTTATCTAAGTATTCTCTGAATACCCTGTTCATGAGGTCCATGAAAGTAGCTGGAGCATTTGTCACGCCAAAGGGCATGACTACGAACTCGTAGTGTCCGTATCTAGTCCTGAATGCTGTCTTGAGTATATCCCCTTCTTTAACTTTCACTTGATGGTAACCTGATCTAAGGTCTATTTTAGAGAACACTGCTGCTCCCTTTAGCTGATCGAACAGGTCATCTATTCTGTGAAGAGGATACCTGTTCTTGATGGTGACTTGGTTCAGTGCCCTGTAGTCTATGCATAAGCGCATGCTCCCGTCCTTCTTCTTCACGAACAATACAGGCGCTCCCCATGGTGAGTGACTAGGACGTATGAAGCCCTTGTCAAGCAGCTCCTGTAGTTGCTCATGAAGTTCCTTCAGTTCTGCTGGAGCCATGCGGTAGGGCGCTTTGGAGATAGGATTTGTACCGGGAATGAGTTCTATCTCAAATTCAATCTCCCTGTCTGGTGCTAGTCCTGGTAACTCCTCAGGGAAGACTGCTGGGTAGTCACACACGACTTGGACCTCCGCTAGCTGTTGGTCCTTGTCCTGACCGGTACCGACTACATGTGCTAAAAATCCCGTACATCCTGAATCCATTAACCTCTGCGCCTTCATAGCTGAGAGAAACTTCTTGGCCTTTCTCTTGGGTTCTCTAATGTACTCAAACTGCACTTCCGCTTCAGGTTGGAATATGACTTTCTGTTTACGACACTCTATAGAAGCGCTGTATCTGATCAGAAAGTCCATTCCAAAGATGACATCGTAGTCAGTCATATTCAGCACTATCAGATCACAAAAGAGTTCTCTGTCTGCTATAACGACTGGCACTGCTCTGAGCCAGTGCGTGGATGTTATAATTTCTCCTGAAGGTAACGTCGTCAAAAACTGACTACTGAGTACCTCTGGTGGTATTCCTAACTTCTCGGCAAATGCCCTGGATATATATATATCGGTTGCCCCAGTATCGAATAAGACAGTTGTACTTTGCTGTAAAATACTAATCTGACCTGTGACAACCGTCGAGGCATTTGCTACGTCCTCTCTGGTGAGTGAGTAGATCCTCGCATTCGTCATAGCTGGAAGGGCTTCTAGTCTGCCCTGGCTGATGTGTGGACCATCCAGAGCGGCCTGCATCTGATGTAACTGAGCTGGCTGGCCTCCATACTGAATCGGCTGTGGTAGAGGAAGACTGGTCTTGTTCGGGCACTGCTTAGCCATATGCCCTTCCTGTCCGCATTTAAAGCATCCTCGTGTGCCCTTACGACAAACTCCAGGGTGGAATTTCCCACAAGTAGCACACTTTGGATAGCTGGGCTGTTTACTAGCCGGTCCTCCTTTTGGGTAACACTCCGGTTTGCGCTTGTTGCTGGAGTTCCCTTTCCAGTTAGAGCCATGGGAGCTGTGACCCTGCTGTTTCTGAATACCTGAGCCACCTTAACCTTTAGATTCTGAGAGGACTTGTTTCTATTGCTTGATATTATTCTGGTAGTGCTCGGTGGTCAGAGCACTGCTGACTAGTTCTTCGGTGGTTTGCGGCCTATGAATGCCGCCAGCCACGTTCACTGCTATTTCCGGTCTCAGCATCTTGAGCATCAACCGGACTCATTCTTTTTCTGTGCTGACTAGTTCAAGGCATAGACGAGCCAATCTGTTGAATTTCTTCGCGGCTTCCTCCACAGAAAGGTTGCCCTGGCGAAACTCAGTAAACTCGTCGTAGTGGCGGTTTGTAACCCGCATCTGAAAGAATTCCTCAAAGAACTCCTTCTTGAAGTCATCCCATGTCATCTGGTTTACTGGGCGCATCGCTCTAATTCTCTCCCACCAAATACGTGCATCTCCTGTCAGACAGAAGGAGGCGCACTTCACCTTCTCATGTTCTGGCCAATCCAGAAGCTCCATCGTACTCTCCAGTGTTTTGAACCAGGCATGTGCATCCCATGGTTCACTGCTGCCTGAGAAGTTCTCTGGTTTGACTCTTTTCCACTGGATCAGATAGGCTTCTCTCTGGGTTCCTACTGCTGGGGCCACTGGTGCTGCAGGTTGGACTGGTGGAACCTCTAAGACCACTGGTGTTGCTAAGTTAGGCTCCGGGGTGACAGTGGGAGTGTTCTGCTGACTAGCCTTTAAGGTGGCTATTTCCTGTTGTTGTTCAGCTAGCTGTTGCTGTAACTGAGCCACTAATGCTGTAAGGTCTAGGGGAGGCACTGAACTGCCTGCCTCGTGCTGGGGCTCAGTAGCTGGTGCCCTTCTAGCTGGGCGCCCTCTTGCTATTTCTAAAGGAAGAGAGGACATACATAACTAAAGCATCATGGTTACATAGCTAATACTATCATGTTAGTTACTATCACAGATAAGCATACTTTAGTTATCTACAAACAGGAAAGCAATAAACATAACAAAGTGAGAGGTATTCTTACTTGGAAGCTGCAGGTTCAATGCTGATGTGTGTGTAGGAAGTATGGAAACTGCTCTGATACCACTCTGTAATGACCCGCCTTCTACTGACTAGGCTGTGAGGTCGATCGTTACATTAATCAGTGCTAACTATACCCATGACCATCGCTAAGTCTAGGTGCGGAAGCTGTACTAATTAAAATTTTTCTAAACTATCATCATTTCTTGGTTCTACATGTGCTAAGGGGTGTAATCTAAACTATTTATGACATGTATTACATCCCCCAATGGTCAAGGAACTTAACTAAGAGTTTCTTGCTGATATCAGGCCTCCCAATCGATCCACGGATCGATTGGAATGGCCGAATCGATCCATTGATCGATCCAGGTGGCTACTGTATGTGGGGCTTAGGTTGGATCGATCCAGTGATCTATCCAGCATGCTACTGTGCTCGGACAATATTCTGGATCGATCGGCTGATCGATCCAGACTGGCCAATCGATCCAGTGATCGATCCCAAAGCCTTCTGTTTGCGACAGAATTTGCTGGATCGATCGGCTAATCGATCCAGAGGCCTACTGTTCGCGGTACGAACTTCTCAATCGATCGGCTGATCGATTGAGAAGCCTCCAATCGATCAGCCGATCGATTGGGGTTTCTGATTTCGTACCAGAAGTCTGATTTCAGCACTATTTCGTGCCTCAATCACACATACAAGTTCTAAAATGACTGGAAAACATTCTAACATCACATAACTAAGGTTCTAAGCATGGTAGAGTACATAATTTACTAGTTCATGGCATTTAAACATACTAAAGTGCGAAACATGGTAAAATGCTAAAAAGTTCCAATGATTTAAACAAAACTTGCTAGATCCCTAAGATCTTTATTCCAAGTTCCATCCACACACATCTTTGCAGCATTGTCCTCCAGCCTCCCCTAGTCCATCTTCCCTTTACCTTTATCTGCAGTATAAGGAAAATAGTATCTGTAAGCTTGAGAGCTTAGTAAGAAACCATTTACCTCACAAAACATGCATACGATGCTATTTATGCTTTGAAAACATGCTATTTGAAAAGAACATACTGAATATGCTAAACATGACATGGCATACAACACATAGAAAGCAAAACTGATCATAGCAATAGAGCTAATCATAAACTATCATGTTGTATCAACAGAAAGCTATACTGATACCAAAGCTGAGCTAAGCAAATACTAATCTAATGCTAAAGCTATACTGAATTCACATAATTATTTGTGATGTTTGAAAACTATATTCATAATAGATTAAAATAATAATCAAGCTGCTGTTTGGGCCCGGCAATTGTACTTGCTGTGCGCACATCCCTAACTAGACCCGGGTTTGCAAGTCCCGAATTTAGTAGGGTTACTAGGTTAGCTGAACCTAGGGACGACTATGGGAGTCCAACCCAATGAATATCTAATCCAGTACAGTGCCACTGAGAAAGTAAAATACTGAACATAAGCTAATAAATTCTTGTCTTGCTTTTACTAGGTTGTCTAAACCCAGAACTAGGTTATCTAAACCTAGAGGCGACTGTGGGAGCCCACCCATTGGACATCTGGTCCTGTAAAAGCTGGAGAAAGACTCAATAAGCTATGAAATGCTTCTATTGCATTTATCTAAGCCACTAAAATGCCTAAGTTGCAATTTTCTGTGCTAAACAATTTAAATCGAACACTTGGTATGCGCTAATTCGCATCCTTTGTGTCGATAGTCTACATATTACTAACTAATACATGAAATTCACACGAGAGCTACTTATACTGCAGGTGAGGGGTTTCTTACCTCCTGCTCGAAGTTTCTTACGATTCTAATCGCTAGATTTCCGGTGGAGACGATCCTTTCGACGATCTTCTCGCGTCTATGCGTTCCTCTCGCGGAGGGGAGCGTCCTCGTGTCGAAGTCGTCACCGGAAAGTGCCCTTGGGCGGAACCCTAGCCTTGCTTGTGGTTGGCGCCGAGAGAGGAAGAAAAGGGAGAGGGGTCGGCGGAATTAGGTTGAGGAGAAGAGAAGTCTCGTTAAAAATTATCTCCTCACTAATTAATTCCCTATTTATATCTAGTGGGTATTTCGACCCAATATAGACATAAATATAATTGATCCCTTTTCCTTTCAGCACGGCCCTGCTGGGTTCACCTGGTTACCATGGTTCACCATAAGTCATAGGACCCAATAGGTCTCGGGTTCAATTCCCGCCTAGGCTATTTTACTGTCCTATTTATTTTTGCTACTTTAGCTACTCTAAAAATTCCATAAAAATACTCTAAAATTCCAGAAAAATTATAGAATATTTCTAAAATAAGTTTGAGAATTTTCGGGCATTGCAATCCCCCATACCTTATAAAAAGTTCATCCTCGAACTTAGAATAACTCTGGGTACTTTTGTCTCATACTGGCTTCTGTCTCCCAGTTTGCCTCTTCTGCTGTGTGACTTTGCCAAATGACTTTTACTAATGGTACCTCTTTGTTCCGTAATTTCTTAATTTCTCGGTCTATTATCTGAATAGGCCGACTATCATAGCTGAGGTCTTCGCGGACTGGTACTGACTGGGGCTCAATCACCTGGGTGGCATCTGGGATATGCTTCTTCAGCATAGAGACATGAAATACATTATGGATGGCTGACATATCCTGTGGTAGCTCTAGCTCATATGCTACCTTGCCAACTCTTCTAGTGATAAGTTATGGTCCCACATATTTGGGACTTAGTTTGCCCTTCTTCCCAAAACGCATCACTCCCTTCATGGGAGCTACTCTAAGGAACACTGAATCCCCAACTGAAAAATCTAAAGGTCTGCGTCCTGTATCAGCATAGCTTTTCTGGCGGCTCTGAGCTGTCTCTATCCTCTGGCGGATCTGCTGTATAGCTGCTGTGGTATCTGCCACTAGATCTGTCTGAAGTTCTAGTTCTTTCTATTCACCACTCTCATACCAGCAGATTGGAGATCTACACCTCCGCCCGTAGAGAGCCTAATAAGGTGCCATGCCGATAGTGGCCTGATAGCTATTGTTGTATGCAAACTCTGCTAGACTCAGATATTTGCACCAACTTCCCTTGAAGTCTAGGGCACATGCTCGGAGCATATCTTCGAGTACCTGATTTACTCGCTCCGTCTGTCCATCTGTCTAAGGATGGAAGGCTGTGCTGAACTTTAACTTCGTGCCCATTGCTGACTGTACACACTCCCAGAAGTGTGATGTGAATCTGCTATCTCTGTCTGATATAATGGTTCGTGGGACTCCATGCAGTCTGACGATCTCCTTGAGATACAACTGAGCTAGCTGTTCCACGGAGTAGGATATCCTGATAGCTAAGAAGTGGGCTGATTTAGTCAACCTGTCGACTATTACCCAGATGGTATCAAAACCATTCGTGGTTCTGTGTAATCCCACTATGAAATCCATAGAAATGTCTTCCCACTTCCATTCTGGGATCCGTATAAGCTGCAGAACTCCTCCTGGTCTCTGATGTTCTGCCTTAACCCTTTGGCAGGTTAGGCAGGTGCTGACATATCGCGCGATGTCTCTTTTCATCCCAGGCCACCAAAAATGTTTCTTCAAGTCCTGGTACATCTTGGTGGAGCCAGGATGCATCGCATAGGGAGTCTTGTGAGCCTCATCTAAAATCTTTCTTCGTAGTTCCTCCCGACTGGAACACATAATCTGTCGCCAAAGTACAACACTCCACTATCGGACACTCTGAATTCTCTACTTTCTGATCCTGCTATCCCTTGCTTGATTCTCTGAATTTCGGGATCCTGCTCCTGAGCTATCTGGATGTCACCAAGCAAGGTAGACTCTAATGTCATAGTAGACAGCTGTCCGACTATGAGTTCGAGACCGAAATCTGTGATCTCTTTCTGTAGGGGTGGTGACATGGCTGCTAGAGATAATAGGGCAGCACTGAACTTTCTGCTAAGTGCATCTGCTACCCTATTTGCTTTTCCTGGGTGATAGAGGATGTCTATATCGTAGTCTTTGACCAGCTCTATCCATCTGTGCTGTCGCATATTCAGATCCTTCTGAGTGAAGAAGTATTTCAAACTCTGATGATCTGTATATACTCTGCACTGAGCTCCATACAAGTAATGTCTCCAAATCTTGAGAGCGAACACTACTGCTGTCAGCTCAAGGTCATGAGTAGGATAATTCCTCTCATAATCCTTGAGTTGTCTGGAGGCGTAGGCGATTACCTTACCGTCTTGCATCAGCACCGCTCCTAGTCCCAACTTAGAGGCATCACTATATATATCAAAGCTGTCTGTGTTTTCTGGTAGAGTCAGAATAGGTGCACTGGTCAATCTCCTTTTTAGCTCGCTGAAGCTATTCTCACAGTCCTCTGTCCACTGAAATTTCCTGTTCTTCCTGGTGAGAGCTGTCAGTGGGGAGGCTATCCTGGAGAAGTCCTCTACGAATTTCCTGTAGTAACCTGCTAATCCCAGAAAGCTTCTGATCTCGCTGGCGTTCTTGGGTCTTTTCCAGTTACTCACAGCTTCTATCTTACTGGGGTCTACCATGATACCATCCTTTGAAATTTTGTGACCCAGGAAGGACACCTGATCTAGCCAAAATTCACATTTTGTGAACTTGGCGTACAACTGGTTCTGCTGAAGGGTCTGCAGTACTATTTTCAGGTGCTCTGCGTGTTCTTCCTGAGTTCCTGAATAGATAAGAATGTCATCGATGAATACGATAACGAACTTATCTAAGTATTATCTGAATACCCTGCTCATGAGGTCCATGAAAGTAGCTGGAGCATTTGTCACGCCAAAGGGCATGACTACGAACTCGTAGTGTCCGTATCTAGTCCTGAATGTTGTCTTGAGTATATCCCCTTCTTTAACTTTCACTTGATGGTAACCTGATCTGAGGTCTATTTTAGAGAACACTGCTACTCCCTTTAGCTGATCGAACAGGTCATCTATTCTGTGAAGAGGATACCTGTTCTTGATGGTGACTTGGTTCAGTGCCCTGTAGTCTATGCATAAGCGCATGCTCCCGTCCTTCTTCTTCACGAACAATACAGGCGCTCCCCATGGTGAGTGACTAGGACGTATGAAGCCCTTGTCAAGCAGCTCCTGTAGTTGCTCATGAAGTTCCTTCAGTTCTGCTGGAGCCATGCGGTAGGGCGCTTTGGAGATAGGATTTGTACCGGGAATGAGTTCTATCTCAAATTCAATCTCCCTGTCTGATGCTAGTCCTGGTAACTCCTCAGGGAAGACTGCTGGGTAGTCACACAAGACTCGGACCTCTACTAGCTGTTGGTCCATGTCCTGACCGGTACCGACTACATGTGCTAAAAATCCCGTACATCCTGAATCCATTAACCTCTGTGCCTTCATAGCTGAGAGAAACTTTTTGGCCTTTCTCTTGGGTTCTCCAATGTACTCAAACTGCACTTCCGCTTCAGGTTGGAATATGACTTTCTGTTTACGACACTCTATAGAAGAGCCGTATCTGATCAGAAAGTCCATTCCAAAGATGACATCGTAGTCAGTAATATTCAGCACTATCAGATCACAAAAGAGTTCTCTGTCTGCTATAACGACTGGAACTGCTCTGAGCCAGTGCGTGGATGCCATAATTTCTCCTGAAGGTAACGTCGTCAAAAACTGACTACTGAGTACCTCTGGAGGTATTGCTAACTTCTCGGCAAATGCCCTGGATATATATGAATGGGTTGCCCCAGTATCGAATAAGACAGTTGTACTTTGCTGTAAAATACTAATCTGACCTGTGACAACCGTTGAGACATTTGCTACGTCCTCTCTGGTGAGTGAGTAGATCCTCACATTCGTCATAGCTGGAGGGGCTTCTAGTCTGCCCTGGCTGATGTGTGGACCATCCAGAGCGGCCTGCATCTGATGTAACTGAGCTGGCTGGCCTCCATACTGAATCGGCTGTGGTAGAGGAAGACTGATCTTGTTCGGGCACTGCTTAGCCATATGCCCTTCCTGTCCGCATTCAAAGCATCCTCGTGTGCCCTTACGACAAACTCTAGGGTGGAATTTCCCACAAGTAGCACACTTTGGATAGCTGGGCTGTTTACTAGCCGGACCTCCTTTTGGGTAACTCCCCGGTTTGCGCTTGTTGCTGGAGTTCCCTCTCCAGTTAGAGCCATGGGAGCTGTGACCCTGCTGTTTCTGAATACCTGAGCCTCCTTAACCTTTAGATTCCGAGAGGACTTGTTTCTGTTGCTTGATATTATTCTGGTAGTGCTCGGTGGTCAGAGCACTACTGACAAGTTCTTCGGTGGTTTACGGCCTATGAATGCCGCCAGCCACGTTCACTGCTATTTCCGGCCTCAGCATCTTGAGCATCAACCGGACTAGTTCTTTTTCTGTGCTGACTAGTTCAAGGCATAGACGAGCCAATCTGTTGAATTTCTTCACGGCTTCCTCCACTGAAAGGTTGCCCTCGCGAAACTCAGTGAACTCGTCGTAGTGGCGGTTTGTAACCCGCATGTGAAAGAATTCCTCAAAGAACTCCTTCTCGAAGTCATCCCATGTCATCTGGTTTACTGGGCGCTTCGCTCTAATTCTCTCCCACCACATGCGTGCATCTCCTGTCAAGCAGAAGGAGGCACACTTCACCTTCTCATGTTCTGGCCAGTCCAGAAGCTCCATCGTACTCTCCAGTGTTTTGAACCAGGCCTGCGCATCCCATGGTTCACTGGTCCCTGAGAAATTCTCTGGCTTGACTTTCTGCCACTGGATCAGATAGGCTTCTCTCTGTGTTCCTGCTGCTGGGGCTACTGGTGCTGTAGGCGGGACTGGTAAGTTAGGCTCCGGGTGACAGTGGGAGTGTTCTGCCGACTAGCCTTTAAGGTGGCTATTTCCTGTTGCTGTTCAGCTAGCTGTTGCTGTAACTGAGCCACTAATGCTGTAAGGTCTAGGGGAGGCACTGAACTGCCTGCCTCGTGTTGGGGCTCAGTAGCTGGTGCCCTTCTAGCTGGGCGCCCTCTTGCTATTTCTAAAGGAAGAGAGGACATACATAACTAAAGCATCATGGTTACATAGCTAATACTATCATGTTAGTTACTATCACAGATAAGCATACTTTAGTTATCTACAAACAGGAAAGCAATAAACATAACAAAGTGAGAGGTATTCTTACTTGGAAGCTGCAGGTTCAATGCTGATGTGTGTGTAGGAAGTATGGAAACTGCTCTGATACCACTCTGTAACGACCCGCCTTCTACTGACTAGGCTGTGAGGTCGATCGTTACATTAATCTGTGCTAACTATACCCATGACCATCGCTAAGTCTAGGTGCGGAAGCTGTACTAATTAAAATTTTTCTAAACTATCATCATTTCTTGGTTCTACATGTGCTAAGGGGTGTAATCTAAACTATTCATGACATGTATTACATCCCCAATGGTCAAGGAACTTAACTAAGAGTTTCTTGCTGATATCAGGCCTCCCAATCGATCCACGGATCGATTGGAATGGCCGGATCGATCCATTGATCGATCCAGGTGGCTACTGTATGTGGGGCTTAGGTTGGATCGATCCAGTGATCGATCCAGCACGCTACTGTGCTCGGGCAATATTCTGGATCGATCCAGTGATCGATCCCAAAGCCTTCTGTTTGCGACAGAATTTGCTGGATCGATCGGCTAATCGATCCAGAGGCCTACTGTTCGCGGTACGAACTTCTCAATCGATCGGCTGATCGATTGAGAAGCCTCCAATCGATCAGCCGATCGATTGGGGTTTCTGATTTCTTACCAGAAGTCTGATTTCAGCACTGTTTCGTGCCTCAATCACACATACAAGTTCTAAAATAACTGGAAAACATTCTAACATCACATAACTAAGGTTCTAAGCATGGTAGAGTGCATAATTTACTAGTTCATGGCATTTAAACATACTAAAGTGCGAAACATGGTAAAATGCTAAAAAGTTCCAATGATTTAAACAAAACTTGCTAGATCCCTAAGATCTTTATTCCAAGTTCCATCCACACACATCTTTGCAGCATTGTCCTCCAGCCTCCGCTAGTCCATCTTCCCTTTACCTTTATCTGCAGTATAAGGAAAATAGTATCTGTAAGCTTGAGAGCTTAGTAAGAAACCATTTACCTCACAAAACATGCATACGATGCTACTTATGCTTTGAAAACATTCTATTTGAAAATAACATACTGAATATGCTAAACATGGCATGACATACAACACATAGAAAGCAAAACTGATCATAGCAATAGAGCTAATCATAAACTATCATGTTGTATCAACAGAAAGCTATACTGATACCAAAGCTGAGCTAAGCAAATACTAATCTAATGCTAAAGCTGTACTGAATTCACATAATTATTTGTGATGTTTGAAAACTATATTCATAATAGATTAAAATAATAATCAAGCTGCTGTTTGGGCCCGTCAATTGTACCTTGCTGTGCGCGCATCCTTAACTAGACCCGGGTTTGCAAGTCCCGAATTTAGTAGGGTTACTAGATTAGCTGAACCTAGGGACGACTATGGGAGTCCAACCCAATGGATATCTAATCCAGTACAGTGCCACTGAGAAAGTAAAATACTGAACATAAGCTAATAAATTCTTGTCTTGCTTTTACTAGGTTGTCTAAACCCAGAACTAGGTTATCTAAACCTAGAGGCGACTGTGGGAGCCCACCCATTGGACATCTGGTCCTGTAAAAGCTGGAGCAAGACTCAATAAGCTATGAAATGCTTCTATTGCATTTATCTAAGCCACTAAAATGCCTAAGTTGCATTTTTCTGTGCTAAACAATTTAAATCGAACACTTGGTATGCACTAATTCGCATCCTTTGTGTCGATAGTCTACATATTACTAACTAATACATGAAATTCACACGAGAGCTACTTATACTGCAGGTGAGGGGTTTCTTACCTCCTGCTCGAAGTTTCTTACGATTCTAATCGCTAGATTTCCGGTGGAGACGATCCTTTCGACGATCTTCTCGTGTCTACGTGTTCCTCTCGCGGAGGGGAGCGTCCTCGTGTCGAAGTCATCGCCGGAAAGTGCCCTTGGGCGGAACCCTAGCCTTGCTTGTGGTTGGCGCCGAGAGAGGAAGAAAAGGGAGAGGGGTCGGCGGAATTAGGTTGAGGAGAAGAGAAGTCTCGTTAAAAATTATCTCCTCACTAATTAATTCCCTATTTATATCTAGTGGGTATTTCGACCCAATATAAACATAAATATAATTGATCCCTTTTTCTTTCAGCACGGCCCTGCTGGGTTCACCATAAGTCATAGGACCCAATAGGTCTCGGGTTCAATTCCCGTGTAGGCTATTTTACGGTCCTATTTATTTTTGCTACTTCAGCTACTCTAAAAATTCCATAAAAATACTCTAAAATTTCAGAAAAATTATAGAATATTTCTAAAATAAGTTTGAGAATTTTCGGGCGTTACAATCCCCCATACCTTATAAAAAGTTCATCCTCGAACTTAGAATAACTCTGGGTACTTTTGTCTCATACTGGCTTCTGTCTCCCAGGTTGCCTCTTCTGCTGTGTGACTTTGTCAAATGACTTTTACTAATGGTACCTTTTTGTTCCGCAATTTCTTAATTGCTCGGTCTATTATCTGAATAGGCCGACTATCATAGCTGAGGTCTTCGCGGACTGGTACCGACTGGGGCTCAATCACCTGGGTGGCATCTGGGATATGCTTCTTCAGCATAGAGACATGAAATACATTATGGATGGCTGACATATCCTGTGGTAGATCTAGCTCATATGCTACCTTGCCAACTCTTCTAGTGATAAGGTATGGTCCTACATATCTGGGACTTAGTTTGCCCTTCTTCCCAAAACGCATCACTCCCTTCATGGGAGCTACTCTAAGGAACACTGAATCCCCAACTGAAAATTCTAAAGGTCTGCGTCGTGTATCAGCATAGCTTTTCTGGCGGCTCTGAGCTGTCTCTATCCTCTGGCGGATCTGCTGTATAGCTGCTGTGGTATCTGCCACTAGATCTGTCTGAAGTTCTAGTTCTTTCTATTCACCACTCTCATACCAGCAGATTGGAGATCTACACCTCCGCCCGTAGAGAGCCTAATAAGGTGCCATGCCGATAGTGGCCTGATAGCTATTGTTGTATGCAAACTCTGCTAGACTCAGATATTTGCACCAACTTCCCTTGAAGTCTAGGGCACATGCTTGGAGCATATCTTCGAGTACCTGATTTACTCGCTCCGTCTGACCATCTGTCTAAGGATGGAAAGCTGTGCTGCCCAACGCTGTCTGTACACACTCCCAGAAGTGTGATGTGAATCTGCTATCTCTGTCTGATATAATGGTTCGTGGGACTCCATGTAGTCTAACGATCTCCTTGAGATACAACTGTGCTAGCTGTTCCATGGAGTAGGATATCCTGATAGCTAAGAAGTGGGCCGATTTAGTCAACCTGTCGACTATTACCCAGATGGCATCAAAACGATTCGTGGTTCTGGGTAATCCCACTATAAAATTCATAGAAATGTCTTCCCACTTTCATTCTAGGATCTGAATAGGCTGCAAAACTCCTCCTGGTCTCTGATGTTCTGCCTTAACCCTCTGACAGGTCAGACAGGTGCTAACATATCTAGCAATGTCTCTTTTCATCCCAGGCCACCAAAAACGTTTCTTCAAGTCCTGATACATTTTGGTGGAGCCAGGATGCATCGCATAGGGAGTCTTGTGAGCCTCATCTAAAATCTTTCTTCGTAGTTCCTCCTGATCTGGAACACATAATCTGTCGCCAAAGTACAACACTCCACTATCGGACACTCTGAATTCTCTACTTTCTGATCCTGCTATCCCTTGCTTGATTATCTGAATTTCAGGATCCTGCTCCTGAGCTATCTGGATGTCACCAAGCAAGGTAGACTCTAATGTCATAGTAGAGTGCTGTCCGACTATGAGTTCGAGACCGAAATCTGTGATCTCTTTCTGTAGGGGTGGTGACATGGCTGCTAGAGATAATAGGGCAGCACTGAACTTTCTGCTAAGTGCATCTGCTACCCTATTTGCTTTTCCTGGGTGATAGAGGATGTCTATATCGTAGTCTTTGACCAGCTCTATCCATCTGTGCTGTCGCATATTCAGATCCTTCTGAGTGAAGAAGTATTTCAAACTCTGATGATCTGTATATACTCTGCACTGAGCTCCATACAAGTAATGTCTCCAAATCTTGAGAGCGAACACTCTGCAGGCTCAAGGTCATGAGTAGGATAATTCCTCTCATAATCCTTGAGTTGTCTGGAGGCGTAGGCGATCTTGCATCTGCACCGCTCCTAGTCCCAACTTAGAGGCATCACTATATATATCAAATCTGTCTGTAGAGTCAGAATAGGTGCATTGGTCAATCTCCTTTTTAGCTCGTGAAGCTATTCTCACGGTCCTCGTCCTTGAAATTTCTGTTCTTCCGGTGAGGAGAGTCGGTGGGAGGCTATCTGGAGAAGTCCTCTACAATTTCCTGTAGTAACCTGCTAATCCCGGAAAGATCTCATTGGCGTTCTTGGGTCTTTTCCAGTTACTCACAACTTCTATCTTACTGGGGTCTACCATGATACCATCCTTTGAAATTTTGTGACCCAGAAGGACACTGATCTAGCCAAAATTCACATTTTGTGAACTTGGCATACAGCTGGTTCTGCTGAAGGGTCTGCAATACTATTTTCGTGTGCTCTGCGTGTTCTTCCCGAGTTCTGGATAGATAAGAATGTCATCGATGAATACGATAACGAACTTATCTAAGTATTCTCTGAATACCCTGTTCATGAGGTCCATGAAAGTAGCTGGAGCATTTGTCACGCCAAAGGGCATGACTACGAACTCGTAGTGTCCGTATCTAGTCCTGAATGCTGTCTTGAGTATATCCCCTTCTTTAACTTTCACTTGATGGTAACCTGATCTAAGGTCTATTTTAGAGAACACTGCTGCTCCCTTTAGCTGATCGAACAGGTCATCTATTCTGTGAAGAGGATACCTGTTCTTGATGGTGACTTGGTTCAGTGCCCTGTAGTCTATGCATAAGCGCATGCTCCCGTCCTTCTTCTTCACGAACAATACAGGCGCTCCCCATGGTGAGTGACTAGGACGTATGAAGCCCTTGTCAAGCAGCTCCTGTAGTTGCTCATGAAGTTCCTTCAGTTCTGCTGGAGCCATGCGGTAGGGCGCTTTGGAGATAGGATTTGTACAGGGAATGAGTTCTATCTCAAATTCAATCTCCCTGTCTGGTGCTAGTCCTGGTAACTCCTCAGGGAAGACTGCTGGGTAGTCACACACGACTTGGACCTCTGCTAGCTGTTGGTCCTTGTCCTGACCGGTACCGACTACATGTGCTAAAAATCCCGTACATCCTGAATCCATTAACCTCTGCGCCTTCATAGCTGAGAGAAACTTCTTGGCCTTTCTCTTGGGTTCTCTAATGTACTCAAACTGCACTTCCGCTTCAGGTTGGAATATGACTTTCTGTTTACGACACTCTATAGAAGCGCTGTATCTGATCAGAAAGTCCATTCCAAAGATGACATCGTAGTCAGTCATATTCAGCACTATCAGATCACAAAAGAGTTCTCTGTCTGCTATAACGACTGGCACTGCTCTGAGCCAGTGCGTGGATGTTATAATTTCTCCTGAAGGTAACGTCGTCAAAAACTGACTACTGAGTACCTCTGGTGGTATTCCTAACTTCTCGGCAAATGCCCTGGATATATATATATCGGTTGCCCCAGTATCGAATAAGACAGTTGTACTTTGCTGTAAAATACTAATCTGACCTGTGACAACCGTCGAGGCATTTGCTACGTCCTCTCTGGTGAGTGAGTAGATCCTCGCATTCGTCATAGCTGGAAGGGCTTCTAGTCTGCCCTGGCTGATGTGTGGACCATCCAGAGCGGCCTGCATCTGATGTAACTGAGCTGGCTGGCCTCCATACTGAATCGGCTGTGGTAGAGGAAGACTGGTCTTGTTCGGGCACTGCTTAGCCATATGCCCTTCCTGTCCGCATTTAAAGCATCCTCGTGTGCCCTTACGACAAACTCCAGGGTGGAATTTCCCACAAGTAGCACACTTTGGATAGCTGGGCTGTTTACTAGCCGGTCCTCCTTTTGGGTAACACTCCGGTTTGCGCTTGTTGCTGGAGTTCCCTTTCCAGTTAGAGCCATGGGAGCTGTGACCCTGTTGTTTCTGAATACCTGAGCCACCTTAACCTTTAGATTCTGAGAGGACTTGTTTCTATTGCTTGATATTATTCTGGTAGTGCTCGGTGGTCAGAGCACTGCTGACTAGTTCTTCGGTGGTTTGCGGCCTATGAATGCCGCCAGCCACGTTCACTGCTATTTCCGGTCTCAGCATCTTGAGCATCAACCGGACTCATTCTTTTTCTGTGCTGACTAGTTCAAGGCATAGACGAGCCAATCTGTTGAATTTCTTCGCGGCTTCCTCCACTGAAAGGTTGCCCTGGCGAAACTCAGTAAACTCGTCGTAGTGGCGGTTTGTAACCCGCATGTGAAAGAATTCCTCAAAGAACTCCTTCTTGAAGTCATCCCATGTCATCTGGTTTACTGGGCGCATCGCTCTAATTCTCTCCCACCAAATACGTGCATCTCCTGTCAGACAGAAGGAGGCGCACTTCACCTTCTCATGTTCTGGCCAATCCAGAAGCTCCATCGTACTCTCCAGTGTTTTGAACCAGGCATGTGCATCCCATGGTTCACTGCTGCCTGAGAAGTTCTCTGGTTTGACTCTTTTCCACTGGATCAGATAGGCTTCTCTCTGGGTTCCTACTGCTGGGGCCACTGGTGCTGCAGGTTGGACTAGTGGAACCTCTAAGACCACTGGTGTTGCTAAGTTAGGCTCCGGGGTGACAGTGGGAGTGTTCTGCTGACTAGCCTTTAAGGTGGCTATTTCCTGTTATTGTTCAGCTAGCTGTTGCTGTAACTGAGCCACTAATGCTGTAAGGTCTAGGGGAGGCACTGAACTGCCTGCCTCGTGCTGGGGCTCAGTAGCTGGTGCCCTTCTAGCTGGGCGCCCTCTTGCTATTTCTAAAGGAAGAGAGGACATACATAACTAAAGCATCATGGTTACATAGCTAATACTATCATGTTAGTTACTATCACAGATAAGCATACTTTAGTTATCTACAAACAGGAAAGCAATAAACATAACAAAGTGAGAGGTATTCTTACTTGGAAGCTGCAGGTTCAATGCTGATGTGTGTGTAGGAAGTATGGAAACTGCTCTGATACCACTCTGTAACGACCCGCCTTCTATTGACTAGGCTGTGAGGTCGATCGTTACATTAATCTGTGCTAACTATACCCATGACCATCGCTAAGTCTAGGTGCGGAAGCTGTACTAATTAAAATTTTTCTAAACTATCATCATTTCTTGGTTCTACATGTGCTAAGGGGTGTAATCTAAACTATTTATGACATGTATTACATCCCCAAATGGTCAAGGAACTTAACTAAGAGTTTCTTGCTGATATCAGGCCTCCCAATCGATCCACGGATCGATTGGAATGGCCGAATCGATCCATTGATCGATCCAGGTGGCTACTGTATGTGGGGCTTAGGTTGGATCGATCCAGTGATCGATCCAGCACGCTACTGTGCTCGGGCAATATTCTTGATCGATCGGCTGATCGATCCAGACTGGCCAATCGATCCTAAAGCCTTCTGTTTGCGACAGAATTTGCTGGATCGATCGGCTAATCGATCCAGAGGCCTACAGTTCGCGGTACGAACTTCTCAATCGATCGGCTGATCGATTGAGAAGCCTCCAATCGATCAGCCGATCGATTGGGGTTTCTGATTTCGTACCAGAAGTCTGATTTCAGCCTCAATCACACATACAAGTTCTAAAATGACTGGAAAACATTCTAACATCACATAACTAAGGTTCTAAGCATGGTAGAGTGCATAATTTACTAGTTCATGGCATTTAAACATACTAAAGTGCGAAACATGGTAAAATGCTAAAAAGTTCCAATGATTTAAACAAAACTTGCTAGATCCCTAAGATCTTTATTCCAAGTTCCATCCACACACATCTTTGCAGCATTGTCCTCCAGCCTCCGCTAGTCCATCTTCCCTTTACCTTTATCTGCAGTATAAGAAAAATAGTATCTGTAAGCTTGAGAGCTTAGTAAGAAACCATTTACCTCACAAAACATGCATACGATGCTATTTATGCTTTGAAAACATGCTATTTGAAAAGAACATACTGAATATGTTAAACATGACATGGCATACAACACATAGAAAGCAAAACTAATCATAGCAATAGAGCTAATCATAAACTATCATGTTGTATCAACAGAAAGCTATACTGATACCAAAGCTGAGCTAAGCAAATACTAATCTAATGCTAAAGCTGTACTGAATTCACATAATTATTTGTGATGTTTGAAAACTATATTCATAATAGATTAAAATAATAATCAAGCTGCTGTTTGGGCCCGGCAATTGTACTTTGCTGTGCGCGCATCCCTAACTAGACCCGGGTTTGCAAGTCCCGAATTTAGTAGGGTTACTAGGTTAGCTGAACCTAGGGACGACTATGGGAGTCCAACCCAATGGATATCTAATCCAGTACAGTGCCACTGAGAAAGTAAAATACTGAACATAAGCTAATAAATTCTTATCTTGCTTTTACTAGGTTGTCTAAACCCAGAACTAGGTTATCTAAACCTAGAGGCGACTGTGGGAGCCCACCCATTGGACATCTGGTCCTGTAAAAGCTGGAGCAAGACTCAATAAGCTATGAAATGCTTCTATTGCATTTATCTAAGCCACTAAAATGCCTAAGTTGCATTTTTCTGTGCTAAACAATTTAAATCGAACACTTGGTATGCGCTAATTCGCATCCTTTGTGTCGATAGTCTACATATTACTAACTAATACATGAAATTCACACGAGAGCTACTTATACTGCAGGTGAGGGGTTTCTTACCTCCTGCTCGAAGTTTCTTACGATTCTAATCGCTAGATTTCCGGTGGAGACGATCCTTTCGACGATCTTCTCGCGTCTATGCGTTCCTCTCGCGGAGGGGAGCATCCTCGTGTCGAAGTCGTCGCCGGAAAGTGCCCTTGGGCGGAACCCTAGCCTTGCTTGTGGTTGGCGCCGAGAGAGGAAGAAAAGGGAGAGGGGTCGGCGGAATTAGGTTGAGGAGAAGAGAAGTCTCGTTAAAAATTATCTCCTCACTAATTAATTCCCTATTTATATCTAGTGGGTATTTCGACCCAATATAAACATAAATATAATTGATCCTTTTTCCTTTCAACACGGCCCTGCTGGGTTCACCTGGTTACCATGGTTCACCATAAGTCATAGGACCCAATAGGTCTCGGGTTCAATTCCCGCCTAGGCTATTTTACGGTCCTATTTATTTTTGCTACTTCAGCTACTCTAAAAATTCCATAAAAATACTCTAAAATTCCAGAAAAATTATAGAATATTTCTAAAATAAGTTTGAGAATTTTCGGGCATTGCAGCCTGGAGGTCTAGAGTTCGAATCTTGGGGAAGGCAAAAATCCACTGGCCAGGGGTGGGAAGACCTAGTGAGTAACGGCATGGCCGAGGGTCGTCGATCGACGACATAAGGGGTCGCCAGTTGGACCGCCAGTTGGGTCGCCCATGGGACCACCAAGGGGCCGCCAAATGGGCCACCAGTTGGGTCGCCCAAGGGGCCGAGGGGTCGGGTCGTTACAGCAAAGGAAAATCCTAACTACAATTAGGCACTAAATGTTGGATCGAGAAGTGCTAGAGGGGGGGGTGAATAGCGCTCGTGGCTTTCACTCGGTTCGGAATCGTAAATCGTTCAATTAAACACTTGAGTAATGCAGCAGAATAAAAGAGAAAGACAACACCAACACAAGGGTATTTACTTCGTTCGGAGCCGCGCTCGACTCCTACTCAAAGGTCTGCGATCCTTGATCGCTTATCGTGGGCAACAACTAATAGCTCGAATAGAATTACAAGTGAAGTACAATAATCAATAAATTATACTGACGACAATATGAATAACTGAAGATTCGGAACTCCGGGTCATCGGGGGGTCGTCGCAACACTTCGGGATCGTGTCGTTAACAGCTAGTCGTAGAAGGATTGCTTGGAATGAGTTGTATTAAGTTGTTGTTCGAAGTGCCCTTTTATAGTGTGCTGGAGGTGCCTCCAAGGCTGTCCGAGGCACCTCCAGGCACTGAGTCTGCCTCGGTGATAAGTGCAGAACAAGTTGCGCTTTATCCTGCTTGAGGCGCCTCCAGGCTGCTCCAAGGCACCTCCAACGTCTGGTCCAAGGCGCCTCCAGCCACGTCTAAGGCGCCTCCAAGTCTTCTGCGCAGACATGTGCTGGCTCGCACCCGAGGCGCCTCCAAGCCCCATGGAGGCACTTCGGACACTGTTCATCCGAGGCTAAACTCTGAATTTTAGCCCTGCAAAACATGTTAGTCCACAACTACAAAACACGTCCTGCAAAACCAAGTTAGCACAGAGATAATATTAGATATGATAATAGAATATTATGACAGTCTCCGAACTGTCTGGGTCTGACTTTGGATTTCCAACCGAAAACCCTAGGTCGACCCTACGCCTACTGTTCCCTCTACGGGGAACGCATCCTCACCTACTCAACTCAGGAGATTTACTTGATGCCAACGCGATCCTCCAGATCGACTGGACTTTTGCTCGGTGCTCGATGCTTCCGGACTTTCTGCTGGACTTCCGCTTCCCGGTTGATCCAGTCTTTCACCTGGTTCGTGACACCAGGACTTTCCACCTAGGGTTACCCCCCCCCCCCCTAGGACTTTTGCCTCAAGCACTCGACCCACCAAGACTTTCCGCATAGGGTTACCACCCCCTATGACCTAGGGTTACCACCCTCTAGGGTTTTTACCTTGCCTAACCACAGTTAGGACTTTTGCCTAAGTACACTTAGGACTTTCTTGCAATCTCATTCAGACCGTTAGATCATCACACATCTTAACTTTGAATCATTTGTCATTATCAAAACTTAGGTTCGATCGTCGGATGCTTCCTGCACCAACAATCTCCCCCTTTTTGATTATGACAACCCAAATTCAAAGTTAAGTAAAACAAATGCATGAATATATTAAAAGGTTTTAAGTTTGCAAGCTTAAGTATATAAATTCAAATAAAAGCATAACTTAAGCTAACACTTAAACTTTGTGACGCTCCCCCTTAATACAAGGCTTCCCTTTTGAATATTTACATTTGAATTTCCTACTCTCCCCCTTTGCCATATATAAAAAATAAGCTAGTTTTAAGTAATTTTTAATTTTTCTTATTGAAAAACAGATTAGGCTTGAAAGACTGGATAAAAGCTAAATTGACTTTGGAAAAATTTTCAACTAAGTTTAAAAAGGCTAATATAGTAGACTGTGATGGATAATTTTAGTCACTTTTGAAACTTAGTTGTTTTTGAAATATACTTGGCTAAATTTTGAAAATCTTAGAGAAACTTAAAGTCCCTTTTTACTTAGCAGAAAATATTTTGAAAGCAATGATTTTTAATACTTTTAGGTAAGTAAAAATAGCTTAGCAAGAATTTATAAAAAGTTAGATTTAAAGGTTTGCTAAGTTTGAAAAAGTTTGAAGGTTTCTATATGAGCTTAGTCTTTTGCAAACATTGAATTTTGAAAATAGAGCTTAAGTTAAAAAGACACTTAGCTTAATTTGAATAAAACAATATTTATTGTTGAAAACATGGGAGTAAGAGCTTTTTAATTTTTAGAAAGAAGAGGGAGAAACTAAATATTTAATTTAGTTTATTTAATCAAATTGGTTGGTCCTTAAGTCCAAGCATGGGTCAAAATTTGTTTTGAACAGGTATCAGAGCCCTAAAGTACAAGCATGCTTAATCTTAATATTTCCTTTTCCTTCACCAACTGTCTAACATTTAGCTACTTGCTGATTGCCTAGAGGGCAGCAGCTTTCACTTGGTTAGTCAAGTTAAGTCATTTAGTCCAGTTAGATTTGACTAAAGCTGGAAGACTTGACTTGATTGCTGTTAATAAAGTATTTAATGTCCAGACTCATATTAATGCACAGAAATAAGCATTCTTGAGTCCAGGTTGTACCCTATGCATCTCACACGATTCTATGTTTTTCAAACACAAGCAAGGTATACCTAGGTGTTTGTGAGATGATCTGGCTTAAATCTAGGGGAACAAGATTTCTAGGGTAGAGCCTTAACTAAGTTCAATTTTTAAAAATTCTAAGAAAAGGGAATTTTAAAATCATTATTTTTCCTAGATTTTTTTTTAAAAAGGAATAGAATGATTAAGTAGGAGAATGAGTTTGAAAAGCAGCATCTATTCTACCCAGCACATTCCTATTTGTCTTCTAAGTGCACTGAACTCAAGTTCAGGTAAGGGTTTTGTGAAAATATCAGCTAGATTTGATTTGGACTCAACATAGTTGAGTGCAAGTTCACCTTTAGCGACGTGATCCCTTACAAAGTGGTGTTTTATGTTGGTGCAGTGAGCACCAGATGATCGAACCTGAGTTTTGATTATGGCAAAGGGCTCAAAGTTAAGTGGTGGTGTTATCTAACAAAGTTCATGGAGCTTGCAGGAAAGTCCTAAGTGATACTTAGGCAAAAGTCCTAGCTGCGATTAGGCAGGTAAAAACCCTAGGGCTAGAGTGGTGAATTGGATTTTTAGTTAGATTAATTGAGCTTATATTATCAATTAAGATTTTTGTGTTTTTGTATTCCAATTGATAGTCTTTTAAGGTACGCATCATCCACAAAAGTTGAGAGGCACACTCTCCTAGGGCTATGTATTCAGCTTCAGTGGTTGATAGAGCATCACAATGTTGCTTTCTGCTTGACCAACTTACTAGGCACTGACCTAGGATTTGGCAGCTACCACTTGTACTTTTTCTGTCTAATTTGCACCCGGCATAGTCTGAGTCAGAATAACTAAACAGGTCAAAGGTGCTAGTTCTAGGGTACCAAAGTCCTATATTGAGGGTGCCTTTTATATATCTAAGTATTCTTTTAACATATGTTAAATGTGATTCTTTTGCACAAGATTGGTATCTTGCACACATACCAACTGCAAATATTATATCTGGTCGACTTGCAGTTAAGTAGAGTAGGCTTTCTATTATACTTCTATAGTACTTTGGGTCTACTGATTTTCCTTCTGGGTCCGAGTCAATGTTGATGTTAGTGGTCATTGGGGTATTTATGATTTTAGAATGTTCCATGCCAAATTTTTTAATTAGTTCTTTGGCATATTTCGTTTGGTAAATGTAGATTCCATCTTTTGTTTGTTTAATTTGTAAGCCTAAGAAGAAATTTAGTTCTCCAACCATACTCATTTCAAACTCATTTTCCATTAATTTAACGAATTCTTTTAGAAATTTAGAGTTAGTTGAGCCAAAAATTATATCATTAACATAGATTTGTGCTATGAAGATGTCTTTTTCTATAGTTTTTACAAATAGGGTTGGATCTATGTGACCTTGGTTAAAACCTTTGGATGTTAAGTAATTGGATAAGCGTTCATACCATGCTCTAGGAGCTTGTTTAAGTCCATATAAGGTCTTTTTTAATTTAAATACATGATTAGGGTACTCTAAGTCCTTAAATCCTGGGGGTTGGTGCGGGAAGCATAACTCTTGTGTCGACCAAGAGGTCGGGTGGACCTCTTGGTCGACAATCCCCCCCCCCCCCCTCAAACAAAGGACCATAGGCTTTCCATGTCTGATCCTCGACCCACCAGGTCTTCTTGCCCCTCGATCCACCCGACCTACTAGGAAGAATTTAAATAACTCTTGTGCATAGTCGGCGGTTAAACCTTCTGGCAGTCCGGGCTCTGATACCAATTGTAGGATCGAAAATAATTTAGACATCTCCACAATTGCATGATATTGTCCACTTTGGGCCTAAGCCCTCATGGTTTTGCTCTTGGGCTCTCCCCAAAAGGCCTCATGTCAATGGAGATATCTTTTCTCTTATAAACCCATGATCTTTCCCATGTGTTTCCAATATGGGACTTTATTTGTAATCTTGCAACCCCAACACTAAAAAGCCCTAACCGAGGTTAGTGATAAGGTCAAGTGTTGTACCACGAGTATCAAATTACAATTAAAGTTATTGGACCTCTCTACACTAAGGTTGTATAGAGATGACCTGAGTCATCTCCCAAAGAATATATCAATAGGATGATAGTCTTAGGATTCCAAGTTATTGCTTAGGGGTTTTATATGAAAATGGGGAGTTTAGATTTGGATTGCTAAAAGTAATAAATGAAAGACAATGCAGGTAATAATGAAACAAACCTAATGCATGTTGTAATCAAAAGAGAACAATTAAGCTAAACTATGTTGCATAGAGATCCTTTAACTGAAAACCATAATGAAACCTACAACTCAACAATGAATAGAGAAAAAAAAATTAACTACTGGAAATGAAGAATACACAGGTAACTAATAAGAGAACACAAACTAAAAACCAGAAAGTTAATAAGATAACATCGTAACAAAACAAGTCATTCAAGACAACTAAGGCAAGGTTTAAGCAATTGATAACTAACAACCAAACAACCTAAAACAAATGAAGAGCTTCCATTTGTGGAGTAAGAAATTAATGAAAAGAGAAATTGCTATTCGGAAGGAAGGATGAAGAAGGTGGCTCAAGCTCTTGGTGGAATCGTCGGAAGGTGGGAGCACTTCCCTTCTAGCTCAAAGGGAAGATCTCTATGGATGGCATGAGATGCTGCTGGAGAAGATGGTCGCATGGATCCCTTCTTCTAACCTGAAGAAGGGGCTGACAGCATGGCTGGATGGCGCAGTGGTTACGGACCTAAATCCTCCTCTTCTAACCTGAAGAGTGTTAGAGTGCATACTAAAAGTCTAGTTTTTTGTATAAACATTTAAGAATCACATTGGTCAAATGTCTACATTTATGCGAAGTGTAGTTATCCATTGAATTTATATTAAAGATAACATAGTATGAGGAGACACACAGAAGTTCATGTTATCAGTTCCTTATAAATTATAAACAGTTGTTCACAACCAAGATGGAATGGGACAAACCATTGGAGTAGTTGTAGTGTAATTAGGTATTAGTTTATATTGACTAATAAATTACACTAGTACACTATGAGTGTATTGAGCAGGACCATTTGAGATAGTATCTTTTTATACTGACTATATAAAAGAACAATACCTCTGTTATTATGGAAGTGTGTACTCTTAATCATGATATAATAACAAGCACGTATACTTAATATTTATTTCTTTTATTTATCAAAAGGTGTGATTTAGCTCGTTAAATCAATAGGTCCGATAAGTTAGGAAATGATATTATTTATATAGTGTATTGTTGATTATAGAATGAAACTTTGTCCTAGTAATTTAGGTTGATGATATATGCCCCCTTGGGAGCTCATAAGGATTGTCATGTAAACCCTACAGGTGGACCTACTCCGACATGACAATGAAGTGTTGGTTAGTCCTAGGAAAACGTATAAGTTCCGATGTACAAAAAATTTTGTACAAGTGTCAAACCTTTCCTTAAATAACCTATTGTGTTCTTTAGAAGTTAAATTAGGAATCACAGACAGAACTTAACATCATTGATTCCAAATTTAACTTATCTGTTCTTAATGGTTTAGATTTGAATCGCAAGCGGAACTTAACACTATTGATTCAAATCTACCTAAGTTATTAATTCCATAAATATTAATTTCTAAAATTGGCTTCCAGGACTGCATGGCGAGGCACATGACCTTCTTGGATATGGGAGCAACCACCACCGCCTAGGCAAAGCCTTTTAAGGAAAGCTAATATTTATTTCCTTAAATAACTCTAGGTTAACCTAAAAGAACAATCGAATCACAAATTCGAAAAAGAAGAAAACACAAACTCGAAAAATAAATTCGATAAACTAGATCTAATTGCCTCTTGTATTTAGAATTCTTACAAAGAAAATAACTAGTATGACGCGGAAGAAAATTACTAGTTATACCTTCTCTTTGTAAGCTAATGATCTCG
This sequence comes from Zingiber officinale, assembly GCF_018446385.1. NCBI lineage: Eukaryota > Viridiplantae > Streptophyta > Magnoliopsida > Zingiberales > Zingiberaceae > Zingiber > Zingiber officinale. The sequence continues at coordinate 57,346,410 of NC_055997.1, forward strand.
AGATCTTTTGCCGTATTCCTCGCCTCGCCTTGGACATCGTGTGGGCGACAATCCTCCAAGATGAACACCACCCAAAAGCTTCCTCCTCTTCTTCTAAAATCCGGCCACCACCACCACCAAGGAGAAGAGAGCAAAGGGAAAGGGAGAAGGGAGAGGGTCGGCCACCAAAAGATCTCCAAGCAAGAGAATAAGAGTTGTGTCTCATGAAGCCCCCTCACCCCTTCTTTTATATTACTTGGCCAAGGCAAATAAGGAAAAACTTTTTACAAAAATAAAATCATCCAAGAGTTTTTCCTTTTTCCTTTTAATTTTTCCTTTTCTTTCCTCTTGATTGAATCAATCACCAAAATTAATTTTTGTGATGATTTTATATTTTTTATTATGGTCGGCCCCTTGCTTGGGCACCAAGCAAGGTGGCCGGCCACCTCATCAAGAGGAAAAAGGAATTATTTTTTTTATAAAATTTTACAAGAAAAAACTCTTATAAAATTTTACAAGCTCTCTTTCCTAAAGTAGGAGTTAAAAAAGGAAAGTTTCTAAAAATTAAAACCATGTTTTAAATTTTAAAAACTCTCTTATAAAATTTCCTTTTTTAACATGATGATAGAAAATTTTAATTTTAAAACTTATTTCCCTTTTTTAAAACCATGAGGATGGTTAAAAAAGGAAAGTTTTAAAACTTTTAAAACTCTCTATTAAAACATGTGGCCAAATTCAAATAAGAAAAGTTTTAAAAATTAAAATCTCTCTTTTAAAACTTATAGTTTTCTACAAAGAGAAGATTTTAAAAAATTTAAAGCAACCCTCCTATTTAAATTAATATTGGCCAGCCCCTATAAGCTTGGTCACCAAGCAATAGGGCCGGCCCTTATAAGAGGATGTGGCTGGTCATTGCTTGGTCACCAAGCAATGGTCCGACCCCTTCTTGGACACCAAGAAGAGTCTTACATTTGGATGGATTTGAGGCTATAATGAGGCTACGACAGGGACCTAGAGGAGAAATTGGTTTTGACCTTCCGATGAGCTTGAGTATCCCGTGCTCGCCCCGAACACACAACTCAAGTTCATCGATAATAACTCATTCCACTAGAGAGTTATTATCGCACTACCGCACCAATCCCAAATTACATTATGGGCTCCTTCTTATCATGAGTGTGTTAGTCTCCCTGTGTTTAAGATTACGAACACCCACTAATTAAGTAAGTTACTGACAACTCACTTAATTAATATCTAGCTCCAAGAGTAGTACCACTCAACTTCATCGTCATGTCGGACTAAGTCCACCTGCAGGGTTTAACATGACAAACCTTATGAGCTCCTCTTGGGGACATTCTCAACCTAGATGACTACGACACAGATTCCTTCTATAATCAACAACACACACTATAAGTAATATCATTTCCCAACTTATCGGGCATATTGATTTATCGAGCTAAACCTCACCCTTTGATAAGTCAAAGAAATAAATATTAAATATATATGATTGTTATTATATTAGGATTAAGAGCACACACTTCCATAATAACTAAGGTCTAGTTCTTTTACTAAGTCAGTACAAAAAGAACTTACCTAAATGATCCTACTCAATACACTTAAAGTGTATCAGTGTAATTTATTAGTCAAAATAAACTAATACCTAATTATACTACGACTATTCTGATGGGTTGTTCCTTTCCATTTTAGTCGTGAGCAACTTGTTTATAATTTATAGAGAATCGACAACATGATCTTCTGAGTGTGACACCACATTCCATGTTGTCTACTATATAAATTAATTGAACAATTACATTTAACAAATAAATGCTCATATTGACCAATGTGATTCTTTTATTTCAAAAATAAATATTTACAAAAGCTAGGCTTTTAGTATACACTCCAACAATCTCCCACTTATACTAAAAGATTAAGCTACCATATCTGTTGCCATACATCTGATTCTCATCCCCTCCACATGCCGATCGAAAGCTTTCACCGGAAGGGCCTTAATGAAAGGATCTGCTGATGCAATCTTGGCGACGACAACTTCTCCTCGCTTGGCGATGTCTCGTATCAGGTGGTACTTGTGCTCTATATGTTTACTTGCTTTATGGACTCGTGGTTCCTTTGAGTTTGGAACTGCACCGCTATTATCACAATAAATTGTGATGATTTTGGGAAAACCAAGAATCACATCTAAATCCATTAGAAAGTTCCTGAGCCATACAGCTTCTTTGGCTGCCTCAGAGGTTGCCACATACTCTGCTTCCATGGTTGAGTCTGAGACGCATTTCTGCTTAACACTCCTCCATGCAATGGCTCCACCTCCTAGAGTAAACACATAGCTTAACGTAGACTTACTATTGTCCCTATCTGATTGGAAATCCGAATCCGTGTAACCCACAGGGAGCAAATCGTCTGCTTGGTAGACTAGCATATAATCTCTAGTCCTTCTCAGGTACTTTAATATATGTTTTACTATAGTCCAATGTCCTTGTTCAGGGTTACTCTGATATCTGCTAACCATGTCCACGACAAAATAGATATCAGGTCTCGTACATAGCATTGCATACATAAGGCTTCCTACAGCCGAGGCATAAGGAACTGCCTTCATGTCCTCTATCTCCTTTGATGTCTTCGGAGACATCTCTTTAGATAAAGCTACTCCATGCCTAAAAGGTAAGAAACCTTTCTTGGAGTTTTGTATGCTAAAACAAGCAAGGATTGTATTTATATATAAAGCTTGGGATAGACACAACATTCTTTTCTTGTGATCCCTTATAACTTTGATCCCAAGAATGTGTGCACATTCTCCTAAGTCCTTCATATCAAATTATTTGGACAACCATACCCTTACGCCCGATAATACCTTGACATTGTTGTCAATTAAAAAAATATCATCTACTTATAGTACAAGAAATACCACCACGTTTTCGTTACACTTCTTGTATACATAAGACTCATCCAGACACTGAATAAATCCATATAACTTGATTACTTCATTAAATCGGATGTTCTAAGATCTTGAAGCTTGCTTCAGTCCATAAATGGACCGATTGAGCTTACACACTAGATGCTCTTTGCCCTTTTCAATGAACCCTTCTGGTTGCTTCATATGGATGTTTTCTTCAAGACTTCCGTTAAGGAAAGCTGTCTTGACATCCATTTGCGAAATCTCATAATCCATATGAGCGACAATGGATAAGAGTATCCGGATAGACTTAAGCATAGCTACTGGCGAAAAAGTCTCCTCATAATCGATTCCCTCTTTCTGAGTATACCCTTTCGCAACAAGCCTTGCTTTAAAGGTTTCTACCTTCCCATCTATCCCTCTTTTCTTTTTGTAGATCCACTTGCATCCAATGACTTTTACTCCATCAGGTGGTTCTACAAGCTCCCAGACCTTATTAGAATACATAGATTCTATTTTGGAATTCATTACCTTTTGCCAAGATACTGCATCTATATCTTGGAGTGCTTCGTCATATGTTCAGGGATCAGGTTCATGTTTACCTGGGATCAAGTCCGAGGACTCTCCCAAAAACATGAATCTTTCAGGTTGCCTCACAACCCTCCCACTATGACGAGGCACTGTCTCTGGCTGTGTATCATGTGTGACTCGTGTTGCAATTTCTTGTGGTACTTCTTCTTGTACTGTTGGTACTAAAGTAGACGTGTCCTATCTAATTTTTTCTAGAACTATTTCACTCATGGGCTTATGGTTCATTACATAATCTTCTTCTAAAAATTGAGCATTGGTGCTAACAATGATCTTCTGATTTTTAGGATTATAAAACAAACCATCTTTCGTTCCCTTAGGATATCCCACAAACAGACAAACTTCTATACGTGATTCCAACTTGTCAGTATCTCCCTTCAGCACATGTATTGGACTACCCCATATCCGGATATGATTCAGACTAGACTTACACCCATTCCATAATTCCATGGGAGTAGAAGGAACTATTTTAGAAGGTACCATATTCAGAATGTACACTGCTGTTTCTAAAGTGTTAGTTAGAGCCCTAGAGTCAATCATTTGATGATTGTTGTATGGACTCATTGTATCATATTCTTATATATAAAGGCATTTGGTTTTGGTTATTTTTCTTACTTGTATTGGTGCCAAATAAAATAAGTATAATAGCGCCCTTGAGTAGAAGGTTCTTACCTATATCAATCGATTGGTTGAATCAATAATGAGATGATATAGGGAACACTACTCTTAATCATTCCTAGTCGAGTATTAACATTCAGGGACAATGTTAATACAATAAGACTAGCATGTAGGTCAACTCGATGACTTGATCTCACAAGTCATGGATATAGGATATCAAGTTGACACATTGGTATGCATTGGAAAATGGATACTGAATGTATCCATGAGAAAGTATCATGGATCGTTATATGAGTATCATATACTTTCTCACGTGGCTATTAGTATGACTACTAGTCCTTGGACCAGAAGTCACCATGGATCCCTACATAAGGAGTTACGTACTTTGGCTTCGTCAAACGTCACTCGTAATTGGGTGGACTATAAAGGCAATTACTGAGTATGTAATAAATTATGCGGAGGGATGTGAGTGATGTAGATCAGATCTATCCCTCCTATATGACGGGAGTGACATCGATATTCTTGATAGAGTGAGACCACAAAGTGCATGGCCATGCCCAAATGAGTCAATATGAGATATTGAGCTCATTTGATTGAGTGAGTCTACTTGGAGTTCAAGATTTAGATTGATTAGAGGATGACACAGTCTATGCCTCACATTGATCAATCTAGATATCTAGGATAGAAGGACAATGTCATATATTGTGAGGAGTCACAATTAGTAGTCACAAGGTGATGTTGGATCTCAACATTCTTATAACTTGGGTAGTAATGATGTGTTGCTAGATACCACTCATTACTTATGCTTCTAAATTGGTTTAGGAGCATTGCCAATGTTATAAGAACTTATAGGGTCACACACAAAGGACAATTAGATGGAGATTAGGTTCATATGATGAACCAAGAGGATTAGATTCATGTGATGAATCAAATTGGATTAAGAGTAATCCTAATTGAACTAATTGAGCTGGACTCAATTTGATTCATGTGTTCAATGAGTCTAATTTAAATTATGACTCATTGAATCAATTTAATTAAATGAATTAGATCCATTATATTAAATTGGCTTGAATCAAATGGTAGGATTTGATCAACCATGAGAGTTATAATGTCAAGTTTGACTTGACTTGAGAGGAAGAGGAAGAGTCAAGTTTGACTTGACTATTTGCCACCTCATTTGTGAGTTGGCATTAAGTGGCCAATAATGGTGTTACACATCATTAAGTCTAGCACATGTGTGTGCCACCTCATGGAGGTTACAAATCTCCTATTTAATGGCCACATTAAATGATAAAGGAGGTTACACTCCTTAATGTGGTCGGCCACTTATTGTGGAGTGAATGAGTTGTTTTTGAATTCAAGCCAATTCATTCCATCTTCTTCCTCATCTCATCTTCTTGCTCTCCCTCTCCTCCTCCTTGGCCGAACCACCTAAGGTGCTAGCACACCTTTGTTTGGTCTTCTCCACCTAGTTTGTTCGTGTGGATACGCATAGAGGATCGTACACTTGACGATCTCGAGATCCGACGAACCTTTGGACGAGCGGGATACGCGAAGGGCTTCGCATCAAGGGTAATTTCTTTTCTTTGTAGATCTAGTGTAGATCTAGGCTTTAGTAAACTCGTACATGAAATTTTGTTTATAAACTTCGCACGGATCCTGTGGCATGGGAGATTCGGGGTTTCCGCAACGCAAAAAGGCGGTTTTTGCGGCCCGAAAATCCCAACAGTGGTATCAGAGCCATGTGCGAAGCATGTACGATTTTAGTTTGCATTTTTATGAAAAATGTAGGTTCTATAACTTTCTGTAAATTTAGTTTTTTTATGGTTTTTATGAGTATAAGCGAAGCACAAGTGTTTAGATATTTGTAGGCTTCGACTACCGAGAAGATTTTTCCAAAACTGCAAGGTTTCACCCCAAATCATTTTGGGACAGTGGACTAAGGCACTGTAGGATCGCTTAGGAACACTCGCGATAGTTATATCGCGGGTAGGGGCGCTGCCCCTGACCCCGCAAGGGGATTCGTTCCGCGATTGCGCTCGAAAATCGTTAATCGGGACCGCCGAGAATTTTTACTCATAAAAATTGTAAAAAATAGTATTAAAATTACAGAAAATTATGGAAATTACATAATTTAGAATTATGTATAATTTGTGATGGTCATGGCCCAAAAGACCCAATTTGATTGGAATATTTGTGTTGTAATTCATAATACGGCCTGCGTGCCGTCATGTGATTGTGCATGTTGTATATGTGATCCGCGACCTACGCGTCGTGCCTTCCTTCATTTATATTCTTGATGTAAATAGTTTAGACTCGAATGTAACTCGAGTTTCACCCTTTTGTAATGTACAAAATGAGTTGGTGGACGGTCCACTCGAGACGGAGCTACAAGGAGGGCGCGAGCAACACAAGGTGGTCAAAGGGAGGAGCTTGGAGAAGCTGTTGACCCTAGGTTGACCATCCGATCTTCTCATTGGCTTGAGAAGATCGTAGTAGGGCTATGACTAATCACAAATAGTATAATTAATTGCTTGTGTGTGTGTATTTGATGCATGCTAGTAAAGTAGTTAATTAGTGCCTTAACGATTAGATTAGATCTAAATCGTGTACAAGATACACCCTACGATTAGATTAGATCTCAATCGCGTCAACTCTAAAATGTCTACCATGCCGTGATACCTATCACTACCTCGATCACATGTGTTGTTGAATCTGCCAAAGCAGAGCAACACATATTATCTTGGTAGGGTACGGAGAGACAATCTTGGTTCCGCCTATCAACGCATGGGTGAGTAGAGACTCAGTTTGATTGAGTACAACTAGTTAAATCGAGTTTAACTGTAGGCATTATCCAATGATTGGAAGATAGGATAAAATCACGTTTATATTAAATCTTGGGCGTGTTAGCCAAAGCTAACTCGAGTTTTAATATAAATGCGGGTCTTGTCCTATAAACAAAAGTTGCATAGAGATGTAATTGGTAAATCGTTACCTACCGATCATACTAAGTCTTGGGCGATTTAGACAAAGCTAACTCAAGGGTTAGTATGATGTGGATCTTGTCCCACATGAGTTATAGAATTCAGTGGGAGTATCATTTAATTAAAGACCTAATTAAATGATAAAAAGAATATGATATTTACTTTCTGCTTTTTATTTCTGTTGTAGATTGTCATGACGTCGAATACGAACTCTTTCTCCCTGCGTTCTGTCCTTGAGAAGAACAAGCTCAACGGAGCAAACTTCCTGGACTGGTACATGAACCTGAAAATTGTTCTCACTCAGGAAAGGAAACTGTACGTCCTGGAGCAGCCTATTCCCGAGGCACCTCCTGCCACTGCCACGCGAGCTGATCAAGATGCTTACAAGAAGCATTAAGATGATGCATTAGATGTGTCCTGTCTTATGCTCACGACCATGAACTCTGAGCTTCAGAAGCAACACGAGTTAATGGGCGCTTATGATATGGTTGAACATCTTCGTCAACTGTATCAAGGACAAGCAAGGCACGAGAGATTCGAGATCTCTAAGGCACTGTTTCAGTGCAAGATGCAAGACGGGACTCCCGTGGGCCCATATGTACTCAAGATGATTGGGTACATAGAAAACCTACAGAGGTTGGGGCTCCCACTTGGTCAAGAGCTGGCCACTGACCTGATCTTGCAATCTTTGCCAGAGAGTTACAGTCAATTTGTCATGAACTACAACATGAACAAAATTAACAAGCCACTGCCCGAACTGCTTAGTATGTTACGAACTGCTGAGCTCAACCTTAAGAAGGTTAAGCCCAACTCTGTTCTGATGGTTCAGAAACATAAGGGCAAGGGCAAGTCCAAAGGCAAAGGAAAGTCCCAAGCCAAGGGTAAAGGAAAGACACTGAATCCTAAAGGAGGGGTCGCCAAGGATGCTACCTGCTTCCACTGCGGTCAGACCGGGCACTGGAAGAGGAACTGCAAAGTCTACCTGGAAGATCTTAAGAAGAAGAGAAGTGCGACTTCCACTTCAGGTATATATATTATAGAAGTCAATCTATTTCTTCATCATGGGTATTAGATACCAGATGTGCTTCTCACATTTGTACTAATGTGCAGGCGCTGAGAAATAGCAGGGCATTGGCAAAGGGCGAGGTGGACCTACGCGTAGGCAATGGAGCACGGGTTGCTGCTGTTGCTATAGGGACTTATTTTCTATCTCTGCCCTCTAGGCTTGTATTAGAATTAGATGAATGTTGTTATGTGCCTGCTTTAACTAAGAACATAATTTCAGTTTTGGACAAGAAAGGTTTCTCTTTTATAATAAAGGACAAATGTTGTTCTGTTTATTTAAAAGATATGTTCTATTGTAGTCCACCTCTGATGAACGGACTCTATATTCTAGACCTTGAGAGCCCTATCTATAATATAAATACCAAGAGGTTCAAGTCAAATGACATGAACCAAACCTATCTCTGGCACTGTCGCTTAGGTCATATAAATGACAAGCGCTTATCCCAGCTCCATAAGCATGGTTTGCTGGACTCATTTGATTTTGAATCTTATGAGACGTGCGAGTCATGCCTACTAGGCAAGATGACCAAGACTCCCTTTAGTGGGCACAACGAAAGAGCGACTGATTTGTTAGGACTTATACATAGTGATGTATGTGACCCTTTCAATTTCGCTGCTAGAGGCGGTTATAGGTACTTCATCACATTTACTGATGACTTCAGTAGATATGGTTATGTGTACTTGATGACACATAAGTCAGAATCCTTTGAAAAGTTTAAAGAATTCAAGAATGAAGTACAGAACCAGCTTGGCAAGAGTATTAAGATACTTCAATCAGATCGAGGTGGAGAATATCTTAGGCATGAGTTTCATGACTATCTAGCTGAGTGTGGGATTCTATCCCAACTCACTCCTCCTGGAACACCACAGTGGAATGGTGTATCTGAAAGGAGGAATCGTACCCTATTAGATATGGTACGATCTATGATGAGTCACACAGATCTTCCTACATTTCTTTGGGGCTATGCTCTAGACACGGCAGCTTTTATACTCAACCAAGTTCCATCCAAGGCCGTAAAAAGACACCATATAGGATATGGACTGGGAGAGATGCCCAGGTGTCTTTTATGAGGATTTGGGGTTGTGAGGCTTATGTACGACGTCAAGTCTCAGACAAAATGGGACCCAAATCTGATAAGTGCTATTTTATTGGATATCCCAAGGAAACTAAGAGATATTACTTCTACATTCCCAGTCAGCCCAAGGTAGTTGTGGCAAAGACTAGGGTATTTCTAGAAAGAGACTTTGTTTATAGAAAGACTAGTGGGAGTACGTTCGATCTTAAAGAAGTTCAAGATGTGAACAATAGCACTGAAGCCTCGATGGAAGTTGAACTAGAACCACAAAGTGTTATGGATGATGTTGTTCCACAAGGAGTTGAGGAACAACAACCAGTTCAAGTAGACATACCTCTTCGCATGTCTGATAGGGTACGTCGTCATCCTGAGAGATATTCATTTATCTTGTCTGACCATGATAATGTTGTGCTCACAGAGGATGAGCCCACCTCCTATCAGGAAGCTGTGATGAGACCAGATTCCGAGAAATGGCTAGAGGCCATGAGATCCGAGATGGAATCCATGTACACCAACCAAGTATGGACTTTGGTTGATCCACCTGAAGGGGTAAAACCCATTGGGTGTAAGTGGGTCTTTAAAAGAAAGACTGACATGGATGGACTTATCTATAAGGGTTGCTTGGTAGCTAAATGTTTCAAGCAGATTCATGGTATTGACTATGATGAAACCTTTTCTCCAGTAGCGATGTTTAAGTCCATTCGGATCATGTTTGCTATTGCAGCATACCATGATTATGAGATCTGGCAGATGGATGTCAAAACCACGTTTCTGAATGGAAATCTACTCGAGGATGTGTACATGAGACAACCTGAGGGTTTTGTAGATCCACAGCATACTGGCAGAGTATGCAAGCTGCATAGGTCCATTTATGGACTAAAGCAAGCTTCTCGAAGCTGGAATCTTCGATTCAATGATGCAATCAAATAGTTTGGTTTCATCAAGAATGAATATGAGCCTTGTGTCTACAAGAAGGTTGTAGGGAACACAGTTGTCTTCCTTATATTGTATGTGGATGACATACTACTCATTGGGAAAGACATCCCTTTGCTACAGTCTGTAAAGACTTGGCTAGGGACTTGTTTCTCAATGAAGGACTTAGGTGATGCTACCCGCATTCTAGGCATACAGATCTATAGAGATAGATCTAAGAGATTGCTTGGCCTAAGTCAGAGTACATATATTGACAAGGTACTCCTACGGTTTGCCATGCAGAACTCCAAGAAGGGATTTCTGTCGATGTCACATGGCGTGAGTCTTTCGAAGACTCAAGGTCCCTCTTCTAGAGAGGAGAGAGACCGCATGGATCAGATCCCTTATGCCTCAGCCATAGGATCTATCATGTATGCCATGCTATGTACTCGACCTGATGTCTCGTATGCTTTGAGCATGACGAGCAGATACCAGTCAGATCCAAGTGAAACTCACTGGATAGCGGTCAAGAATATTCTTAAGTAATTGAGAAGGACTAAAGAATATTTCTTGATATATGGAGGCGATGATAAGCTAGCTGTAAAGGGTTATAGTGACGCCAGCTTCCAGACCGACCAAGATGATTATCAATCGCAGTTAGGGTTCGTGTTTTGCATAAATGGTGGTGCTGTGAGCTGGAAGAGTTCGAAGCAGGACACAGTCGCTGATTCTACAACAGAGGCCGAGTATATTGCTGCATCAGAGGCAGCAAAGGAGGCAGTTTGGATCTGCAAGTTCATCACTGAACTTTGGGTGGTTCCTAGCATCGCTGACCCTATTGAGCTCTATTGTGACAACAATGGAGTTATAGCATAGGATAAGGAACCTCACTCACACCAGCGGACCAAACACATACTACGACGCTTCCATCTCATTCGAGAGATTATCGAGAGAGGAGATGTGAAGATTTGCAGAGTCCCCACAGAGGCTAACATCGCAGATCCCTTGACCAAGGCTTTGGCACAGAGAAAGCATGATGGTCACACTAGGTCATTAGGCCTTACAGCCTACATTGATTGGCACTAGTGCTAGTGGGAGATTGTTAGTTAGAGCCCTAGAGCCAATCATTTGATGATTGTTGTATGGACTCATTGTATCATATTCTTATATATAAAGGCATTTAGTTTTGGTTATTATGCTTACTTGTATTGGTGCCAAATAAACTAAGTATAATAGCGTCCTTGAGTAGAAGGTTCTTACCTATATCAATCGATTGGTTGAATCGATAGTGAGATGATATAGGGAACACTACTCTTAATCATTCCTAGTCGAGTATTAACATTCAGGGACAATGTTAATGCAATAAGACTAGCATGTAGGTCAACTCGATGACTTGATCTCACAAGTCATGGATATAGAGATATCAAGTTAACACATGGGTATGCATTGGAGAATGTATACTGAATGACCCGCCATGAGAAAGTATCATGGATTGTTATATGAGTGTCATATACTTTCTCATGTGGCTATTAGTATGACTACTAGTCCTTGGACCTGAAGTCACCATGGATCCCTACATAAGGAGTTACGTACTTTGGCTTCGTCAAACGTCACTCGTAATTGGGTGGACTATAAAGGCGATTACTGAGTAAGTAATAAATTATGCGGAGGGATGTGAGTGATGTAGATGAGATCTATCCCTCCTATATAACGGGAGTGACATCGATATTCTTGATAGAGTGGGACCACGAAGTGCATGACCATGCCCAAATGAGTCAATATGAGATATTAAGCTCATTTGATTGAGTGAGTCTACTTGGAGTTCAAGATTTAGATTGATTAGAGGATGACACGGTCTATACCTCACATTGATCAATTTAGATGTCTAGGATAGAAGGACAATGTCATATATTGTGAGGAGTCACAATTAGTAGTCACAAGGTGATGTTGGATCTCAACATTCTTATAACTTGGGTAGTAATGACATGTTGCTAGATACCGCTTATTACTTATGCTTCTATATTGGTTTAGGAGCATTGCCAACGTTATAAGAACCTATAGGGTCACACACAAAGGACAATTAGATGGAGATTAGGTTCATATGATGAACCAAGAGGATTAGATTCATGTGATGAATCAAATTGGATTAAGAGTAATCCTAATTGAACTAATTGAGTTGGACTCAATTTGATTCATGTGTTCAATGAGTCTAATTTAGATTATGACTTATTGAATCAATTTAATTAAATGAATTAGATCCATTATATTAAATTGGCTTGAATCAAATGGTTGGATTTGATCAACCATGAGAGTTATAATGTCAAGTTTGACTTGACTTGAGAGGAAGAGGAAGAGTCAAGTTTGACTTGACTATTTGCCACCTCATTTGTGAGTTGGCATTAAGTGGCCAATAATAGTGTTACACATCATTAAGTTTAGCACATGTGTGTGTCACCTCATGGAGGTTACAAATCTCCTCTTTAATGGCCACATTAAATGAGAAAGGAGGTTACACTCCTTAATGTGGCCGACCACTTATTGTGGAGTGAATGAGTTGTTTTTGAATTCAAGCCAATTCATTCCATCTTCTTCCTCATCTCATCTTCTTGCTCTCCCTCCCCTCCTCCTTGGCCGAACCACCTAAGGTGCTAGCACACCTTTGTTTGGTCTTCTCCACCTAGTTTGTTCATGTGGATACGCATAGAGGATCGTACACTTGACGAGCGGGATACGAGAAGGGCTTCACATCAAGGGTAATTTCTTTTCTTTGTAGATCTAGTGTAGATCTAGACTTTAGTAAACTCGTACATGAAATTTTGTTTATAAACTTCACATGGATCCGGTGGCATGGGAGATTCGGGGTTTCCGCAATGCAAAAAGGCGGTTTTTGCAGCCCGAAAATCCCAACATAAAGCATATCCCCAAACAAATTCGGTAATTCTGAATAACTCATCATTGATCTAACCATTTCCATAAGAGTCCTATTCCTTCGTTCTGCCACACCATTCTGCTGGGGTGTACCAGGTGCAGAAAATTGGGATTGAATCCCGACTTCTGATAAGTAATTCCTAAACTTTCCAAAGAGGTATTCGCCACCACGGTCAGACCGAAGTGTCTTGATACTTTTACTAAGACGTTTCTCCACATCAGCCCTATATTCTTTGAACTTGTCAAAGCATTCAGACTTGCGGCGCATCAGGTAAATGTATCCGTATCTTGAATAATCGTCTATAAAAGAGACGAAGTATTCATAACCACCTCTTGCTTGGATAGACATAGGACCACACAAATCAGAATGAACCAGTTCTAACGCATCTTTGGCTCTATACCCCTTGGCCTTAAAAGGTCTCTTGGTCATTTTACTTTCCAAGCAGGATTCACATGTTGGAAAGTTTTCCAACTCTAATGAACCCAAGAGTCCATCGGCTACAAGCCTTTGAATCCTACTTAATTTAATATGTCCAAGCCTTAGATGCCAAAGATACGTTTGGTTCATTTCCAAAGGTTCTTTTCTCTTATTAGAGTTAGAAGATGTGTTATTAATTTTCATATTTTACTTTGTGGGAGAAATTGAATTTAAAGTGTATAAATTTCCAACCAATGCATCAGAACAGATAATCACCTTATTTCTCTTTATAACGACATTGTTACTAAAAGAAACTGAATATCCATCCAAATACAGTTTAGAAACTGAAATTAAATTCTTTCTAAAACTGGGTACATAAAGACAATTTCTTAAAATCAAATTTCTATTACTATCAAAAGATAAGTAGACGTCTCCCACTGCAACAACCGCCACCTTAGTAGCATTGCCCATGTAGACGGTTATCTCTCCATCAAATAGTCACCGGGTTTCCTGGAACCCCTGCAAAGAATTGTAGACATGATCAGTGGCACCCGTATCTACACACCAGGTGCTGGTAGATAACACCGCTAAATATGTTTCAACTACTAAAGTATGAGATATACCTTTATTGTTCTGATTCCTACAAGGGCAGTCCGCTTTTCAATGTCCAGACTGCTTGCAGATGAAGCACTTGCCCTTCGACTTCTTCATTCCAGCTTTCTATCCTGTACCCTGAGGTTTATTCACCTTCTTTGCTGAAAAGACCTGTTTCTTCTTATTCTTGCCTTTCGACTTAGAAGTAGAACCATTTTCAGCATAGTGAATCTGAGAACTGTGTCGAAATATTCCTTCTGCTGCCTATAGTTCTGTCAGAAGTTCCGCCAACGTATACTCTCTTTTGTTCATGTTATAGTTCAGGCGGAACTGCTCAAAACTTCTGGGTAGCGTTTGGAGAATTATATTGACCTGGGTTTCCCCATCAATTTCTCCTCCAAGGACTTGTATTTCATTCAGATAAGCCATCATTTTGAGGATATGGTCCCTTATGGGTGTCCCCTCAGACATGGTGGCTGTCATTAGCTTTCTCATTGCCTCTTGCCTAGTAGTCCGACTCTGGTGCCTAAAGAGTTCTTTAAGATTGTTCATTATATCATAAGTTGTTAGTAAATCTTGATGCTGATGTTGCAATACATTTGACATTGATGCCAAAATGTAACACCGCGCCATCTCATCAGCTTTTACCCATTTCTTATGATACTCAATCTCCTCTGGGGTAGAGTCACCGTCAGGTGTATCAAGGCAAGCCTCAGTCAGTACAAACTTATAGCTTTCAGCAGTAAGAACAATGTCCAAGTTTGTTTTCCAATTAATATAGTTGGGACCAGTAAGTTTGTTCTCTTTCAGTATAATGGCCAGTGGGTTGAAAGTCATCCTAAGAATCACAAAAATAAACTTTGGTCAAGACTCTAAATTTAGAATAATATTGATTCCTCAAACAATACTATTTTAAATTAACCAACACCTCAAATCACCGTGAATATTGCATGCCACGTTAGTGTGGACGTATACAAATTCAACATTTGTAAGAGGAGGGTGTGACCCATTAATTTTATTATCTTGTCATCCTAACTTTATGACAAATAAAATTAATAGTTGGTTTTCCTTTGGTCACACAAAATAATAGCAGTGACTCCATTGGGGAGGATACTATTGAATGTGTCTAAGTGTAAACCATTACTTGATACTAAGTCCATTAAATATGATTGTACCCATTCAGTTGGAGAAGATCACACGCTCCTAAATAATTTCCTATAACCATCTATAAAAGGAAGTTTGATCTAGTGATCCGCAACAAACCCATCCGTTGTGGAGGGAGGCACTCAGAGCCAACACGCAAGCTTGTTGCATCACTTACAAACCAGTAATGGAGACCATGCGATTTATTAAAATCCCTCTCCCACTTAGTTATTTAAAATGAGGATTTTAACCTATGCTAGCATACATCATATGCACATAGACACCACAGTAAATAAAAGCAATAAATTTAGAAATTAATTTTCCAACTATTATGGTCTTTTCCTTTCACTGTCTTCAGTATGCTCCAACCCTAGCTGCTGCCATCTTTAGCCACCGCCATCAGGTCGAATCGTCGCATCCATCTTGCTTCTTATTCTGATGCACCTCTGGTGCTCCAAAAGTACCACGTCTCGCAAGAATCCGATCCGCGACAAAAATAGAATTTTACATATATCGATCCTATATTCCACGAGGGAATGTACATGTATTCTAGATCGAACAAAAAATAAAATTCTAAAAATAATACAGCTCCTGCTGTATTTTATACATACAATCATGCACACAAATAATGCCCTTGACATGTCCAAGGGTCCAATCACACACAATATCAATAAGCCATAATAGTTGGAGCCTGCAACCAAAGAGTTAGAACATCCTACTATTTTCCTTCCTAAATTATGTATGACATGTGCATAACCTATTTGAATTCTAAAAATACACAGAGGCAAACCCTAGCTCTGATACCAATTGTTGGTTAGTCCTAGGAAAACATACCGATTCCACTGTACAAAAAATTTTGTACAAGTGTCGAACCTTTCCTTAAATAACCTATTGTGCTCTTTAAAAGTTAAATTAGGAATCACAGACGGAACTTAACATCATTGATTCCAAATTTAACTTATCTGTTCTTAATGGTTTAGATTTGAATCACAAACAGAACTTAACACTATTGATTCAAATCTACCTAAGTTATTAATTCCATAAATATTAATTTCCAAAATTGGCTTCCAGGACTGCATGGCGAGGCATATGGCCTTCTTGGATATGGGAGCAACCACCACCGCTTAGGCAAAGCCTTTTAAGGAAAGCTAATATTTATTTCCTTAAATAACTCTAGGTTAACCAAAAAGAACAATCGAATCACAAATTCAAAAAAGAAGAAAACATAAACTCGAAAAATAAATTCGATAAACTAGATCTAATTGCCTCTTGTATTTAGAATTCTTACAAAGAAAATAACTAGTATGATGCGGAAGAAAATTACTAGTTATACCTTCTCTTTGTAAGATAATGACCTCGAAATCTTCTGTCGTATTCCTCGCCTCGTCTTGGACATCGTGTGGGCTACGATCCTCCAAGATGAACACCACCCAAAAGCTTCCTCCTCTTCTTCTAAAATCCGGCCACCACCACCACCAAGGAGAAGAGAGCAAAGGGAAAGGGAGAAGGGAGAGGGTCGGCCACCAAAAGATCTCCAAGCAAGAGAATAAGAGTTGTGTCTCATGAAGCCTCCTCACCCCTTCTTTTATATTACTTGCCCAAGGCAAATAAGGAAAAACTTTTTACAAAAATAAAATCATCCAAGAGTTTTTACTTTTTCCTTTTAATTTTTTTCTTTTCTTTCCTCTTGATTGAATCAATCACCAAAATTTATTTTTGTGATGATTTTATATTTTTTATTACGGTCGGCCCCTTGCTTGGGCACCAAGCAAGGTGGCCGGCCACCTCATCAAGAGGAAAAAGGAATTATTTTTTTTTATAAAATTTTACAAGAAAAAACTCTTATAAAATTTTACAAGCTCTCTTTCCTAAAGTAGGAGTTAAAAAAAGGAAAGTTTCTAAAAATTAAAATTATGTTTTAAATTTTAAAAACTCTCTTATAAAATTTCCTTTTTTAACATGATGATAGAAAATTTTAATTTTAAAACTTATCTCCCTTTTTTTAAACCATGAGGATGGTTAAAAAAGGAAAGTTTTAAAACTTTTAAAACTCTTTATTAAAACATGTGGCCAAATTCAAATAAGAAAAGTTTTAAAAATTAAAATCTCTCTTTTAAAATTTATAGTTTTCTACAAAGAGAAGATTTTAAAAAATTCAAAACAACCCTCCTATTTGAATTAATATTGGCCGACCCCTACAAGCTTGGTCACCAAGCAATAGGGTCGACCCCTATAAGAGGATATGGCCGGCCATTGCTTGGTCACCAAGCAATGGTCCGGCCCCCTTCTTGGACACCAAGAAGAGCCATACATTTGGATGGACTTGAGGCTATAATGAGGCTACGACAGGGACCTAGAGGAGAAATTAGTTTTGGCCTTCCGATGAGCTTGAGTATCCCGTGCTCGCCCTGAACATACAACTCAAGTTCATCGATAATAACTCATTCCACTAGAGAGTTATTATCGCACTACCGCACCAATTCCAAATTACATTATGGGCTCTTTCTTATCATGAGTGTGTTAGTCTCCCTGTGTTTAAGATTACGAACGTCCACTAATTAAGTAAGTTACTGACAACTAACTTAATTAATATCTAGCTCCAAGAGTAGTACCACTCAACTTCATCGTCATGTCGGACTAAGTCCACTTATAGGGTTTAACATGACAAACCTTATGAGCTCCTCTTGGGGACATTCTCAACCTAGATGACTACGACACAGATTCCTTCTATAATCAACAACACACACTATAAGTAATATCATTTTCCAACTTATCGGGCATATTGATTTATCGAGCTAAACCTCACCCTTTGATAAGTCAAAGAAATAAATATTAAATATATGTGCTTGTTATTATATTAGGATTAAGAGCACACACTTCCATAATAACTAATGTCTAGTTCTTTTACTAAGTCAGTACAAAAAGAACTTACCTAAATGATCCTACTCAATATACTTAAAGTGTATCAGTGTAATTTATTAGTCAAGATAAACTAATACTTAATTACATTACGACTATTCTGATAGGTTGTTCCTTTCCATTTTAGACGTGAGCAACTTGTTTATAATTTATAGAGAACCGACAACATGATCTTCTGAGTGTGACACCACACTCCATGTTGTCTACTATATAAATTAATTGAACAATTACATTTAACAAATAAATGTTCATATTGACCAATGTGATTCTTTTATTTAAAAAATAAATGTTTACAAAAGCTAGGCTTTTAGTATACACTCCAATATGAAGTTGAGTGGTACTACTCTTGGAGCTAGATATTAATTAAGTGAGTTGTCAGTAACTCATTTAATTAATGGACATTTGATATCTTAAACACAGGGAGACTAACACACTCATGATAAGAAGGAGCCCATATAGTAATATGGGATTGGTGCGGTAGTGCAATAATAATTCTTTAGTGGAATGAGATATTATTGATGAACTTGAGTTGGGTGTTCGGGGTGAACACGGGAAGCTCAAGCTCATCGGGAGACCAAATCCAATTCCTCCTCTAGGTCCCTAGTGTAGTCTCTTATTTATAAAGTCTTATATCCACCAAACCCAACTTCTTACCCACCTTAAGGTGGCCGGTCAAACCAATCTTGGAGCCCAAGCTAGGGTCGGCCAAACCAAGGTTAGATGGGTTCAAGTTGTGGTCGGCCCTAGCTTGGAGCCCAAGCAAGGGTGGCCGGCCACATTCACATTGAAAGAAAATTTTAAAATTATAAATATTTCCTTTTATAGCTTTCTACAAAAGATTAAGAAAAAGGTTTGATATCTTTCCTTATTTATAGTTAAAAGGAAGATTTTAATTTTTTGATAAATTTTAAATCTTTCCTTATGTGGAAGTCATGGTTTTAAAAGAGAGTTTTAAAATTATAAATCTTTCCTTTTATAGCTTTCTACAAAGGATTAAGAGAAAGGTTTGATATCTTTCCTCATTTATAGTTTAAAGGAAAATTTTAATTTTTAATAAAACTTTCCTTTTTGTAACCATCCACATGTTTTAAAAGAAAGATTTTAATTTATAAAACTTTCCTAACCAGCCATGAAGGGATTTAAAGAAAGAAATTTTTAATTAAAATTTCTTACCGGAAATAATTAAGGAAGTTTTAATTTTTTATTTAAAACTTTTCTTTTTTGGAGGACAAGGTAGGGGTCGGCCATTAAAGGTTTATAAGGAAGTTTTAATTAAATTTTCCTTCTTAGACATTAGCAAGGAATATAAAGAAGTTTTAATTATGTTTAAAACTTTCCTTATTTGCCAAGACCAAGGAATATAAAAGAGAGTGTGGAGGTGCCTCACCTCATAACAATACATCTTCTATTCTTCTCCTCTCTTCCTTGGTGGTGGCCGGCCCTCTTCTTCCCCTCTTCTTCTTCCTTGGTGGCTGGCAGCATCTCATCTCTAGGAGTTGTTGGTGGTCAGATCTTGTTAGAGGAAGAAGGAGAGATAGGAGGCATTGTTTCTTAGCATCCCTTGGAGCTTGGTTGGTGGCCGAAGTTCTTCATCTCTAGGAGATTATTGGTGGCCGAAACTTGGAAGGAAGAAGAAGGTTTTTGGTGGAGTCTCATCTTGGTAGATCGTCGCTCACACGACATCCGAGATAAGAAGAGGAATACAATAGAAGATCGTGAGGTCTATAAGCTACAAAAGGTATAACTAGTTATTTAATTCCGCATCATAACTAGTTCATCTTTTGTATAGATCTTGAAAAATCAAATACAAGAGGCTATCGATTTTTTAGTTATCATTTTTGTAATCGATTTTTTGTTTTGATTTCATGTTTCGATATTGTGCTTCTATTGAGGTCTTTGTAATTAAACCTAGGTTACTTAAAAAGTTCAAATATTCGATTTCTTTGAAAGGCTTTATCTAGGCAGTGGTGGATGCTCCCATACCCAAGAAGGTCATGTGTCTCGCCATGTTTGACCTGGAAGCCGATCCTTGAAATGGATATTTGATCAACTTCTGTAATATGGTTTAACTTAAGAAGAACACGTCGATTAAATTTGGAGTAAGAATGTTAAGCATCGTTCCCGCAGACTATTGGTTGCTTTTATAGCCCCATCCAGATGCCTGAATCCATCCCTGAGTGCCTGGAGTGTGATGACATGGTTGCACCTCATCGAAAGTCTATCCCGCAGACTTTATCCACCTCCGGGCGCTTGGACTAGTCTGCGCACCTGGACTGCTGACGTGGATTGGTCAGTCAATGTGCTCCAACTCAACCACTGGCTTGAGCACCTATCCACTTGTTTGGGCGCTTGGAGCAACTCTGAGTGCTCAAACAAGCTCCGAGTGCCTGGACATCCCTTTTCCAGCAATGGATTTTCTGTAACACTAAATTAGCACAAGGGACAATAATATATAAAGTAGAGAAATTTTTAATAGTCTTCGAACCGTCCGGTTCTAACTTTGAGTTTTGTTGAAACTCCAAGTCAAATCGACGCCTACTATTCCCTCAACTAGAACATGTCCTCACTGGATCTCTCCTCTAGTTGCTTACCTCCATTTACCAATTGCAGATTTTCTTGATGTCAGATCCCTTAACCTACCAGGATTTCCTGCCATATCTCAACCAATCTGAACTTCAACCAATCGTCTGGTCCTCCCTCACCCAACTGGACTTTCTACCAACTATCTAGTCCTCTCTGACTCAGCTTGACTTCCTGCCAATCATCTGGTCCTTCTGATCTGACTGGATTTTAGCCTGGTGTTTGGTCCTCTAGACCCATCAAGTTTATATCCTGCACACTTAGTAAAAGGTTAGATAAATAATACATTTAACTTTAACATATTTGTCATACATCAAAACCTGATTATTAGTACAACTTGCACCAACAGAGATGATATCATCGGCAGTGGAGAAGATTGCGGTGGCGTCGGGAGGAAGATGATGACGAGGAGATGAACGTTGAGACGAGGTGGCAGATGAGGTGGATCCCAATCGGTTTTGGTGAGGGTGGAGATGGTGTTGCTGGCTGTTGATGGTAGAGGCGGAGCAAGGGGCGTCGGCTGATGCCATGTGTGGACATCCTATTCCCCCAATGATCTATTGTGCTTCATCAATTATATTGTAACTTCTCCATCAAATCTAGATTCCATTCGACGATAGGCTACCACTCAGATTTGGATCAATGATTAAGAACAGATCTGGTCAGACGACTTAAATCAAGTAGAACCTAACGGAGGATCAAGATGATTGGATCATAATAGACGACTTAGATAATCCTAGATCTAATTAGATGGCCCAGGATCAATCATCTAAATGGATGGCCAAGGCTAATCAACTTTTGACCCCTTTCATTGAATTGCTTCTAATTGTATCCAATAGGTTAGATTTCTCCTACAAGTTAGAAATGCACAATTTTAAGTAAAAAATCATAAAAATAGGAAGAATTATAACAAAGCTCATAATATAAATCCAACTCAATAAACATGATAAGAATCAATAATTAATCATATAAGAGGATTAAAATATGAAAATTAAGGGCTAAAATTATGTGATAAAATTATAATTAGCAATTCCCCCACACTTATTCTTACACTTCTCGGGCAAGTAAAGAAAAACTCAAATAAAACATTAGTCATCTCCAAATTAATTTCCTAACAATATCTAGAAGATAGTAAAAAGAATTTAACTAAAACTATTTAAAGATCAAAACAATCATGAATACAATCTTTACAATACTTAATAAGCATGGTGATTTCAATTCATTTGAAAAACTAAGAAAGATGCAACCTCACAAAGTAGATATTTTCACTCTAGCTCTCATAATCAAATATGTAGGTCATAATCAAATATGTAGGTGCAGGTTTACTCAATACAACTCATAATACTTCACTATCATAAGTTTGCTCATTTTCTATTCTCCACCACTATAAATATACAGCATGCATGAATCAAAAGGTTTTATTATGAATTGGAATAGATTCAAAAAGAAATTAAGGGAAGTAAACAAGATGAGTATGAGAAAAAGAAACAATGAGAAGAAGTGAGAGTATTAGAAGAATAAATCAAATGAGTTGACCAATCTATGTGCATTAAAGAATATATCTTGTTGACGAAGTAAACAAAAGCATGCGGAATTTCTGTAGCTCATGTTGGACATGTTTTTCCACCAATATGTGGAATCCACAAATCATCTTCCATATGCTTGGTAGAATGTACTTCAAAATGAAATTTCAGCTTGCATTCAACTCCTCAGGGGTAGTAAATTAAACAATTCAGAGAATCAATTTCCTAAATTCTATCTTAGAAATCATATTTCTAGATTTTACACGCTTTGAATCATAAGGGTCTTGGGGATAAGGGAACACTAAATGACAATCATAGATCAAAAGCTTCATTTGGACTTCTGATTGCTTAGAGACCTGCAAATGAGAACTTGGCACATGGACTTCATGACCATTGTTTCTAAATTTGGGAAATTTAAAATTACTTTGATTTCAAAACACTATAGATTTTAAAAGGATGTCAATATCTAAATGCTTTTGGTCAGTTTCCACTTGCTTAATTTGATTATTGCATACACCATTTATTTCCTGCCTTCTGTTGAATAATTGATAGGATTCTTCCAAGATTTTTACTGATCAAAAGATGGAATCAATAGCTTGGCTCAGTCTTGCTGAAATTGATACATCACTCGCAAATTCCATTTCTGTAAATTCCTTATACCTTTCCCTCTGTAAATGTTTCTTACTTCTTAATAGTCTCTCATATTGTTTCAGAGTTGATCACCTTTATAAACGGATGCCTGGATTCAAGGGCTAATTCAAATTAATGTTGATTTCTGACTTCTAATTTCCTGATTTTAGGAAATCAATTTCAGACATTCAGATTTTAAAGAAGTTACAGGAATACCAAGCATTCAATGGATAAAGGATCAAACTGCATTTTGTATGTTATCCAATTGATCACTACACATGTTACTGAGATCTTTTTCTTAACACACTGATCAAAATGATTAGTATTCTAACACTTTAGTGTTGGTCTAAATGCATGAAAAATATACAGAAAATAAAATATGTAAAACTCATAGTAATCTCCCGTAGTAGATCTTATTCTTCGCTTATCGTCAGGAAAAATTATCATGAACTAATCAGAAAGCTCTTTAAGGTTCCACAAACCAAATTCCTCTTACGCCTCAAATATTCTTCCTCTCTGTAAGACATATAGTCTCAATAGAATTCTGACAGCACTTCTGTTGTGCTTTAATCTCTTCCATGTATACAACGCAACAACAACCTTTTCCTAATGTTTGCATCCCTCTCATGCACCAATTGTCTTGGATGCTCTTTTATAGAGGAAGATGGCTCTTCCTCTACCTCCATTAATGGAGGAAGGTGAAAGTGTTGGAAGATGAAAGGGAAGAGGCACCCTTTTATCTTCGTAACTCTTACATCTCCCACTCATCCAAATCAATCCATAAAGGTTCACTAGTCACAAAGACTATATAAGTCGCATAGACTATATTATAATCAAGTCACAAAGACTAGAAAAAAATACTAATTAGTCACAAAGACCAAATCAGAACATCTAATCCATACTTTAAGGAAAATGGTTCGTATGACAACAAGCACACTGAGCAATTATTCTTAAGAAGATTGTTACACCTTATATAGCTGCTCTATAGAATGAATCAGAAACATCAATAACTTGTCTTTACCCCAAATTAATCATTTATATCATTATGAACATCTTCAATCTCTCATAATGATAATTGTGTCAAGAGCATGTTCCATATTCAATATTCATAATGATTTCTATAAATAACAGAAATGGGTCAACCAATGAATAATATCAAAGATGTAAATCTATCTTAATCTTCCTTCTTAGCTCAAATCTATTCATTCTAATCAGTCACTTTCCTAGTTATGCTCCATAGATCGAATCACCCATTACCAATAGGAAATATGCTAAAGTATTTTAAGTTAACAGCTAAATAGTCACTTAGGGTAAAATTGAGATTAACTTATAATCCCAAGTGTCTCACATAGTAGAGAAACATTGATCCATTCTTCTACTACCCTTATTGTCGCCATAGCACACGTGGTGTGAATCACATGCTACGATGCTTCTCTTTACTAAAAAGAGCGCATATTTTTCTCAAAATTTAACATCATACAAATTTTAATTTAAACATGCCTAATGTCTAATCCTAAATTCAACATATGAATTCCAATCTGGCCTTAAGCAGATTCAGTAAATGGTGGGTTCATTTGCTCTAATCATTACATAAATGATCTCATCTTAACACAATTATCAAGGCAACCTTAACTTATGGGTATTTCTCTATTCACAACTACATAAGTTGTCCCATAAGTAACGGTCTTACTTCTACTTATACTTAACAAATAGAGATAATTATCTATGTGAATGAACCAATCTCAACCTATCAACATGCTCATCGAGACTTTAATCTAAAATGTAACAACATATATACTGAATAGATCATGATATTTGACAATGTGTTACATTTTACAAAGTCACAAAGACTTCCCATATTCTTGAAATGACTCTTTAATCAATGGCTTAGTAAAAGGATCTGCAATCATATTACATATAGGGATGTACTTAATGTTAGGATGTATACTAAAAGCCTAGGTTTTTGTATGAACATTTATATTTTGAAATAAGAATCACTTTGGTCAAATGTTGCATGTTAATGCAGTGGTCCATTTAATTTATATTGTAAATAACATGGTGTGTGGTCCACACAGAAGATCATGTTATCAGTTCCTTATAAATTATAAATAGTAGCTCATGACCAAGATGGATAGGGGCAAACCATTGGAACGGTTGTAGTGTAATTTGAAATTAGTTTGTCTTGACTATATAATTACACTAGTACACTATGTGTGTATTGAGTAGGACCATTTCAAGTTGTTCTTTTTATACTGACTGCATAAAAGAACAAAACCTCTGTTATTATAGATGTGCGTACTCTTAATCCCGATATAATAACAAACACATATACTTATTATTTATTTCTTTAATTTATCAAAGGGTGAGATTTATTCAGTTAAATCAATAGGCCTGATAAGTTGGGAAATAATATTATTTATATGGTGTGTTGTTGATTATAAAAGAAAACTGTGTCCTAGTAATCTAGGTTGATGATGTCTCCTTGAGGAACTCATAAGGATTATCATGTAAACCCTGCAGGTGGACTTAGTCTGACATGATAATAAGGTTGAGTGGTACTACTCTTGGAGCTAGATGTTAATTAATTGAGTTGTCAGTAAGTCATTTAATTAACGGACATATGATATCTTAAACACAGGGAGACTAACACACTCATGATAAGTAGGAGCCCATATTGTAATATGGGATTGGTGTGGTAGTTCAATAATAACTCTTTAGTGGTATGAGTTATTATTGATGAACTTGAGTGGGGTGTTCGGGTCGAACACAGGAAGCTCAAGTCCATCAGGAGGCCAAAACCAATTCCTTCTCTCGGTCCCTGTTGTAGCCTCTATAAAGCCTCGCATTCACCCGTTTTGGTTTTGCTTCCTACCCAGGAAAGGGGTCGACCACATCCTTGCTTGGTGCCCAAGCAAGGGGTCGGCCAAGCCTTGCTTCCTACCCAAGAAAGGGGCCAACCAAGCCTTACTTGGTTCCCAAGCAAGGGGCCGACCAAACCAAAAGAAAAGAAAAAAACATGGGAGATTTTTTCTCAACAGAATTAGAGATTTTTCTAAAAAAAATTACGTTGATTCTTTCTTAGAAATTTTATAAAAAAATTATATTAATTCTTTTCTAAGAATTTTTTCTAAAAAAAATTATGTTCCTAGAGATTTTTCTAAAAAGAATTATGTTGATTCTTTCTAAGAAATTTTCTAAAAAGAATTATACTAATTCTTTCTTAAGAAATTTTTCTAAAAAGAATTATGTTAATTCTTTTCTAGAGAATTTTTCTTAACAAAAATCTATTATTTTTTCTCATTTTTTTATCTGGAGCAAAGGATTATAAAAGGAGAGGAGGTTGTGCCACAAAAATCAATAATTCAATTAAGAATTGATAAGTTCATCTCCTTTCCCTTAAGATCGACGCCCATTTTTTCTTTTCTTTCCTCTAGGGTCGGCGCCCCACTTCTTTTCTTCTTCCCTTTTCTTCCCTCTAGGGCTGACGCCCCATCTTCTCTTGGTGGCCGGAGCTTGGAGGAAAAGAAAATGAAGAGACGAAGCACCTTGGTGCACGGTGGTTTGGAGGAGAAGAAGAAGGAGGAGGCGTTCCTTTCTTTGCATCTTTTGGTGGTAGGCGGCTTGGAAACAAAAGGGGGTTGGGTGTTTTTGTCTTGGTATATCATCGCCCACATGACGTCTAAAAAGAGGAGAGGAATACGGTAGAAGATCAAGAGGTCTTTGTCTACAAAGAAAGGTACAACTAGTTATTTATTCCGCTGCACAACTAGTTTTGTTTTCTTTGTATAGATCCTGAAATACCAACACAAGAGGCTAGCAATTTTATGTTTTCATTTTTGTGCTTCGATTTTGTGTTTCGATCTTGTACTTTGATTGAGGTCTCTGTAGTTAAACCTAAGGTTATTGTGAGAAGTTTAAATATTTAATTTCTTTGAAAGGCTTTGTCTAGGAAGTGGTGGATGTTCCCATAACCAAGAAGGCCTAGTGCCTCGCCAACGACCTGGAAGCCAATCCTTGAAATAAATATTTAATCAACTTCTGTAATATGGTTTAACTTCTGAAGAACACAAGGGTTGAACTTGGAGTAAAAATGTTAAGTTTCGTTTCCAATCCAGGTTTAACTTTGAAGAACGAACTTGGAGTAAAAATGTTAAGTTTCGTTTCCAATCCAATTTTAACTTCTGAAGAGCACATGGATAGCTAGGAAAAGTTTTGTACTTGTACAAATTTTTTACAGGGGAAACAGAACGGTATTTTGAGTAGCAACCAACAAGTGGTATCAGAGCTAATTTTCTGCCTTTGTGTGTTTGGTTTTCGGTTAAATTATGCACTGCTCATACATAAGTTTAAGCCGGATAATAGTAGGATGTGCTAGATAGATTAACTCTGTGGTTGGAGGCATCTTAGATCCAACTATTATGGATTTTGTGTGTTTGTGTGTGATTTGACCCTTGGGCATGTCGAGGTTTTTGTGTGTGCATAATTGTAATAATTAAATATGGTCGGTTGTTGTATTATTATTATTATTGTTTTATATTCTGTTTGATCTAGATTACATGTACATTTCCTTGTGGAATATAGGATCGATAAATATAAAATTTTATTTTTTATCATGGATCGTATCCTTACAAGGCATGGTGCTATTTGAGGACCAGAGGCGCAGTGGAAAAGGAAGTAAGATAGATGTGACGACATGACCCGTTGGCGGCGGCTAGGGTTAGCGGCATATGGAGGACAGCTATGGATGAGGCCATAATAATTGAAAAATTATTTTTTTCATATTTATTGCCTTTATGTGTTGTGATGTGTATGCTTTTGTGTGCATGTGTGTTATGTGTGCATGTTAAAATTTCTCGTTTAAATAACTAAGTGGGAGAGAGTTTATTTAAATAAATTCCATGGTCTTCATTACTGGTTTGTAAGTGATGCATTCAAACTTGCGCGTTGGCTTTAAGTGCATTCCTCCACATCGGATGAGTTTGTTTGCAGATCACTAGATCAAACTTCCTCTATGGATGATTATAGGAAATTATTTAGTTTTGTGTGATCTTCTCCATCTGAAGGGGCACAATCCTAATTAATGGTCTAAGTATCAAGTAATGGTATACACTTAGGCGTATTTAATAGTATCCTCCCCATCGGAGTCACTGCTATTATTTTGTATGACCGAAGACAAACCAACTATTAATTTTATTTATCATAAAGTTAGGTTGACAAGATAATAAAATTAATGAGTAAAACCTCCTCTTACAAATATTTGAATTAGTATACGTCTACACTATCATGGCATAGTAAATTCACGGTGTTTTGAGGTGTTGGTGAATTTTAATTATATTGTTTGAGGGATCAATATTATTTTAAATTCTAAAGTTTTGACCAAATATCATATTTTGTGATTCTCAGGATTTTAAAATGGCTTTCAATCCTCTCGTTATTATTTTAAAAGAAAACAAACTTACTTGTCCCAATTATATTAATTGGAAACAAAACTTGGACTATCCTCATAGAAACGAGAACAATGAAGGTGTATCTTATTCATTAGTTGTCAAAAACATGTTTAGTTGTGTTATCTACCGGTACCTGGCGTGTAGATACGAGAGCCACTGATCATGTCTGCAATTCATTGCAAGGGTTCCAGGAAACCCGACGACTACATGAAGGAGAAATCATCGTCTACATGGGCAATGCTACGAGAGTGGCGGTTGTTGCAGTGGGAGATGTTTTATTATCTTTTGATAGGAATAAAACTTTGATTTTAAGAAATTATCTTTACCTACCATCTTTTAAAAAGAACTTGATTTCAGTTTCTAAATTATTTATGGATGGATATTTTGTTTCTTTTGATGACAAAGTAGTTATCAAGAAAAATAGGGTGGTTATCTGTTCTGGTACGTTGGTTGACAATTTGTATCTAAATCCAATAACTCCCACGACGCAACAAATGGAAATTAATAGCACATCTTCTAATTCTAATAAGAGAAAGCAACCTTCAGAAATGAACCAAACATATCTTTGGCATCTAAGGCTTGGTCATATTAACTTGAGTAGGATTCAAAGGCTAATAGTCGATGGACCTTTGGGTTCATTGGTGGTGGAAAACTTTCCAACCTGTGAATCATGCTTGGAAGGAAAAATGACCAAGAGACATTTTAAGGCCAAGGGGTATAGAGCCAAAGATGTGTTGGAATTGGTTCGTTCAAATTTGTGTGGACTTATGACTATCCAGGCGAGAGGTGGTTTCGAATATTTTGTCTCTTTTATAGATGACTATTCGAGATATGGGTACATTTAATTGTTGTGTCGTAAGTCTGAGTGCTTTGATAAGTTCAAAGAGTACAAGGCTGATGTGGAGAAATGTCATGGTAAAAGTATCAAGACACTATGGTCTGATCGTGATGGCAAGTACCTCTTAGGAGAGTTTAAGAATTACTTATCAGAGGTCGGGATTCAATCCCAACTATCTACACCTGGTACACCCCAACATAACGGTGTGGTAGAACGAAGGAATATGACTCTTATGGAAATGGTTAGATCAATGATGAGTTATTCGAAATTACCAAATTCATTTTGGGGATATGCTCTGGAAACGGCGGCGTACATTCTGAACTTGCTATCTTCTAAGTTAGTACCCTCTACACCCACAGAATTATGGAATGGGCGTAAGCCTAGTTTGAAACACATTCGAATTTGGAGTAGTCCAGCACATGTGCTAAAGAGAGATGCTGATAAGTTGGAATCATGTACAGAAGTTTGCTTATTTGTGGGTTATCCTAAAGGAACAAAAGGTAGTTTATTTTATAGTCCTAAAGATCAGAAGGTCATTGTTAGCACCAATGCTCGATTTTTAAAAGAGGACTACGTGATGATCCACAAGCCCATGAGTAAAATTATTCTTGAGGAAATAAGAGAGGACACATCTAATTTAGTACCAACGGTACAAGATGAGATACCACAAGAAACTACAATACGTGTCACAAATGATACACAATTACAGGTAGTGCCTCGTCATAGTGGGAGGGCTATTCGGCAACCTGATATATTCATATTTTTGGAAGAATCTTCGGACTTGGTCCCTGGTGAACATGAAGCTGATCCCTGGACATATGATGAAGCACTCCAAGATAAAGATGCAGCATCTTGGCAAAATGCAATGAACTTTAAAATAGAATCTATGTATTCTAATCTAAGACAACTTAGGATAACTTAGGACTTTTCTGCAAACTCAGTTACACTTATTAGATAACAAGATAACTTAATTTTGAACCCTATGTCTTTATCAAAATACAAGTTTGATCATCTGGTGCTCCTTGCACCAACACTCTTCATATAAGCAGGATAACCCCATATTTTCAAGTGAAATAGATGAGGTTTCTTACTAGCCCATAGTTCAAATGGAGTAGCAGAGATTAACTTAATCAGGACTCTTAACAAGTAAATAGCTGTCTCGAGTGTGTAACCCCAAAATATTTTGAGAAGAATTGTATAATTCATCGTTAACCTAATCATGTCCAACAAGGTTTGGTTTCACCTTTCAGATTCACCATTATATTGTAGCATATAAGGCGGAGTCCATTGAGACATATTCCATTATCCCTCAGATAATCTTAAAACTCTTGGCATAAGTATTCGCCAATTTAATTGGATCAAAATATCTTAATACTTTTACCAAGTTATTTCTCTACTTTATTTTTGAATTCTTTAAACTTTTCAAAAGCTTCAGATTTGTGTTTCATAAGATACACATAACCAAATCGTGAGTGATCATTGATAAAGGTTATGAAGTGGCTATAACCTCCTAGTGCATGAGTTGATATTGGTCCACATACATTGGTATGTAAGAGACCAAGTAACTCCTTGACTAGTTCACCCTTTCCAATAAAAGGTAAATTTGTCATCTTGCCTTTTAAATATGAATCACATGTATCAAAGAAAACTAATTCAAATGATTCCAAAATTACAAGTCATTGCAATTCGGACATGCATTTCTTGTTTATATGGCCAAGGCAACAATGCCATAAGTAGGAGGTTAGTTGATCATCTTTTCAAGCATGTCTGTTGCTCTTGCGATATTGAATATGTCGCCGAATATATCTAATACGTAGATGTCATTGTATAAAATTTCAGTACCATAAAGAACACCATTTAAAGTTACATAACAACAGTTGTTATTAAAAGTCGAATAGAAACCCTTTGTATTTAAACTACAAATAGAAATAATATTCTTTATTAATGCAAGAACAAAATAATAATTATTTAGTTCTAAGACAAGTCTACTAGGGAGCTTCAATAAATATGTTATGATGGCGATCGCTACAACCTTTGCTCCATTTCCAACTCACAAATTTGTTTCTCCCTTGACAAGTCTTCTGCTATTCTTTAGCCCCCCCTGTATGTCATTACATATATGTGAGTGGCACCCGGTATCTAATATTCAAGTATCTGAGAAAATAGCATGACAATTAATAATGAAAACACCTAAAGTAGATGGGGCAACAAATGCCTTCTTCTTCTTCATGAACTCAAGATATTTGTTCTTCCTTCACAGAAGATTCCACATCTTTGAGCATGTTGATCAATTCTGGAATTGTGGATTCAATGTGGTTCATTTAGTAATTCATCATAAATTGTGAATAGCTACTGGATAAACTGTGCAGAATTAAGTCAATACTTAATTCATAATCCAATGCAAATCCAAATAATTTCAAACACTTAATGTAGTCATTCATCTTCAGCACAAATTGTACCACAGATGAATTCTGCTGCATCTTTGAGCAAAAGAGTAGCTTGGTGACCTCGAATTGTTTAGATCTAGCCTGCTCATCAAATAGTTCACGTAGATGAAAAATAATTGTATAAGCATCCATATGCTCATGTTATTTTTGTAGTTCCGGAGACATCGAGGTCAGTATGATGTAGCTTGCAAACTTATAATCAGTCATGTGCTTTTCAAAAGCCAATATTTGATCAAGTGTTGCATCATTTGCTATATTTATAGGAAGTACCTTTTCAAGGGCATGTACTAGTTTCTCAATCTTGAGAACAATTCTCATGTTTTGAAACTAGTCAAAAAAGTTTGCCCCAGTTAGTTTGTTCGAGTCCATTAATGAATGCAAATTCAAAAATGTCATAATTAAATAATTAATCTAGAAATATAAAAATAAGAAAATGTGAGAGAGATGATTTAATTATGTAAATAATTTACACGGAATAAAATTTCTGCTTATTTATCAAATTCAAGAGCTCTTACGTTGAATCTGAGAGATCATAGATTTTTTCTAAGTGGGTTGATATCCACTTCAGATAAAAACAACCTTGGCTTTGGCACAATAAGTCATTCTTAAATGTAGTGGTAGGTATCAAATATACCGATTACATATCACATATTTGCAACTATCACATTATGTTATCAACTAATTGATATTTACATAAACATCGGGTTACTAACACATTGATAATTATATATAAAATGTATATCACCCAACTTTACCTCTATCCATGTTAACCTTGGCTTTGGCATAACAAATCAACACTTCAAGTTAAAATCAACCTGTTAATCATAAGATCATATCTCAATGGTTCGAACATGTTTAATTTCAGGTTGAGTTTGGCTTTGGCACAACAACTCAAACAAGTAATCAAACTTTGATTCTTACCATATTAATGGAAGGTATAGGTTTTAATATTTTATAAGGGATATAGGACTCATCGTCATCATGTATATGATCTACCTATATGACATCAACACACGACATAAATGATGACATGTCACATCATATGCATGACATATAAAATGATATAACATATCACACGTATGACATAAATGACATGGCAAATCGCACGCATGGCAAAATGATAATATGCATCTACATAGCATACAAGTATAACGAAAATAATTTCATAGTTGTCATAATATTATTTGAAAATAAAATATGTCCTAAAATCTAATTTAACAAATCAGGATTTTTTAATTAAATTAGGAAATAAATTTCTAAATTTTAATTACATATTTTATTTAGGAAGTAATTCTCTATTAAGAAAATCTAATTAATTAGGAAACAATTTCCTAAATTTAATTTTTCTTAACAAATTAGGAAACTTTCCAAAATTAAAATTTTTCTTAATAAATTTAAAATCATTCCAAAATTTAATTTTTCTAAATTTATTTTACAACATATTTCCAAAAACAAAATTTTCCAAATTTTTAAAAAATTTTCCAAAAAATAGAATTTTTTAACAAATTAGAAAACTTTATTAAAAAAAATTTATAATACAAATTTAAAACATTTCAGAAAATAAATTATGACTAAATTCATTTTATAGAATATTTCCAAAACCTAAACTTTCTAAATTTTTTAAAAAACTTTTCAAAAATGGAATTTCTTTACAAATTAGGAAACCTTTCCATAAATGGAAATTAGTAATAAAAATTAGAAAAATTCTAGAAAATAAATTATGACTAAATTTATTCTTATAGAAAATTTCCAAAACCAAATTTTTTTTAAATTTTTATGAAACTTTCCAAAAATAAAATTTCCTAACAAATTAGAAAACTTTCTAAAAATAAAATTCGTAATAAAAATTCTAGAAAATAAATTATGACCAACTATGACTCATAAAATATTTTTTACGATTATGTCAAAGCATGACCAGGCTTTGATACCATTGTTGGGGTTATGAGTCCAATGCGAATAAGTGCTTTAGACGTTTTCATAAAAATGTGCGCAATAGAAAAATAAAAATACAATAAATTCCTAATTTATTACAACACCCACACGCAAGCATGCAAGATACAATATATGTACACATAAGTGCAAAATAAAATTTTATAAAATAAAAGAATAACAACTATTCTAAGCATACCTTACAGATGATGTGAAGGGGAAAAGACATCAACTTTAGAGACGTTCACAAACTTCACCTTTATTCATACCCACACCAAGATCTTCAAGACAACTTCGGTGAGTAACAAGATTTACCTCCGATTGGTACTAGCCAAGCGTGGAGGCGATGCAATCTCAAAGGAGGAGAAGAAGCGGAGAAGTTTTGGAAGAAAATTTTCCCTTGGCTTTATTAGTGGCCGACAACAAGGAGAGGAGAGGAGAGGAGAGAGAGGGTGGTTAGGGTTTTTGAAAAACCTAAACCAATGAACCTACATTAATATGTTTCTCCTCATAGAGGAGTATTTATAAATATCTATATGACTTAGGGAGCAAGTCATCTCCTCAACCCAATAAGCAAAATCAAACAAATCCATTACCATTAAGAAAAAGTTTGGTTCAAAACCAAACCATCTTGGTTCATAATTAAACCAAACCTATTTGGTTTCTTATTAAATCAAGTTGTTTCATAACTAAACCAAACTTCTTTTGGTTTATTATCAAATCATTATGAAATCATATCTTCTACAATAGTCATGGCTCATCTGCACTTCTATTTCGATAAATATCTTTCCATATTTGTCTTTTATTTGGTCCAATCAAACATCTTATCTCTTGATCTGAGAATTGAATTCTCAAACTTGTTTATGTCTTTTAGATACTTGTAGTGCATGTGACCCAATAGGTTCCTAATTTATCTAGGTCATCCATAATTAACTATTTAATTATGGATCGATCATGAGTGACACCTAGAAGTACATCATGATCCCCAATTAATCAAAAAATCACAGTTGATTCTAGAACAAGTTTTGAACTCTTTAACAACTACAGTGAGTCATGTCTCATTCCTTTCACCTGTCTTATACCCACTTGGTTCAGGACATGGTTTATGTGTCTATCTCCACTAGGCTGACTGCATCACGCCTAGGCCAAGTAATATTTACTCGTCTTATGGATTCAAATTACTCCAATCATGTGTCTAAGAGTTTTATACTCTTAACCTGTGATGCTTTGCAAAAAGGCTTTAAGTAATAACTCTAACAAGTGATCGTATGGTATACATCTCCCCACATGGAGCAGTGAATCTTTTATAGATTATCCAAACACCTTCAGACACTTTGACTTATACTCAATCATCTCGGGTCCACATCTCCAAGGAGATGTTTTGCTTAAGATGTTAAAATATAAGTCTCCATGACAAAGGTGACTTGAATATCTCAAGTCTAAGAAACTCGCACTCGAGCTGCAGTAAGACTTCATAAAGATATCCATATATGTAGAAAATCATATGAAGTTTTACAATAAGTCACTCCAATGAACTAGTTATCAAAATTAGTATCCACATTTTACTCTCGACATCTTAATGTCCCCAGCTAGTGAGTAATAACTGCTTGGTCAGACCAAAGTATATAACCAGTGCTAGTCTCACAGAATTGATGATGTCCAAATATATCAATTCATTGACTAGGAAATATTTCAATACTTTCATAATTATACATGTAGAGATACTCACTAGTTGTAATCTAATCACAAATCCTCTCATGCTATGAATCATATTACCGACATTCAGTAAGTGAGTTTAAGACCATTCAAACATATAACTAGTGTACACTCAAATAGTGAATCTTTATTTATTAAAATAAATAGTATAAATCATAAGGTGATTCTTTAGGACATCTCTCAAACATAACAGACTGAACACTTGGTGAAGAAGTCCGGATAGGTCAAGGTTGACTGGATGCTAGGCAACGAAAAGTCTCAACAGATCATGGTTGACCGGATGTTGGACAAGGAAGCTCTAAACTCGAATTCTGAATGTTAGGGTTAGGAATCAATTGGCTAATCGATTGGGACAGGCACAATCAATTAGAGCAATCAATTTAGCTCAGTAAATTGATTGGGAATCGATTGGCCTAATCGATTAAGCCTTCCCTAATCGATAGGAAGTGCATAATTGATTGGGCAAATTGATTACGCATATCCTAATTGATTAAGATAGTTGCTTACTCAATTAGGAACATATTCTTGGAAAGCACAGAAAGTTGGAGAATCGATTGGTTAATCAATTAAGGCTTTTCATGAGAGAACAATGTTAGTTAGAGCCCTAGAGTCAATCATTTGATGATTGTTGTATGGACTCATTGTATCATATTCTTGTATATAAATAAAGGCATTTATTTTTAGTTATTATACTTACTTGTATTGGTGTCAAATAACTAAGTATAATAGCGTCCTTGAGTAGAAGGTTCTTACCTATATCAATCGATTGGTTGAATCAATAGTGAGATGATATAGGGAACACTACTCTTAATCATTGCTAGTCGAGTATTAACATTCAGGGACAATGTTAATACGACGAGACTACCATGTAGGTCAACTCGATGACTTGATCTCACAAGTCATGGATATAGAGATATCAAGTTGACACATGTGTATGCATTGGAGAATGTATACTGAATGACCCGCCATGAGAAAGTATCATGGATCATTATATGAGTGTCATATACTTTCTCATGTGGCTATTAGTATGACTACTAGTCATTGGACCTGAAGTTACCATGGTTCCCTACATAAGGAGTTACGTACTTTGGCTTCGTCAAACGTCACCCGTAACTGGGTGGATTATAAAGGCGATTACTGGGTATGTAACAAATTATGCGGAGGGATGTGAGTGATGTAGATGAGATCTATCCCTCCTATATGACGGGAGTTACATCGATATTCTTGATAGAGTAAGACCACGAAGTGCATGACCATGCCCAAATGAGTCAATATGAGATATTGAGTTCATTTGATTGAGTGAGTCTACTTGGAGTTTAAGATTTATATTGATTAGAGGATGACACGGCCTATGTCTCATATTGATCAATCTAGATGTTTAGGATAGAAGGACAATGTCATATATTATGAGGAGTCACAATTAGTAGTCACAAGGTGATGTTGGATCTCAACATTCTTATAACTTGGGTAGTAATGATGTGTTGCTAGATACCGATCATTACTTATTCTTCTTAATGGGTTTAGGAGCATTGCCAACGTTATAAGAACTTATAGGGTCACACACATAGGGAAATTAGATGGATATTAGGTTCATTTGATGAACCTAAATGATTAGGCTCATGTGATGAACCAAATTGGATTAAGAGTAATCCAAATTGAGCTAATTGAGTTGGACTCAATTTGGTTCATGTGTTAAGTGAGTCTAATTTGGACTTAGACTCATTTAATTAATTTAATTCAATGAATAGAGATTCATTAAATTAAAATTGACTTGAACTAATGGTTAGATTAGATTAACCAAGTGAGAGAAGTGGTCAAGTTTGACTTGACTTGAGAGGAAGATGAAGGGTCAAGTTTGACTTGACCATTTGCCACCTCATTGGTGAGTTGGCATTAAGTGGGCTTATGATGATGTGCCACATCATCAAGACCATTTCATGGTGTGCCACCTCATGAGGGAGATCAAGAGTTTTTTACTCTTGAAATTCCATGGAGTATATAACCACTCACTTGAAGGTGGCCGACCATTTTTTGTGGAGTTACAAGCTTGAATTGATTTTTCATTCAAGTCATCTTCTTCCTCAAGCTCTTCTCTTCTCTCCCTCTCCTCCCTTGGACGAACCCTAAAAAGGTGCTAG
This sequence comes from Zingiber officinale, assembly GCF_018446385.1. Lineage (NCBI taxonomy): Eukaryota > Viridiplantae > Streptophyta > Magnoliopsida > Zingiberales > Zingiberaceae > Zingiber > Zingiber officinale. The sequence continues at coordinate 57,383,790 of NC_055997.1, forward strand.
CACACCTTTTGTTTGGTCTCTCCATCTCTTGTTTGTGTGGATACACATAGAGGAGTATCTACTTTGATACTCTCGAGATCCGGCGAATCTTGGACGATCGGGATTACGCGAAGGGCTTTGCATCAAGGGTAACCTCTTATCCTTTGTAGATATTGTTTAGATCTAGGTTACAAAACTCATACTCAAAGTTTTATGAAATTTTAATCTTCACACGGATCCGTGACATGGGAATTTCGGGGTTTCCGCAACGCAAAAAGCAATTTTTGCGGCCCGAAAAAACCCAACAGTAGTATCAGAGCCAAGTGCGAAGCGAGTATGAGTTTTAATTTATATTTTTATGAAAATTATAGATCTATAACTTTCTATGAATTTATGATATTTGGTATTTTTATGGGTATTTTTCTCGTAGAAGCGAAGCACAAGTGTTTAGACACTTGTAGGCTTCGACTATCGAGAAAATATTTCTGAAACGACAAGGTTTCGCCCCCAAATCATTTTGGGACAGCAGACTAAGGCACTGTAGGATCGCTTAGGAACACTCGAGATGGTTATATCGCGGGTAGGGGTGCTGCTCCTGACCCCGTAAGGGGATTCGTTTCGTGATTATGCCCAAAAATCGCTAAACGAGACCACCGGGAATTTTTACTCATAAAAATTGTAAAAATTGTAAGAAAAATTACAGAAATTTATAGAAATTATATAATTTATAATTATGTATTATTTTGTGATGGTCATGGCCCAAAAGACCAAATTAGATTGGAAATTTGTGTTGTAATTCATATTATGGCATGCATGCCATTTTCTGTGATGTGCGTGTTGTATATGATACGCGACTTGCACGTCGTGCCTTTCCTATTTTTATATTCCTGTTGTAAATAGTTTAGACTCGAATGTAACTCGAGTTTCACCTTTGTAATGTACAAATTGGAGCGGTGGAAGATCCACTCGAGACGGAGTTACGAGGAGGGCGCGAGCAACACAAGGTGGTCAAAGGAAGGAGCTTGAGAAGCTGTTGACCTTAGGTTGACCATCCGATCTTCTCATTGGCTTGAGAAGATTGTAGTAGGGCCATGACTAATCACAAAATATTTAATTAATTGCTTGTGTGTGTATATGTGATGCATGCTAGAATAGTAATTAATTAACGCCTTAATGATTAGATTAGATTTAAAACGCGTATATGATACACCTCGACGATTAGATTAGATCTAAATCACGTACATGATGCACCCTAATGATTAGATTAGATCTAAATCACGTATATGATACACCTCATCGATTAGATTAGATCTCAATCGCGTCAACTCGTAATGCCTACCATGTCGTGATACCTATCACTACCTTGATCACTTGTTGTTGTTGAATCTGCCAAAGCAGAGCAACACATATTATCTTGGTAGGGTACGAAGGGACAATTTTGGTCCCGCCTATCAACACATGGGTGAGTACAACTCAATTGGATTGAGTAACTAGTTAATGCAATTGGATCGAGTTTAACTATAGGCATTTTTCCAATGGTTGGAAGATAGGACAAAATCACGTTTATATTAACTCTTGGGCGTATTAGCCAAAGCTAACTCAAGTTTTAATATAAATGCAGATCTTGATCCTATAAACAAGAGTTGCATAGAGATGTAATTGGTAATTAGTTACCTACCGATCATACTAAGTCTTGGGCGATTTGGCCAAAGCTAACTCAAGGCATAGTATGATGTGGATCTTGTCCCATATGAATTATAGAATTCAGTGGGAGCATAATTTAATTAAAAGGCCTAATTAAATGATTAATAGAATATGATATTTATTTATTTTTCTGTTGTAGATAACCATGACTTCAAATACAAACTCTTTCTCCCTGCGTTCCGTCCTTGAGAAGGACAAGCTCAACGAAGCAAATTTCCTGGACTAGTACAGGAACCTGAGAATCGTTCTCACACAAGAACGTAAACTGTACATTCTGGAGCAGCCCATTCCGGAGGCACCTCCTGCCACTGCCACGCGAGCTGACCGTGATGCTTACAAGAAGCATCAAGATGACGCATTAGATGTGTCATGTCTTATGCTCGCGACCATGAACTCTGAGCTTCAGAAGCAACACGAGTTGATGGGCTCTTATGATATGGTTGAAAATCTTCCTCAACTATATCAAGGACAAGCAAGGAACGAGAGATTCGAGATCTCTAAGGCACTATTCAATGCAAGATGCAAGATGGGACTCCCGTAGGCCCATATGTACTCAAAATGATTGGGTACATAGAAAACCTACAGAGGTTGGGATTTCCACTTGGCCAAGAGCTGATCACTGATTTGATCTTGCAATCCTTACCAGATAGCTATAGTCAATTCATTCTAAATTATAACATGAACGAAATTGACAAGCCACTACCCGAGCTGCTTAGCATGTTAAGAACTGCTGAGCTCAACCTTAAGAAGGTTAAGCCCAACTCCATTTTGATGGTGCAAAAGGGCAAAGGCAAGGGCAAGCCTAAAGGTAAGGGAAAGTCCCAAGCCAAGGGCAAAGGTAAGGCACTGAAACCCAAAGGAGGGGTCGCCAAGGATGCTACCTGCTTCCACTACGGTCAGACCGGGCACTGGAAGAGGAATTGCAAAGTGTACCTGGAAGATCTTAAGAAGAAGAGAAGTGAGACTTCCACTTCAGGTATCTATGTTATAGAAGTCAATCTATATATTTCTTCATCATGGGTATTAGATACCGGATGTGCTTCTCACATTTGTACTAATTTGCAGGCGCTGAGAAATAGCAGGGCATTGACGAAGAGCGAGGTGGACCTACGCGTAGGCAATGGAGCACGGGTTGTTGCGTTGTTGTAGGAACTTATCATTTATCTCTACCTTCTGGGCTTATATTAGAATTAGATGAATGTTATTATGTGTCTGCTTTAACTAAGAACATTATATCAGTTTCTTGTTTAGACAAGAAAGGCTTCTCATTTATAATAAAGAACAATTTTGTTCAGTTTATTTAAATGATATGTTCTATTGTAGTGCACCTCTGATGAACGGATTCTATATTCTAGACCTTGAGAACCCTATCTATAACATAAGTACCAAGAGGTTCAAGTCAAAAGACATGAATCAAACCTATATCTGGCACTATCGCTTAGGTCATATAAATGACAAACGCTTATCCCAGCTCCATAAAGATGGTTTGCTGGACTCATTTGATTTTGAATCATATGAGACATGCGAGTCATGCATTTTAGGCAAGATGACCAAGACTCCCTTTAGTGAACACAGCGAGAGAGCGACTGACTTGTTAGGACTTATACATAGTGATGTATGTAGCCCTTTTAATGTCGCTGCTAGAGGTGGTTATAGGTACTTCATTACGTTTACTGATGACTTCAGTAGATATGTTTATGTGTCTCTGATGACACATAAGTCAGAATCCTTTGAAAAGTTCAAAGAATTCAAGAATGATATACAAAACCAGCTTGTCAAAAGTATTAAGATACTTCGATCAGATCGAGGTGGTGAATACTTTAGCCATGAGTTTCGTGACTATCTAGCTGAGTGTGGGATTCTATCTCAACTCACTCCTCCTAGAACACCACAGTGGAATGGTGTATCCGAAAGGAGGAATCGTACCCTATTAGATATGGTACGGTCTATGATGAGTCACACAGATCATCCTATGAATCTTTGGGGCTATGCTCTAGACACAACAGCCTTCATTCTCAACTGAGTTCTATCTAAGGCTGTAATCAAGACACCATATAGGATATGGACTGGGAGAGATACCTAGGTGTCTTTTATGAGGATTTGGGGTTGTGAGGCTTACGTTAGACGTCAAGTCTCGGATAAATTGGGACCCAAATCGACAAGTGCTATTTCATTGGATATCCCAAGGAAACGAAGGGATATTACTTCTACATTCCCAGTCAACACAAGGTAGTTGTGGCTAAAACTGGGATATTTTTAGAAAGAGACTTTATTTCTAGAAAGACTAGTGGGAGTACGTTCGATCTTGAAGAAGTTCAAGATATGGACCATAGCACTGAAGCCTCGATGGAAGTTGAACTGGAACCACAAAGTGTTGTGGATGATGTTGTTCCACAAGGAGTTGAGGAACCACAATCAGTTCAAGTAGACCTACCTCTTCGCAGATCTGATAGGGTACGTCATCAGCCTGAGAGATACTCATTTCTCTTGTCTGACCATGATGACGTTGTGCTCATTGAGGATGAGCCTACCTCCTATCAGGAAGCTGTGATGAGACCAGATTCTGAGAAATGGCTAGAGGCCATGAGATCCGAGATGGAATTTATATACACTAACCAAGTATGGACTTTGGTTGATCCACCTAAAGGGGTCAAACCCATTGGGTGTAAGTGGGTCTTTAAGAGAAAGACTGACATGGATGGACTTATTTATAAGGGTCTCTTGGTAGCTAAAGGTTTCAAGCAAATTCATGGTATTGACTATGATGAAACCTTTTCTCCAGTAGCGATGTTTAAATCCATTCGGATCATGCTTGCTATTGCAGCGTACCACGATTATGAGATCTGCCAGATGGATGTCAAAATCGCATTTCTGAATGAAAACCTGCTCGAGGATGTGTACATGACACAACCTGAGGGTTTTGTAGATCCACAACATACAAGTAGAGTATGTAAACTGCATAGGTCCATTTATGGACTAAAGCAAGCTTCTCAGAGCTGGAATCTTCGATTTGATGATGCAATCAAACAGTTTGATTTCATCAAGAATGAAGATGAACCTTGTATCTACAAGAAGGTTGTTGGGAGCACAGTTGTCTTCCTTATATTGTATGTGGATGACATACTACTCATTGGGAAAGACATCCCTTTGCTGCAGTCTGTCAAGACTTGGCTAGGGACTTGTTTCTCAATGAAGGACTTAGGTGAAGCATCCCGCATTCTTGGCATACTATAGAGATAGATCTGCGAGATTGCTTGGCCTAAGTCAAAGTACATACATTGACAAGGTACTCCTACGATTTTCCATGCAGAACTCCAAAAAGGGATTTCTGTCGATGTCACATGGTGTGAGTCTTTCGAAAACTCAAAGCCCCTCTTCTAGAGAGGAGAGAGACCACATGGATCAGATCCCTTATGCCTCAGCCATAGGATCTATCATGTACGTCATGCTATGTACTCGTCCTGATGTCTCATATGCTTTGAGCATGACGAGCAGATACTAGTCAGATCCAGGTGAAAGTCACTTGATAGCAGTCAAGAATATTCTTAAGTACTTGAGAAGGACTAAAGATTATTTCTTGATATATGGAGGCGATGACGAGCTAGCTGTAAAGGGTTACAGTGATGCCAGCTTCCAGACCGACCGGGATGATTATCGATTGCAGTCAGGGTTCGTGTTTTACATAAATGGTGGTGCTGTGAGATGGAAGAGTTCGAAGCAGGACACAATCGCTGATTTACAACAGAGGCCGAGTATATTGCTGCATCAGAGGCAGCAAAGGAGGCAGTTTGGATCCGCAAGTTCATCACTGAACTTGGGGTGGTTCCTAGCATCGCTGACCCTATTGAGCTCTATTGTGACAACAATGGAGCTATAGCACAGGCTAAGGAACCTCGCTCACACCAGCGGACCAAACACATACTACGGCACTTCCATCTCATTCGAGAGATTATCGAGAGAGGAGATGTGAAGATTTGCAGAGTCCCCACAGAGGCTAACATTGCAGATCCCTTGACCAAGGCTTTGGCACAGAGAAAGCATGATGGTCACACTAGGTCATTAGGCCTTACAGCCTACACTGATTGGCACTAGTACTAGTGGGAGATTGTTAGTTAGAGCCCTAGAGTCAATCATTTGATTATTGTTGTATGGACTCATTGTATCATATTCTTGTATATAAATAAAGGCATTTATTTTTGGTTATTATACTTACTTGTATTGGTGTCAAATAACTAAGTATAATAGCGTCCTTGAGTAGAAGGTTCTTACCTATATCAATCGATTGGTTGAATCAATAGTGAGATGATATAGGGAACACTACTCTTAATCATTGCTAGTCGAGTATTAACATTCAGAGACAATGTTAATACGACGAGACTACCATGTAGGTCAACTCGATGACTTGATCTCACAAGTCATGGATATAGAGATATCAAGTTGACACATGTGTATGCATTGGAGAATGTATACTGAATGACCCGCCATGAGAAAGTATCATGGATCATTATATGAGTGTCATATACTTTCTCATGTGGCTATTAGTATGACTACTAGTCCTTGGACCTGAAGTCACCATGGTTCCCTACATAAGGAGTTACGTACTTTGGCTTCGTCAAACGTCACCCGTAACTGGGTGGATTATAAAGGCGATTACTGGGTATGTAACAAATTATGCGGAGGGATGTGAGTGATGTAGATGGGATCTATCCCTCCTATATGACGGGAGTGACATCGATATTCTTTATAGAGCGAGACCACAAAGTGCATGGTCATGCCCAAATGAGTCAATATGAGATATTAAGCTCATTTGATTGAGTGAGTCTACTTGGAGTTCAAGATTTAGATTGATTAGAGGATAACACGGTCTATGCCTCATATTGATCAATCTAGATGTCTAAGATAGAAGGACAATGTCATATATTGTGAGGAGTCACAATTAGTAGTCACAAGGTGATGTTGGATCTCAACATTCTTATAACTTGGGTAGTAATGATGTGTTGCTAGATACCGCTCATTACTTATGCTTCTAAATGGGTTTAGGAGAATTGTCAATGTTATAAGAACCTATAGGGTCACACACATAGGGCAATTAGATGGATATTAGGTTCATTTGAAAAACCTAATGGATTAGGCTCATGTGATGAACCAAATTGGATTAAGAGTAATCCAAATTGAGCTAATTGAGTTGGACTCAATTTGGTTCATGTGTTAAGTGAGTCTAATTTGGACTTAGACTCATTTAATTAATTTAATTCAATGAATAGAGATTCATTAAATTAAAATTGACTTGAACTAATGGTTAGATTAGATCAACTAAGTGAGAGAAGTGGTCAAGTTTGACTTGACTTGAGAGGAAGATGAAGGGTCAAGTTTGACTTGACCATTTGCCACCTCATTGGTGAGTTGGCATTAAGTGGGCTTATGATGATGTGCCACATCATCAAGACCACTTCATGGTGTGTCACCTCATGAGGGAGATCAAGAGTTTTTGACTCTTGAAATTCCATGGAGTATATAACAAAAAAAAAAAAATGTGGAACCGCCACATCAGCGGCCCCCCTAATGAGTATATAACCACTCACTTGAAGGTGGTCGGCCATATTTTTGTGGAGTTACAAGCTTGAATTGATTTTTCATTCAAGTCATCTTCTTCCTCAAGATCTTCTCTTCTCTCCCTCTCCTCCCTTGGCCGAACCCTAAAAAGGTGCTAGCACACCTTTTGTTTGGTCTCTCCATCTCTTGCTTGTGTGGATACACATAGAGGAGTATCTACTTTGATACTCTCGAGATCCGGCGAACCTTGGACGAGCGGGATTACGCGAAGGGCTTCGCATCAAGGGTAACCTCTTCTCCTTTGTAGATATAGTTTAGATCTAGGTTAGAAAACTCATACTCGAAGTTTTATGAAATTTTAATCTTCGCACGGATCCGTGGCATGGGAATTTCGGGGTTTCCGCAATGCAAAAAGCGATTTTTGCGGTCCGAAAAAATCAACAAACAAAAGATTGGGAATCGATTAGGTAAACAATTAAGACATTTTAAATCGATTAGGTTGGCTCACCAATCAATTATGATTTGAAAAAGAGTTGTTCTGCAGGTTGTTAGATGGTCGGTTGACGTAGCAAATCGATTAGGAGGCATTTTCCAGCCGGAGAGAAATCCTAGAAAAGGGGTTTCGCAGTGTGTTTGAACTACCATTTCTTGGACGATTTAGAGTGAAGTGTTGCTACATTTCTAAGTTTACAAGAGGCTAAATCAAAGCAAGAAAAAGAACAAGCAAAACAAGGTTTATAGTTGAAATCATTTTCAATTTTTTGTGTAACCTAGCTTATATTTTTTGTTGTGAGCTTGTACAAGGTTTCTCTATCTGTAGATTATTTCTGAGAAAGAGTGTATTTATAGTGGAGTAGTGTGCACCGTGTGGATCTTTGAATTAGTCACCTCAAGGAGGTGGACACCAAGTAAATCGAAGGTGTTATTATTATGGAGTCTTTACTTCGAGTATCCACTACAAATCATCATAGAAGAAGCGAAATAAGATATTCCCCCCCCCCCCCCCCCCCGGCTCTCAAGCGTGTCCTAATTGGCGGTTCTAAACTATTGGTTCTGAATTGTGGTAAGGTCTATTCCTAGTAAAAGAGAAGCTGACAATCACTTTAAGAAATCTATGCATAATAGAAATCAATTGTGAAAGATTTTCAATTGGACTTTCCTTTGAGCGGATCATGATCATATCAAAGAATTCTAAGGTATGTCCTCTTAGGATAAACACTAACGCAAGTCCTAAAGACACATTGCAAAATAGGTTTATTACTACAAAATAGCTTTTTCAGACACCACCACTTTCTAAAATAGTAGATAGTGTTGATGCCTTACTAATGGTCAATCAAAATTTATTTATCTAAATTGATTTTTTTAAAAAAAGGTGTTTTTATAATTTGGATTTTTGAATCTTGTGTTGAAACTCTAGAAAAACGGTTGCATCTGCTATGTTTGTGTTCCAATTGTAGATTTTGGAATAGATGGAAACTTCAAAATTTCATCATTCAAGGCATCCTAATACCAGTCTGTTGTTTTTAATCCATATTGATACAAATTTGGGTCTTGATTTCTTGAAAAGTTGAAGATCATTGAACCTGGACCTGCTAGCTCTGAATTCCAAAGAAATTGGTTGCTGATCTTATGGTAATGCTGAGAAATTCATTACTTTAGCAAATCAGTTATTCGTGGTTTTTCCTAATATCTATCTTTTCTTCAAGCAGATATCATTATAATCTTATCTTGTCTCCATTAGGATATCCTCCCTCAAGTGATGATAAAATAAATTAACCTCTAACTTTCATCTCATATCAAAACTTAATGTAGTCGCAATCTTAAAGAAAGATTATCATTTACATCTTGTTAAACCACATTGGACATTTCAACAAATACCAACTTGTTTTTCACATTATACTTTGCAACCAATGTCATTTCAGTACAAGCTATAACGATATATATGTTCAATCCTTTTTGAAAGACTTTTATTTTCAGTTCCACCCATCTTTTTCTACTTCATTTCAGTATGTTACACCAACTACATTTAAATTGCTGAATTTTACTAATTCCATTCTCAAATTTAACCAACAGACAAGATGAAGCGAAGAAACAAGATGACGATAGGAGGGTAATCAAAGATGCTTCAACATCAGTTATGGTGTTCTTGCCCTGGTTTCGCGTTAAGAAGAGGCTGAATGGCCTTGACAACAATGGTCATATTTGGTCGGAAATCAGATTCATATTGCACACAAAGCGCTGCAACTGCTGCAAGCTGAGTATCACAAAGAAAACACAAGACTTTGCTTGTTAAAAACCACTTGCTTTTGCTGAGCAAAGAAAAACTACATGATTGGCATTACCTTAGCGACGGCTTTTGGTGGATAATCGTCATATAGTTTCGGATCCACACATTGTTTAACTTTGTCTTCACTTAGCCTTGGAGTTGCCTGCATCATAATTTGCACATCAGAGAAGAAAACTACCAACAATGAATTGATTGATGTTGGATTAAGTGATGGAGAATTACCCAAGTGACAAGACTTTGTTGTCCTTTAGGCATTGTGTGATCTACCGGCTTTCTGCCGGTTAGTAGCTCTAAAAGAATAACTCCGAAACTGTAAACATCGCTCTTCTGGGTCAGTTGGCCTGTCATGGCATATCTGTAAAGGAATTAGGAAGATCATTTGAGATGGAAATAATGGCACGATATATCATCATTAACATCATTCGAGTTCTTTCAACCATGTTTAACATGAACTTACTTTTGTATCAAACAAATAAGAAAAAGAGAAGAGGACTAGTCGTCCCACCAAAGACACCCAAATGAAAAGGAAAAAAGAAGACATCATTCAATATTAGATGGTTAAACGACGACCCAAGGTAAGACTGCATACAATAGACCCTTTTTTGGGACACCAAGGAAAACATCGCATTTGAAGTCATGCGATTCAATAGACCTCTAAAATTTTCAACATTTAATTGCTCTCAAAAGCTTAGGCTATTCGAAAAATATTCAATCACGACTACATCTAACTCGAGAATAAGAGAGCAATGTAGATTGGATCAATGAGCTTACTCTGGAGCATGATATCCAAAAGTTCCCAAAACACGAGTCGAATGTAAACGAGCTGCAGTATCGGGAGACTGGTTGGTCAGATTGAAATCAGCAATCTTGGCAGCAAAATCATCGAACAATAGAACGTTGCTCGATCTGACATCCCTATGGACGATCGGAGGCTGAACTTTCTCATGAAGATATTCGAGTCCTCTTGCCGCACCATAAGCAATCTTAACCCTTTCGCTCCAGTTAAGAACAGGCCCTGGTTCAGCCCCTTGCACACCTTTCTTCCCTGTGCCAACACAATGAGTGAATTATACCAGTCTCATCTTCGACAATACATCGAAATGTAAGTATTTGATTACCATGTAAAACATCATGCAAAGATCCTTTGGTCGCGAATTGATAAACTAGTATTCGATTATTCGCATCCAGACAGTACCCCAACAGCTCTACAAAGAACTCATTCTTGAGCCTCGAAACCATTGATAACTGCATAAAGGGGCACAGGAAGCAATCAACTCGAATGCAAACAGAATGTCTGCTTCATGGCTCTCGATGATTAGTTTTTCGATTAATATCATAAATTCAAACCAAATGCTAAAAGAATTTCAAGATTAAAAAAAGTGATCACCTGCGCGGCAAATTCAGTATCTGGTTCATTGGATGCACTTGGATCCAGCTTTTTAATGGCAGCTTCTTCCTCTGTTTTGAGGGTGGCCCGGAAGACCCTGCCATAGGATCCTTCTCCGACCAATGCCTTGTCGCTGAAATTGTTGGTCATATTGCTGAGCTCAGAGAATGGTATTGCCGGAATCTCGATTGGCAGGACCTTCGGCGGGGCTCCTCCACCTCTGGCTCCACCTGGCCCCCCTCTGGGGTCTCTGTCTCGACCTTCATTTTCATCGCCCACAACAGAAGCAAACCAAATCCAGCTGTTAAATTCGACCATGAATCCGCAGAAGAGGAATTCAGATTACCTGGAACATTGCGGTTGGGTGGGGCGGAATGCTGGCTGGCCGGAGGGCCGTAGATATCCTCGTCGGTTCCTCCGCAGCACAACATGATCGGAGAAGTCTCGCCGGAGCGCAGAATGCCCACGAAACGCCGTCAACGTCCTCTCCCCCGCATCAACCAACTCAACTCTGCCCCAGTTCACCGTTGCCTCGGTTAATTTCAAATGGCGGGGAATTGACATTAAAGGGAGAGACTAACCGATGAGATCCGAAAGCGGGAGGCGGATGGATGGCGCAAAGCTTCAGTCCGGCGGCGACGATGTGGTGGATAGGAGGAGGAGGAGGATTGAGAGGGGGAAGGGAAGAGAAGGGGCCGTTGAGAGGTGGTTATGTTTCGCGGGAAAACCGCGGGTATCAACGGATTATGAAGTGGGAAATGCGTGCATGAGACGTGCCTGCGCGTAGCATTTCGCTGGCACGTTTCTATTCTAGAAAATACATCCCATTTGTTCAAATAAATAAATAAATAGATAAATTTTTAATATTCTTTTAAAAGAAGAAAAAAAACAAGGAAAAGGAAAAACTTTTGTCGATTCAGACACAGCAACACGTTGTTGCCACAACATGCCTTCTTAATCTAATTTTTTTTGTTTTTTGAGTACCAAACTGTGATATGTTAAAATATCTTCTTCTGATTCCCAATCAATCATAGAATTTGTATGTTAGTTGTTTGGGTCGATTTAGATGAGTCAAACCTTAATTTCATTCTTGATTTGGCATAGTTAGACTTATGTCCAACTTATGTCCAAATCCGACTCGGTCAAAAATAGGCTTTTTGTGAAGCTTGGTTGAAGCACTTGTTTTCCTCTTAGGTTAAACTTGAATTAACTTGACATTTGTTGGATGATTTGAGTATTAACAAATCAAACTTGCTTTTAGGGTTATAAATGAATGTTCGTAAATAAATTTAGCATTTAGTTGGATAAAATTCATTTATATTCTTTCAATAATAATAATAATATATTAAACAAGTTTGAATACTGATAAATTTATAATTCAAACATAATTATTAGTTTATATAAAATTTAATTATAAATTTATTTCTTAATTTTTTATTTAAATACTAAAAAATATAGTAATTTATAAATTTTTAGAATCTTACGTTGGAGAAAAAATTATTTTATGCATTAAATAAATATTTAATTTAATTTACAAACTCAACAACATTATTAGTCGAGCTTGATTTAAAGCTCGACCTTGAAATAAAATTCTTAATAAACAAGTTTGAATAAACTTAATAACTAAATAAATAAATTTGAACACGGCTAAGCTTGTCTCGAATATAATTTATATCTCTATTTCTCTTAGGTTGAACTTAAGTATTAAGTTGACTTAGCTTTTGTATCAACTTTGTTGGTTAAGCTAGGCTAATTTAGTAAACGACTGATCAATTAATTATATTATATATTTCAGAAATAATATAAATAAAGATATATTCTATGGTGATAATAGATATCCAAATTCTTATTACTGTCTATTTTTTAAAAGCATGTTAAATTTGTATTAATAGCTAGTTTTGGCTTTGTGTATATCGATTAGCATGATTATTTCAAAATAGAAAATATAATGGAGTTTGAATTATGTGCTTGTATTTTATAATAAACTATCATATTGTACTTGTTGTAGAATCGGATGATCAGATGTAATTGTTAGAATACTTCAGCGAGCTAGAGGGGAGGTGATTAGCTCCAATCACTTCTTCAATGATGAGTTACAGCGAAAAACACTCGAAGCAATGCTAACATCGGGATTTACTTGGTATCCACCTCAACGAGGTGACTAATTCAAAGATCCACATAGAGTACACTCTCTACTATAAAAATACTCCTCGAAAACACTCCAGAGGTGGAGAACCCCGTACAAGCTCTCAACAAGAAAATACAACAAGGAAATGAATGAACAGTACAATGAACACCTTGCTTAATCTCTTATAGTTTGTAGATGTCTCCTGTAGACTCATAAATGCAACAGTATTTTGCCTTGAATCCTCTAAGAATAAGCAGTGAAGAGTGGAGAAGAAGCGGAGAAGAAGTGTTGTTGTTTGAATCTCGCCAAAGCCTTTATATCTCGCAATCAAGAGCTCCCAATCGATTAATCTTACCCCCCCAATCAATTGCCACATTAGATCTGAGCAAATCCAGCAGTCAAACCTCGCAACGGTCTTCTCCCAATCGATTCTGGGGCTTGAATCGATTAGTCAATCGATCCAGTCACTCTCTGTTTGACATAATTTTCACCTCCCAATCGATCACCTGGTCGATTGGGAAACCACTGATTGTCACAAAGAAAATACACCCAATCGATCACCTGATCGATTGGTGCAGCCCAATCGATCAGCTGATCGATTGGGCCACTTTTTGTGCGTCACAGAGAAGTTTGCTCAATCAATCCACTGATCGATTAGCGCAGCTCTCAATCAATCAGTGGATCGATTGAGAATACATATGCATCACAGAGAAGTGCGGTCAATTGATCCACTAATCGATTGACATAAAACTCAATCGATTACTTGATCGATTGTCTAACCCTAACTTGCTTAACCCAAATCTAGGGTTTCCTTGCCCAATCTCCGATCAATCGTAACCTGTTGAGATTTCCCCATCAAGTGTCCGATCAACCTTTTAACCCACTTAGACTTTGCCAACTTTCCGTTGGACTTTTGTATAGAACCGTAAATACGCTAGGGGGTGTGAATAGCATTAATAGAAAAGTACTATTTAAAACAAGTCTTACAGCGTGATCCGGTAGTGAGAGCGGGCCCCCCCTTGCAAAGTCAACGCCAAGTGGAAGTCACCGGAGCAGCCGCCCATCCGGGGGAGAGTGTGGTCCGACCGGACGGACAGCCGTAGACGGCCGGTCCGACCGGATTGTCGGCCGGCCGATGGAATCGAATACCCGGATGGGTCCGGCCGGCTCGCACTTATGGTTGGAAGGCACCCTGTCAAATCGGGGTTCCGACGCTCGGTTGAAAAGGTCATGGACCGAGCTGACCTTTTGACCGACCAAAGTCATAAAGCACCCCTGTTTATTAGTCTCCACAAAGCACAAGTAAACCACTGCGGATGTCCGGCCGGATGTTGAGGGAGCTGTCCGCCCGGACGACAAGTTTGGAGCAAGGGAAAAGGACAGGGGACTTCTTTCTCTGACAACCAGTAGGTTTCACGTGTGTGCCATGCTCCAAATCTTGTGACAGGGGATTCTGCTGTCCCATCAAGGACATGCTTTGACTGTAGTGATATGGGTCAGGTAAGCTTTCTGACAGCCGCATACCTAGGAAAGGACAGAGGATACGTATGCACCTCGGTATACGTGCTCAAACCCTTCACAGCTCTATATAAAGAGCCTCAGACTTCGCCAGGAGGAGGATTTTTTGGAAAGAGAGGTATTCTGAGACTTTGGGAGCCACCTTATTCATCGTAATTTACCTGACTTGAGCGTCGGAGGGTCGCCGCCGGGAACCCCCCTTCCCGGCCCGACTTCTGTGCAGGTTAGCCGGAGCATCGCGCCACCAGTTGGAGATCTACATCAGCGAGTCGGAGAGCGCCACGTGCCCAGCGTCTGTTGACTTCTGGTTCGGACAGGATCAATTTGGCGTCGTCTGTGGGAACGCTCCTGTATCCGAACAGGAACGATGGACGAGGCTGGACGACAACACACGGTGGCGCTTTCAACAGAAGAACTCGACGCTCTGGTCGAGATGAGGGCCGCCAAACTTGTGGAGCAAAAACAAAAAGCATCAGCCGAGCGGCCGGAGCAACAAGCAACATCTGCGTCGGGTGGCCGAGCGGAAGCACCTCAAGCCACCGTCGCATTCCATCGGGCCTTATTTCGCACCCCTGAAGCCGTACCAGCTCGGAGAGATAGAGGATCTTCTTCCGACGAAATGCCTAGGCGAGACGACAGAAAGGGGAAAGCTCCCCGAGCGGACTCATCTCCCGAGCGGATCAATCGCCAATTTTCGGAGGCTATTCTACGAGACCCTCTGCCCAAGCACTACGTGCCTCCGACGATCGGCGAGTACAATGGAACAACAGACCCGGATGATCATCTGGGTAAGTTCGATAACACAGCTACGCTCCATCAATATACAGATGGAGTAAAGTGCCGAGTCTTTCTTACCACTCTCTCGGGATCGGCTCAACGGTGGTTTCGGAGGCTGCCGGACGGATCCATCACTAGCTTCAAGGACTTCCGAACAGCCTTCCTCCACCACTTCGCCAGCAGTCGGCGTTATCAGAAGACAAGTGTCAGCTTGTTCGCCATCAAGCAAGAGCCGAGAGAATCGCTTCGAGCTTACATCCAGCGATTCAACCAAGTGGCGATGGATATTCCAACGGCCACATCGGAGACGATGATGAATGCCTTCACGCAAGGCCTTATGGATGGGGACTTCTTCCGGTCGCTCATCCGAAAGCCGCCCCAAGATTATGATCATATGCTGCACCGGGCCAATGAATATATCAACGTGGAGGAAGCGCAGGCAGCCAAGAAAAAAGAAACACCAACCGAACGGGCTCCTCCTGCCGAGCGGAGACCCTTGGCCGCTCATCAACCGCCGAGAGGACCAAGGGCCGAAGCAATCCGCTCCCCTCGTGTAAGGTCCCAAGTACAAGAAGTAGCTGCCGCTCGAAGCAAGCCAAAGAAAAAATGGACCCCTATGTTCTGTTCCTTCCACCGGACGGATACGCACAACACAAGGGATTGTCGAAGTCTTCCCTTCGTGGCTAATCCCGTTCCCAGGAAGGCCGAACGACGGTCTCCTTCCATCGACAGGAGGCAAAGGGCCCATGAAGCCGACCGGACCCGCACCGAGAGGAGACATCAACAGACGCCCGATCGGCATCGATCTCCAAGGCAGGAGAATCGTCGAGCGTCAAGAGAACGATCTCGGCCGTCCGCTCGGGAAGAGGAAAATAGAAGCAATACTTCTCGAGGCGAGATCAACGTTATTGCTGGTGGGCCGACCGGAGGAGACTCCAACCGAGCCAGAAAGGCGGGCGTCCGGCAGCTACAGATCCACGCAGTCGGTTGTAGCCAAGAGCGGGCAAGTGGACCGGAAATCACTTTCGGGTCCGGAGACTTAGAAGGAGTAGAAGTGCCCCACGACGACGCTCTGCTCATTAAAGCGGTAATAGCAAATTACACTATTCACCGCATATTTGTTGACACAGGGAGCTCGGTCAACATTATATTCAAGAAGGCGTTCGATCAGCTGCAAATTGATCGAGCCGAGCTGCTGCCCATGACAACGCCGCTCTACGGGTTCACGGGTAACGAAGTGCAGCCGGTCGGACAGATCCGGTTGGCTACCTCACTGGGAGAAGAGTCGCTCAGGAGGACCAGGACAATAAACTTCGTGGTGGTCGACTCTCCTTCGTCCTACAACGTCATTTTGGGACGACCGGCGCTCAGCAAATTCCGAGCAGTCGTCTCAACCTTCCATCAGAAAATCAAGTTCCCCGTGGAGGACAAAGTAGGAGAAGTACGTGGAGATCAGCTAGCAGCTCGGCGGTGGTATATAGAGATGATCCGAGCAGAATCCTGTTCCGCTCGGAAGGCGCCCCGGATCGAGGTACACGCCATAACCGAGAAACCTCCTGCTTTAATTTATGATGAAAAGGAGGAGGTTCAGATCCATCCGACCCGATCGGAGGCCATGACTTTTATCGCCTCTGATCTGGAGGAGGAGCAGAAGGAGGAGCTGATCCAATGCCTCCAACGAAATCATGATGTCTTCGTCTGGTCGACACATGAGTTGCCCAGAATTTCGCCGAGCATAGCGCAGCATGAGTTGCATGTCTGACCGGACGCTCGGCCAGTGAAGCAGAGAAAAAGGGATTTCAGTGCCGAGCAGAATGCCATCATCCGGGCGGAAGTAGAGAAACTTCTGGAGGCCGGCCACATACGCGAGGTGCAGTTCCCGAGCTGGCTGGCTAACGTAGTATTAGTCTCCAAGCGGAGCGGCAAGTGGAGAGTCTGCATCGACTTTCGGGACTTAAACAAAGCATGCCCCAAAGATTTTTATCCCCTGCCCCGGATAGATCAGCTGGTGGACTCTACGGCCGGCTGCGAGTTAATATGTATGCTCGATGCCTACCAAGGCTATCATCAAGTGCCGCTCGCCCGTGAAGATCAAGAAAAAGTTAGCTTCGTGACTGCCGACGGCACGTATTGCTACAATGTGATGCCGTTCGGATTGAAGAATGCCGGGGCCACCTATCAACGCTTGATGAACAAAGTGTTCAGGGAGCAGACGGGCGGAATCTGGAAGTTTATGTGGACAATATTCTTATCAAATCAGTCCGAGCGGCCGATCTCTTCAAGGACATGGAAGAAACCTTCCGAACGCTACGCAAATATGGAGTCAAGCTAAATCCCCAGAAGTGTCTGTTCGGAGCAAAAGGAGGGCGTTTCTTGGGGTACATAGTAACCGAGCGGGGAATTGAAGCAAATCCCAGCAAAGTGAAAGCTCTACAAGACATGCCGCCTCCTAGAAATACAAGGGAAGTGCAGCGGTTGACCGGTCGAATAACTGCTTTGTCCAGATTCATCTCCAAAACCGCCGACCAGAGCCTACCATTCTTCAAGATCCTGCGCAAGGCTACTAAGTTCCAGTGGGATGAAGAATGTGACCGAGCGTTCGGAGAATTGAAAACATATCTCAATTCTCTGCCTGTACTTGCCAAGCCGATCGGGGGTGAGTCACTTTATATTTATCTGTCGTCAACTGAGCATGCTGTAGGCTCAGCACTTGTGAGGGCGAGCGGCGAAGAGCAGCCGGTGTATTTTCTGAGCCACATTTTAAAAGATGCTGAATCTCGTTACACCGGGCTCGAGAAGTTGGCCTTTGCTTTGGTTCTAGCCGCTCGGCGCCTTCGACCATATTTCTTGGCTCACACCATCATTGTCCGAACGAACAGCCCACTAGGAAGAGTGCTGTTGAATCCAGAAGCGTCCGGACGGCTCATCAAATGGACGACAAAACTAAATGAATTCGACATCCAATACCAGCCCCGCTCGGCGATCAAAGCGCAATCCTTAGCTGATTTTGTGACCGAAGTGCAAAAGCCAGAGCCGGAAGCTCTGTGGAGAATATATGTGGATGGGTCTTCCACTCGGCTTGGAAGTGGGATTGGAATATTGCTGCTCTCGCCTCAAGAAGAAAAGATGCACTTATCCATCCGGCTGGATTATAAAGCTACCAACAATGAAGCAGAGTATGAGGCCCTCATAGCCGGATTACAGGCAGCACGGCATGTGGGAGCCGGTCGGGTGACACTTTATTCAGATTCACAGTTGGCCACTCAGCAACTATCTGGCACCTTTGAAATCAACAGCGCTCGGCTTAAACTCTACGCTGAGGCCTTTGAAAAACTCAAAGCTAATTTCCACGAGGTTCGTATTCAGAAGATTCCCCGAACGGAGAACCAGGCAGCCGATGAGTTGGCCAAACTAGCAAGTTCTATAACGCCGGTCATTATCCCGAAGCCAATTGAACAAGTATCTTTGGTGGCACATGTTGACCGGATGGAAGGCCTCATGTTTCCGGACGACTGGAGGACACCCATCATGGAGTTTTTGCGCTCGGGCACCACTCCTGCCGATCGGGATGGAGCCCAGCTGCTCAGGAGGAGGGCCGGTCGGTTGACACTCATCGGCGATCAGCTCTACAAGAAGGCTTTCTCTCGCCCGCTGTTGAAGTGTGTGAGCTCGGAAGACTCGGCTTACATCCTCCAAGAGGTACATCAAGGATCGTGCGGAGGACATCCGGGCGGACGATCACTAGCCAAGAAGATTTTGCTAGCTGGATACTTTTGGCCGACCTTACAAATGGACGCCGCTCGGACAGTATCTACGTGCCTTTCTTGCCAGAAGTATCACAACTTCTCGCACCGACCGGCAGAGGAGATGAAGACATCAGCCGTTTCATGTCCTTTCGATCAATGGGGAATGGATATTGTGGGTCCATTTCCGATGGTGACCGGGCAGAGGAAATTTTTGCTAGTGGCGGTCGATTATTTCTCCAAGTGGGTGGAGGCCGAGCCACTAGCCAGGATCACCGAACAGATGGTCAAAAAATTCATCTGGCAACACATCATCTGTAGGTTCGGTATCCCTCGCCGATTGGTTTCCGACAATGGGCGGCAATTCACAGGGAAGGTGCTAGAAGATTGGTGCAAAAGCTACGGCATCGAGCAACACTTCACGTCCGTGGCTTACCCCCAAAGCAACGGTCAAGCCGAAGTAGCCAATCGGGAAATTCTCCGTATTCTGCGCGCTCGGCTCGACCACGTGGGAGGAAGTTGGCCGGATGAAGTGCCGGGCGTTTTATGGGCCATCCGGACGACTCCTAAGGAAGCAACGGGCGTCACACCTTTTCATCTGGTGTACGGCGGCGAAGCAGTCATTCCGGTTGAAGTCGGCATCGAGTCCGTCCGGGTCCAATTGTACGATGAAGGCAACGCCGATCGGAGGAACATGGAGCTGGATTTGATTGACGAGGAGCGAGCCAAGGCATCCGTTCGGCTGATGGCATACCGTCAACGAATGAAGCAAAACTACAACCGCCGCGTCATTCCCCGATCATTCCAGGTCGGCGACCTTGTCTGGAAGAAAGTCAAACCGGTCGGCGACGTCGGCAAGCTTGAAGCTCCGTGGGCAGGTCCCTTCAAAATCATCGAAAAGCTCCGCTCGGGTGCGTATTATTTGGAGGATGAGGACGGTCGGCAGTTGGATAGGCCGTGGAGCGCGAACCACCTCCAGCTTTACCGGGCGGGATGAAAGGTGTACCACTGTAAATCATCCTGTGTACTTTTTTCGACTGAATACTGAAAATGCAGAAATGAAGAATTAAGAGAACAAATATAAGGCATTGTCAACAAAAAACGAAGGCCCCGCGTCGTTCGGCCGGAGGTAAATTATCCGAGCCAAAATGCTCGACGAAGCAGACCCTGAGCCGTTCGGCCAGGAGTACGTTCTCCAAGTTGGGTGAAAGGTGCGCTAAATATAAATTTATATACTTTTTGGTCGCCTATGTACTTGCGATACAGGAAGCAAAAAGATGAAAACACATTGAGTATTCTCCGCTGAGCGGCTTACCGTTCGGCAGGGGCGTATGGATTATCCGAGCCAAGCGCCCGAATAGCGAAGGCCTCCTAGCCGATTAGATTCGCAAGCAAATGACCCGTGCTGTTCGGCCGGGCATAAAAACTGTTCAAGCGCGAGATAAGTTATGAAGGCCAAGGTTGCTCGACCTGGTAAGGAGTTAGCCTTGAAGGTCGTCTAGCCCAAACGTTAAACCGTAGAGTCGCGCCGACCGGCTATAAATATCCGCGCCGTCGAGCTCCGACGTTAAAAATCGAGAGACGAGCCGGCGTCTATAAACGTCCGAGCGGAAGACCGTCGAAGAAATCATCCGAGCGGAATATCCGTCGAGCTCCGACGTTAAAAATCGAGAGACGAGCCTGCGTCTATAAACGTCCGAGCGGAAGGCCGACGAGTCCCGTCGTTAAAAATCGAGAGCCGCGCCGCCCGGCTATAAATATCCGCACCGACGAGCTCCGTCATTAAAGATCGAGAGACGAGCCGGCGTCTATAAACCCTCCGAGCGGAAGGCCGTCTAGCCCAGACGTTAAACCGTAGAGCCGCGCCGACCGGCTATAAATATCTGCGCCGACGAGCTCCGTCGTTAAAGATCGAGAGACGAGCCGGCGTCTATAAACGCTCCGAGCGGAAGACCGTCTAGCCCAGACGTTAAACCGTAGAGCCGCGCCGACCGGCTATAAATATCCGCGCCGATGAGCTCCGTCGTTAAAGATCGAGAGACGAGCCGGCGTCTATAAATGATCCGAGCGGACGAACCGACGAGCTCCGTCGTTAAAGATCGAGAGCCGCGCCGTCCGGCTATAAATATCCGTGCCGTCGAGCTCCGACGTTAAACATCGAGAGACGCGTCGGCGTCTATAAATAATCCGAGCGGAATATCGTCGACACTGCAATTATCCGTATTCTCCGCCGATATTGTTAGACCGACGCTAAGTTTCGCTCAGACTCGAGGTACAAAGGTTCTGATCGGCTTATAACGAGCGATTCTTGCTAGCAACACAGAATGATATTCGGCCGAACGGAATGGCTGGGGAAAACACTTGCAAGAATGCACCTCGAATGCCAAAGGTGTGATAGTAGACGAGCGGGCAGCACAAGTATTAGCAAGGGGACAGTGCAAAAAGATAGAGTACACGAAAGGGAAGCATTTCATTGAAATTAAAACCTTAGGCTGAGTGGCCTAAGTACAAAAAGATTCATGTTCAGCCGAGCGGCGAAATTACAAGAATTACTCGATGTAGTCGTAGAGGTCCCTCGGAATGTTGCTCAGGAGCTCCACCTGATCGCCGGCTGGAATATTGGTGGACTCCGGAAGAAGGCCCTTCGACTTCAGATAGGTCATAGTGGCCGTAATGGCCAAGTCGAAAGCTGAGTACATCCGCTCGCAAATTTTCTCCTAGAACTCGGGCGATCGGATATGGCTTTGTCGGAGAGCGGCAACTCGGCTCGGCTCGGCATCCTGGTATTCTTTGAAGGTCGCCTGGGAGCTTGTGAGGGCCTCATTCAGATGTTCAATTTTCTCCGCATCGGCCGAGCGGCCTGCCTTCTCCCGGTCAAGCTTCTTCAACTCCAGGCCCCGGGCCTTCTTCTCCAGATCGGAGATGGTTGTGTTCTTCCGAGTGGTGGCCAGAGTTATCTTTGTGTCAAGCGACTTAACTTGTCGCTCGGACTCGGCTAGGGCGTGAGCCTGGTCAGCTGTTTTCTTCTGCTCAGCAGCCAGCAGAGTTTGAGCTTTCTTCAGCTCTTTTTGCAGCTCGGAGTAGGAAGGGCCTTGGGAGCCGCTCGGACCGCCTGCCGCCTGCAGTTGCCTTATCTCCTCATCCGCCATAGCCAGGCGGCTAGAAACTGCTATCTCTTCCACCCATCTCTGAAGCAAGAAGGCGCAGTTGTTAAAAGCCGAGCGGAAATATTCAGGCAAAACTTCAAAAAAAAAAAAAAAACAACAACAAAAAAAAAACTTACCCCCATAGCCGCTTGCATGTGGCTGTTGGCTAAGTTCCGGAGGGGGATCATTGCTACGCGCGCCCCAGCGTCGGCCCACATCTCGGCGAGGGGCCCTTTCAAAGTAATGGTGTGCTCGGGCACGGTTGGCCGGTCGGCTTCTGGTAGCAACTCTTCAGTTAGAAGATGAAGAGTAACCCGTATTGTGCGGCCGTGACCAGGGATCGCCCAACCGGGATCAGAAGCTGGCGCAGAAAACCGCGAATGGATGGTCGAGCGTTGGACTGAACGGTGAGCAGGGGGGAGAGTGTCGACCGGAGTGGCCTCAACCGGAGCAGTCAGCTCGTCCCAATCAGAAGGCGTCCGGTCGGACGAAATGATCTCGGGCACAGGCGCCTTGCCTTTAGCAGTCACGGCGGCCCGGTCGGAGGGTTGGACCGCAGAGGTAGCCGAGCGCAGCGGAGTCTCCACCCAGCGCCTCTTTTGTAGTGGTTGTTCCTCCTCCCAAACGGACCCTTCCTCGGGGGCCGTTTGTTCCCTGGAGGGGGTAGCTCCGCTGGCCACCTGCTGTTGAGAGGCCCGAGCGGCCGATTCAGCCTGGGTGCCGCTCTCTCCTTCGTGAGAACCGACCGGCTGAATACCCCGCGCCTCCATTTCCTTGGCCGTCGCGGCCTCCAGCGCCACTGCCTTTCTCTTCAGAACGCCGGCCATCACCGAGTCCATGACGATGTCAGCTGCATGAAAAGAAGAAGAAATCAGTTAGCAATTAAAGCAAATGCCCAAGCAAAATTCTTACCGAAACCGGTCGGAAGTGGGGTCCGTATAGGACTCAGCCCAAAAATGTACATCACTCCCTCGTGAAGAAGTTTGTTGATGTCCAGCCGCAGACCGGCTAGTACATTTGCGGCGTGAAGATAATCCGGTCGGGTCTTGAATTTCTTCAACTCGGGAGTAGGAGGTAGACTGACCTGCCACTGGGTCGGAAAGTTTGGCTGACTAGGCATGCGGAGGTAGAAATAATAGTCCTTCCAATGTTTATTGGAAGTGGGTAGTTTATTGAAGAAGACCAGACCGGGCCTAGCTTGGAACATAAAGGTGCCCGGCTCGGCTTGCTTAGGGTAATAGAAATAAAAGAAGACCTCCGGTCGGAGGGGAATGTTGTGAATCTTAAACAAAACGACAACACCGCAGAGGAGACGGAAGGTATTTGGTACTAAACTTCCGAGCGGCACGCCAAAATAATTACAGACGTCTACTATAAAAGGATGCACGGGGAACCGCAGACCGGCGGTAAATTGGTCGCGAAAGACATAGAAACCGCCGCGCGGCGGTCTGTGTGACGAACTTCAAAATCCTCGGGATTTCAAATTCTCAGCCAAAATATCAAAATCCCGTTGTTCAAACGGGACCGCATGGTAGTATACCATGGGCCTAGGGATTGTTCTTCGGATGAGAAGAGCCATGATCCGGACAGAAGAAATCAAAAAAGAAGTTTCAAAGACGAAGAAAAGGAGTTTCAAAGACTGGAGCTAGGGGAAGAAATGTGAATTAGATACCGGAAAGGGAGAAGGAAAGATCTAAAACCTTACTGAGGGGAGAGGGATCGAGGAAAGGCGCCGAAGAGCGTCAAAGGGCAGAAACAAGATCGCCGGAGCTCCAAAGCGCAGAGGGCAACAGTAGAGGTAACGGAGGCGAGTGAAGGTGAGAAGGAAACGAAGAATTTATAGGGTGAGGGTCGGGCGGCCTCCACCGTCGGATCCAGGTCACGGGATTCAAAGCATGCATCTAGCCGTTTATTTCGAATTGCTTCGATCACATCAAAATATCATGCCACCGCCTCCGTACTCTGATGGCATTGCTCCACGTGGCAGTCAATCATTCGGAGTATTTAATGAAGGTATGATCAACCTTGATGTCGAAGATTGGCGCAGAACGCGAGGAGATCCGGTGAAGGTCATCCTTGATTCATTCAAGGATATCTCTATGGCTGACCGGGCGGAGAGTATTAGCATGGAGGAGCCGTTCGGCTAGACTCACAGTCCAGTCAGTCGGACTATTCGCCTCCTTCGACTAGACTTGAAGGGGAGGCAAGTGATCCGGTAGTGAGAGCGGGCCCCCCCTTGCAAAGTCAACGCCAAGTGGAAGTCACCGGAGCAGCCGCCCATCCGGGGGAGAGTGTGGTCCGACCGGACGGACAGCCGTAGACGGCCGGTCCGACCGGACTGCCGGCCGGCTCGCACTTATGGTTGGAAGGCACCCTGTCAAATCGGGGTTCGGACGCTCAGTTGAAAAGGTCATGGACCGAGCTGACCTTTTGACCGACCAAAGTCATAAAGCACCCCTGTTTATTAATCTCCACAAAGCATAAGTAAACCACTGCGGATGTCCGGCCGGATGTTGAGGGAGTTGTCCGCCCGGACGACAAGTTTGGAGCAAGGGAAAATGATAGGGGACTTCTTTCTCTGACAACCAGTAGGTTTCACGTGTGTGCCATGCTCCAAATCTTGTGACAGGGGATTCTGCTGTCCCATCAAGGACATGCTTTGACTATAGTGATATGGGTCAGGTAAGCTTTCTGACAGCCGCATACCTAGGAAAGGACAGAGGACACGTATGCACCTCGGTATACATGCCCAAACCCTTCACAGCTCTATATAAAGAGCCTCAGACTTCGCCAGGAGGAGGATTTTTTGGAAAGAGAGGTATTCTGAGACTTTGGGAGCCACCTTATTCATCGTAATTTACCTGACTTGAGCGTCGGAGGGTCGCCGCCGGGAACCCCCCTTCCCGGCCCGACTTCTGTGCAGGTTAGCCGGAGCATCGCGCCACCAGTTGGAGATCTACATCAGCGAGTCGGAGAGCGCCACGTGCCCAGCGTCTGTTGACTTCTGGTTCGGACAGGATCACAGCGGAAAAAAGAGAGAACAAGAGCACACGCTAACACAAGTAGTTTTACTTGGTTCGAAGTCTTTGTTGACTCCTACTCCAAGGCTCACACGTAAGAGTTCTTTCATCTATCAATTCGAAATAGATTTACAAAGTTAAGTACAATAGCTGAAATGTAAACATTATCGACAAACAGAAAGGAAATATGAAAAAGTCTTCATTCTTCAAACTTTGAAGCAACTTTTCGGTATCATCAGAGCCTTTTTAGAGCAACGCGCGAATATAAAAGTCATAGTAAATGTTGTTCTGAAGTTGCTGGTCAAAGGCTAATTTTAAAACCCTATCCGAGCACCTGGATCCCCTCCCGGGCGGCTGGACTGTGCTAATGTGGCGAGCTCTTGTCGAAACTTCATCCGCGAAGTTTATCCACCTCCGGGCACCCGGACCTCCTCTGGGAGCCTAGACAGTTGACGTGGGCTCGGCCAGTCGACGCGCACCAACTTAGCTTTTGGAAGAATTTTCTGGTTTGGGTGCTTGGACCAGCTCCGGGCACTCGGACCGCCCAGGTGCCTGGCTAGGCACATGCCCGATAAAGCTAGCCCGAGCCCCCGGACCAACTCCAGGCACCAGGAGTTGGTTCGGGCTTTTAGATCGCCTCTAGGTGCCCAGATAACCCTTTTTCAACCTTCTCTTTCCTAAAAAAAGAGTTAGTTCAGGCAATTATAATATCTTTATCCTACAAAATAAAGTTAGCATAATAAGTAGTAGTATTAATTAGATACTGTCTCCCTGAGACCAGAATCTAGTCAAGGTCTTAGCTTAAGTTTTTCAAATAGACTTAAGTTGGACCGACGCCTATTGTTTCCTCAATCGAAAACGTGTCCTCACTGGATCTCTTCTCTAGTTGCTTACCTTTTACTTATCAACTACAGTTGCTCGACTTACTTTTGACCGACCAGGTCTTTCCATCAGTTGTCAGGTCCATAGACCCAACTGGATTTTGACCGGTTGTCAGGTCTCATAGACCCAACCAAACTTCTCGCCAGATATCGAGTCTCGTAGACCTATCTAGACTTTGCACTAGCTATCGGGTCCGATGGACCTAGCTAGATTTTAGCCTGATATCAGGTCCTCTAGACTCGTCAACTTGGTAAAACAATTAGACTATAAATACTCTAATTTTAATCCACTTGTCATTTATTAAAATTTGAGTTAGATCATTAGTATAAATTACACCAACAATCTCTCCTTTTTTTTAATACAATGACAACTTGAGTTAAAGTTAGAAAAAATAATATTAAAAGATGATATGTAAAATGTAAATAAATTATCTAAGTTAGTTTTAAATTTGATTTATTTGATCAAATTTTATTGTTCTTTTTCTACATTAACTCATACCTTCTCCCTTTAGCATTCATAAGAAAAACTAAGGTAAAATAAAGACAGGCATAATATGGGATAAGTAATGCAGGCATTAATGCAAAAATATAACTAAAAGTAAAGACTTTGTATGTATCAGATTTAGGGAGAGGTTTGAACAAAAGTTCAGTTTAGCGAAAAAAAAATCAAATATTTTTAAGAGCATTTTTTAAGTAAAGCTTTGTTAAAATTATATTTCAAGTAAGGCATTTGTCAAAGAATTTTCTAAGTAAACTTCTTCAAAGTTTTTTGAATAATCTTTGTTGGATCGAAAGCACTAGAGGGGGGAGGGGGGAGGGGGGGTGAATAGCGCTCGTAGCTTTCACTCGTTTCGAAATCGTAAAAACAACGAGTAACGCAGCGGAAATATGAAACAAACACATAAGACCCAAGTGGTTTTACTTGGTTCGGAGCCTTGGGTGACTCCTACTCCAAGGTCCACGCTCGTTGAGCATTTACTTTGGGAAATCACTAAAATATCGTGAATGAGTACAAGTAGGAATAAGTACAACTGAAATTGAAACAATACCGACAACAGAGTAATAGTAAATGAAGCTTTGGGTCGTCGGGGACTGCAACAGCACTTTAGCATCGACTCTTGAGCAGTAGATTGGTGAGAGATAGCTTCTTAATTATTGAAATCAAGTGCTGCTCGAATTCTTCTTTTATACAGTGTTGGAGGCGCCTCCAAGCCTGTCCGAGGCACCTCCAGGCTGTCGAGTCGCACATGTGGATCAGCACAGAACTGGTCACACTTATCGGCTTTAAGGCGCCTTCAAGCCTTGGTCAAAGGCGCCTTCAGCTACATCCAAGGCACCTCCAGCTCCTCTGGACAGCTGGCTTTCGGCTTGCACCCGAGGCGCCTCCAAGCTCCATGGAGGCGCCTCGGACACTGTTCATCCGAGGCTTTAGGTGCTCTTTTGTACCTGCAAAGTATGTTAGCCCCAAAAATACCCTGCAAAACAAAGTTAGCACAAAATAATAATATGAATAGAATATTTTGGCAGTCTCCGGACTGTCCAGTTCTGACTTTGGATTTCCATCCGAAAACCCTAGATCGAACCGACGCCTACAGTTCCCTCCGCGGGGAACACGTCCTCACCTACTCCTCTCAGGAGATTTACCTATTGCCAGTGCGATCCTCCAGATCGACTGGACTTTTTGCTCAGCGTCCGATGCTTCCGGTCTTCATGCTGGATGTCCGGTCCTCGACCCATCCAGACTTCTACCCGGTTCGCGACACCACGATTTTAACCTAGGGTTACCGCCCCCTAGGATTTTTGCCCGAAGCCCCGACCCGCCAAGACTTCCCGCATAAGGTTACCACCCCCTATGACATAGGGTTACCACCCCCTAGGGTTTTCCACTTGCCTAACCGCAGCTAGGACTTTCCTGAAACAATCAATCATACACATTAGATAACAATTAAGCTTAACTTTGAATCCCTTTGCCATAATCAAACCTAAGGTTTGATCGTCGGATGCTTCCCGCACCAACAATCTTTTTTTAAAGATTTTAAGAAAAAATTTCTAAGAAAGATTTTCAAAGTAATTTTTAAGAAAAAAATTTCTAAGCAAGATTATTAAAGTAAAATTTTTTTTAAAAAACTTTCTAAGAAAGATTGTCAAAATAATTTTAAAGAAAAAATTTTTAAGAAAAAATTTCAAAGTAATTTTAAAGAAAATTTTCCTAAGAAAAATGCTTTCAAAAGATTTTTTAGGTAAACAGTTTCCAAAAAAAAATTTAATAAATGTTTTCAATTAAGTAAGACAAATTTTCACAATAATTTTAAGAGTAAGGATTCAAAATAATTTTTTAAAAAATTATTTGATTTTTTTAAAACTTTCAAAATTACGTATTTTTCAAAGTAAATAATTTTCCAAGATGTTTTCTAGGTAAAGTTTTTTCAAGAAAAATTTCTCAAGGAAACATTTTAGAGTTTTGACAATTGATTTGAAATTAGATCCTCCTCTAAATCTAATATCTTTATTTAAAAATAATTATTCAACTACCAATATCCTTAGTACATGTCTAACTATTAATTATTAACTATCTATCAGAAGATAGTAGTGTTCACTTAATTAGCCAAGTTAAATAAAATTGATCCATCTTATTATTTATTAAGAAGGATTACTTAACTTGATCAATATATTATTGTATTTATAGCCCAGACTTGTTTTGATGTACTAATATAAACATCTGAAGTCCAAGCAAAAAGTCTACACATCTCACGTTATTTTATGTTCTTGAATACACAATCTAGGTAGATCTAGTATGTTTGTGAGATGCTCATTCCCTATATCTATAGGATCATGTTTTCTATGAATTAGATCTAGACTAAGGCCAAAATATTTTTTGCAACACTAGAGAAATGGAAAATTTTTAGAAAATATAAGTAATAATTTCCCTATAATTTGTAAATCATTTGAAAATTTATAATAAGAGTGCTAGCTTATTGTACACATTCTCAGTCATCTTTGTAGCTTGCTATTTGGATTGATAATATTAAATTAAGATTTAAGTTAATTGATTGGTAATTTGATTGATTTGATTTAGGTTAGTTTAAAGTTTTAATTCGGTTGAATTAAGGTATTAACTTAGAGTTTTCACTCAAGGTTATCCTACATTACCAATTAGGATAGATTAATTAAAGTTAAGTTTATATTAAGTTAGATTTTAGTTAACTTAATTTTAAAGCTTATGTGGATTAATATTTAGGGTTTAATTTAATTAATTTTTAAAGCTTAATTAAATTTTTAAGTTTTAGTTATTTTAATTTAACTTTATTTGTTAATTTTAATTTAATTTAATTTTTATTTAATTTAATTTATTTATTTATTTTTTATTTTTATTTTTAATTTAATTTAATGAATTTAATTTAATTTTAATTAACTTAATGTAATTTTAATTTAATTTAATTTATAATTTTAATTTAATTTATCCTTATTTATCTCATCTAGTCTAAGTTTTCAAACAAAGGGATTCTATAGTTTTGCGAGATGAGTTCAGTTAAATTTCAGAGTTTAGTTTAACTTGTGTTAGATTCAAATTTAGTTTTGGGTTCAACAAGTAGGGGTTCAACAAGCAAGCATTCTTTAAATAAACATCTAAGTTGTGGTAAGTCACCTGGACATCATTAGAGTAACCACCTCTTTAAAATTTTTCAAGCAGTCATACCTACTGAACTTAATATAAAACTTTGGTCTAACCGGCTAGGATTAGTAAGGGGTAGCTTCAGTTAATTCCACTAAGCCAAATGCACTAGGTCGAAGTCATATCTTCCTAGACATGCATAGACAGAGTTTCCCTAACCGACTATCATCCAAAACTTCTCTAGTGTTGTTTGTGAAGTTAAACTTTTGTCCCTTTTTAACCTAGTCCTAATTACCCAGCCGAGTAAATTATTATTTTGGAGATGCCAACTAATTTGAAGTCTCTCCCTGAATTATTCAATTTTGGATTTAGATTTTAGGTTTGTGTCGATTTACTTTATAGTTATAATAGACTTTGTTATAATTTGAGTTTAGATTAATTTAGTATTTATTTAATTTAGTTTTTTTATTTCATTTTATTTTTTGGGTTTGTATTTAGTTTAGGAGGTTTAATTCTTAATATTAATGTAAGTACCTCATGTTGGTTTTGATATGGTCAGCCAAGTTAAGTTAGGTCATATTATATTTAATCCTTGTGTCTAAGTGTGTAGGAGCTTAAGAACACAAGAAGTCGAGCGGAAGACGCAGCTAGCGAGAAGGATGGCACGGGAAGAGAGTTGACGAGCTTAGTGCATCAGAAGGACGAAATACTATAGAAGAGTACACCAACGGATGAGAATGACGCGTGTGGCGGTCTGATGGACAAGAAGCCTGGGAGGAAGGGTGCTCGAGGAGAAGGTCGGAGTTGGGTTCAGGTGAGCTCAACTCCGGTTAGCCAGAGAATCACCTACATGAAGAACTACGTGAAGAGATCAGCGTTTAGCTAAGTTGCGTTGTGGAAGACATCTTCTATGGTTGGAAGATGCCTTCGATGGACAGTATGAAGGCGCCTTCAAGCCTTTAAAGGCGCCTTCCGATAGCTGTTTGCCACGGATAGACTTTTATCCACTACAGATAAAACTTATCCGATGGAAGGCGCCTTGGACCATCTTGGAGGCGCCTTTAAGATGCAAATAGAGTTTTCCAGGGGCTATAAAAATATCCCTGGACCTAGGAAATAGATAATAACTCTAGCATTCATTTCCTAGTTTTTTTCTGAGAATTCAACGAGTGTAAGAGGCTTCTTTGCCTTCAACGAAGGAGATTTTTAGTGCTTTTTCATTTACCTTAGATTAACAACTACCTAGGTTGTAACCAAGTAAATTCTTCTGTCTCTTTTATTTTGTAGTTGTTCAATTAACTTATTATAATTGTGCAATTTCTACTAATCTAAGTTGAGAGATCGGAAAAAGTTTCTTTTTATATTTGACAGACAATTCACCCCCTTGTCGGCCCTGCTGTACCAACAATTGGTATCAGAGCTAGAATGTCTCAGAAGGACTAACCACTGATTAAAGCACCGAGGCAATGGTCGGACCAAGCATCTATCCATCGAAATTCGAGGGAGAATTCGCGACATGGAAGAAATTTATGGAGGTATTCTTTAAAACAGACTTTGAATTGCTTTTAATTATTAAATATAACTTTGTAGCTCTCAAAGACCCACAAGGAAATTAAAAAAAGAATACCAATGGACCAAGAAGGAGCAACCAAATTTCATAGCAAATGGACGAGCCGAATTCCATCTACTGAGCGTACTACCTCCGTAAGAAGTTAGCAGAATCAGCGCCTACGAATCAGTAAAGGAAGTTTGGGAGAAGTTTATGGAGCTACACGAAGGTATGTCTGAAGCCAAGCTCGCAAAACGAGATCTACTCTGGAACCAACAAACCAACCTCGGTTTGTTACCTGTTCTTCGAGATTTATAAAGGTATTCCTTAAATGATTTCCCTAGGATACAAGATTGGGCGTCTATAATAGATTCTTATTATATTTCAAAAGATCTAGATGTAAGTACTTTAGAGAGTTTATTTTCTATTATAGAACTTCACAAATCTAAATGTGTAGAGTTGAAAAAAGAGTTCAATCAAAACATTGCCCTGAGGCAAGAATAGATGATCAAGACTCCGAAGCATCCATTGACGAAGATGAAGCAGCGTTAATGCTATGAAAATTTAATAAGTTCATTAAATCTAATAATTTACTAAGTCACTGGAGAGAAAACACTTTCAGAATAAAAGGAAGGTCTGATGCTATAACTACCATGGAGAATAGCACATCAAGGATGGCTGCCCCGACCTAAAGAAGAATGAGAAGGAAAAGGGCAAAAGACCAAAAAGATTGAAGCACAAGAATCTGAAGGTCACATGGGGTGAATCGTCATCCTTCGAGTCCAAGATTGAAGCTTACGCCAAACTAGCCCTAATGGCAGATCACCAGAGGAATGTTGAAAGTTCTTCCAAGATGAGCATTGATGAAGGGGGAGGATTCTCTGAAGAAAGCAGTGACGAAGGGGAGCATCAGAGCATAAGGTAAATGAGGTACATGCTTTATCTTCTGAACAACCTTATGAGTTTATCAAAATACTTTCTAAAAATATGTGCAAATTAGAAAAAAAAAATGTTGATTTGAAAAGATAATTAGCTAATGCATGTCCACTAAAATTGTTTAATAATTTAAAATTAGAAAATAAAAAAATTGAAAACATAAATAGAAAAATTAAAAAATAACCATGCATGTTTTAACTACTTTCAAAAATCAAAGTTTAGAAA
The DNA here is from genome assembly GCF_018446385.1 of Zingiber officinale. Classification (NCBI taxonomy): domain Eukaryota; kingdom Viridiplantae; phylum Streptophyta; class Magnoliopsida; order Zingiberales; family Zingiberaceae; genus Zingiber; species Zingiber officinale. The sequence goes on from NC_055997.1 coordinate 57,416,236, forward strand.
GTATGGCGAATTAATTGATATATTAAAAATCACCAGGAATAAATTAGAAAATTTTCTAAAAATTATGTACCTTCCAAATTTTTAATAAATTCAGTAGGTAAGAACCCATATTGGGTTCTAAAATTCCTTTTAGATTACACTCAATTTTTTTAGGATAGAAATTGTCTCAAATTAGAAAAATATTTTTTTCTATTCATATTTTAAATTAAAAATTTGCATCTATTCTATCTGATGACTTGATCTCTAAATAGAAATTTTTAAAATTTTATTTACTATTGAGTTATTTTTTATAAAATTGCTAACAAAAATCATACTTTGAAATTTAAATTTATTTCACAAGACTTAAATTTTTGAAAATCTTATTTTTTGTGATAAAACATAATATTCTCTATCCTTACAAATATTTTCAAATTTTTTTGAGTAATGTCTGATTTGTTATAAATTACTTTCTGAAAAGATAATTGTTAATACTAAAAATACAAGAAAATAGAAATTTTTGAAAATTTTATTTTTTTTTGTTGTTCAACAATGTGTCTAATACATCCAGGAAAAATAATAGAATTTTTAGGGTTAAAAAAAATATTTTTTTTTCAAAAATTACTTTCTGTACTGAAATAATTTATTTCTTTTCAAAAACAAAGTATTTTTTTGTGAAATTTTTTCTAACAGTTTACTTTATTTTTCCCAAATTTTTTTGATGTGATCAAAGGGGGAGGAATAGGTAAAAGTTAGGAGGGATTAAGGGGGGTTAGGATAATTTTTAATTATCCTTGTACTTATTTTATTGTACTTACTTTATTATACTTATTTATCATGTTATTACTTGTTGTTTAACCCTAACTTTAACTTGGATTGATGAACATCAAAAAGAGAGAAATTGTAAGTACCCCGTGGTGGTTTTGATATGGTCAACCAAGTTAAGTTAGGTCCTGTTGTGTTTAATCCTTGTGTCTAAGTGTGTAGGAGCTTAGGAACACAAGAAGTCGAGGGGAAGACGCAGCTAGCGAGAAGGATGGCACGGGAAGGGAGTCAACAGGCTCGATGCATCCAAAGGACGAAATGCTGTGGAAGAGTACACCAGCGGACGAGAAGGATGCGCGTGGCAGTCTAAGGGACAAGAAGCCGGGGAGGAAGACTGCTCGAGGAGAAGGTCGGAGTTAGGTTCGGATGAGCTCAACTCTGATTAGCTAGAGAATCACCTACGCGAAGAACTACGCGAAGAGATCAGCATTTAGCTGAGTTGCACTAGGGAAGGCGCTTTTTATGGCTGGAAGACGCCTTTGATATATAGTACGAAGGCGCCTTCCAGCCTTTGAAGGCACCTTCTGATAGTTGTTTGACGCAGATAGAGTTTTATCTGCTGCGGATAAAACTTATCCGATGGAAGGCGCCTTGGACCATCTTGGAGATGCCTTCAAGCTGTGGATAGAGTTTTTCAGGGGCTATAAAAAGACCCCTGGACCTAGGAAACAGACAACAACTCTAGTATTCATTTCCTAGTTCTTTTCTGAGCATTCAACGAGTGTAAGAGGCTTCTTCACTTTCAACGAACAAGATTTTTAGTGTTTTTTCATTTACCTTAGATTAACAACCACTTAGATTATAACCAAGTAAATTCTTCTGTTTCTTTTATTTTTTTAGTTGTTCAATTAACCTATTATAATTGTGTGATTACTACTAATCTGAGTTGAGAGATCGGTAAAGGTTTCTTTTTATATTTTATAGGCAATTCACTCCCCCCCCCCCCTCTTGCCTCCCCGCTATACCAACAATTAAGGTTGAGTTATTTGGTTCATTTTGATTTGGTTTTAGGTAATATATTTTGTTTTTAGGTACATGGTACTGATTGAGTTCTACTTTCTTGGTTAGACAAGTGTTCAAAACCCACGCTTTAGTTGGTTTCGTGTTTTGGCTTGTAAGTGATATAAATATTTTATTTGTTGAGCTGGACTTGTATTCGAGTCCAGATTTATTATATACAGATCGTTGAGATTCAAGTATCATGTCTAGGTAGTTGAATCTGGTTGTAAATTTTTCTAACAATTCTTTTAGACTGGTTACTTCAGTTTTTAATTTAGAGTTTTCTTCCTCAAGTCTTTCGACTTGAGTTGGGTTAGTATTTTTTGTTTGGGAATTAAGTTGTTTCTTAAGGTGTTGATTTTCCTTTAGGAGTGTCTTATTTTATTTTTCAAATATAAATAATTTTTTATTAAGACATGCAATTATTTTAAAGAATTTAACAGTTAAGATAGATGATACCTCGTTCGAACCTTTGGAAACGAGTGCGGATTTATGGCTTGATTCATATTCGGACTCGTCATCTTGTTCCGCCTTGCATTCTGATTCCGGTCCGGATGCTACTAGCGCAAGGTAGTTGTGATGCTTTCGATTTTTGATGTTCGATTCTTCGAAAGACGCCTCATCCCAAGTCACCTTTTCTTCTTCCTATATTTTGATGTTAAGTAATTTATTCAGAGGTGAATCCTTTTCAGTTACCTTTGCCTCATTTGTTCCTTCGTGTAACTCTATGAGTTTATCCTAAAGTGCCTTTGCATTTTCATGTGTACCGACATGGTTCAGTTCCTCCTTCGTGAGTCCGCACTGGATCGTGTTCAACGCCTTGAAGTTGGTTTGTTCTTTTCATCTCAAGATTCCTATTTTCTTGGTCCATCGGAATTCTGGTGTTGTTGTCGATCGGAGGCTTGTATCCTTTGTGGATGCTGAACCATTGGTCGAAGTCTGTCTTCAAGTACACCTCCATCCACTTCTTCTAATATAGGAAGTCATCTCCGTTAAAGAGCGGGGGATGAACGGTATTATATCCTTTGGTTTGGGTCATTTAAAGATAGAATCTTGCACAGAAAGAAGAGGAAGAAAGAAATCCTAAGACTAGGTCTTGGATTAGCAGTGTGGAAGATAATAAAAGTATTAAAACTAGATTGGTGTTGCACCAATTCAAAGTATTTTACAATGGAAAAAAATTATCCAAAGAGGTAATTGTACCAATTTAGACTATATCGAAAAGCTCAAAACCGAAAAGAATGATTAGTAGAAAGTTTGAAAGTCACCCTCTACCTGATTGGTGGTTGCACTAATTTAGAGTCAACCAGCTCTGATACCACTTGTAGGACCATAAATATGCTAGAGGGGCGTGAATAGCATTAATAGAAAATTGTGATTTAAAACAAGTCACACAACGGAAAAGAGAGAGAACAAGAGCACACACTAACACAAGTAGTTTTACTTAGTTCGGAGTCTTTGTCGGCTCCTACTCTAAGATCCGCACGTGAAAGTGCTTTCGATGGGCAATCACTATCAATTCGAAATATATTTACAAAGTTAAGTACAATAGCTAAAATGTAAATGTTACTGACAAATAGAAAGGAAATATGAAAAAGTCTTTGTTCTTTGAACTTCAGAGTAGCCTTTCGGTGTCGTCAGAGCATTTTTCAGAGCAGCGCACAAATATGAAAGTAGTAGTAAAATGTTGTTCTGAAGTTGTTGGTCTAAGGCTCCTTTTATAGCCCCGTTCGGGTGCCTAAATCCCCTCCCAGGTGCCTAGATTGTGCTAACATGGTGATCTCTCATCAAAACTTTATCCGCAAAGTTTATCCACCTTCAAACGTCCGGATACCCTCCAAGCGAGTGGACTATTGACATAGGCTTGGACAATCGATATGTTCCAACTCAGCTTCTGGATGAATTTTCTAGTTTGGGCGCCTTGACCAGCTCTGGGTGCCCGAACCGCCCAGATGTCTGGCCAAGCACCCACTAGACGAAGCTAGTCCAGGCGCCCGGACCAACTCTGGGCGTCCGGAGTCCAGGCGCCCGGACCAACTCTGGGCGCCCGGAGTCCGGGCGCCTGGATCCCCTCTAGGTGCCCCGACAACCCTTTTTCAGCCTTATCTTTCTTGCAAAAAAAAAAAGAGTTAGTCCAGGCTGCTATAATATGTTTATCCTGTAAAACAAAGTTAGCACAATAAGATAGTAGTATTAATTAGATCCTGTCAACCCTGAGACCAGGATTTAGTCAAGGTCTCAGCTTAGGTTTTCCAAATGGACCTAAGCTAGACTGATGCATACTGTTCTCTTAATTGAGAACACGTTCTCACTGTATCTCTCCTCTAGTTACTTACCTTTTACTTAACTACAATTGCTTGACTTGCTTTTGACCCACCAGGTCTTCCCGCCAGTTGTCAGGTCGGTAGACCCAACTGGATTTTGGTCGATTGTCAGGTCCCACGGACCCAACCAAACTTCCCGCCAGATATCAAGTCCTGCGGACCTATATGGACTTCGCACTAGCTATTGGGTCCTGCAAACCTAGTTGGATTTCAGCCCAGTCTCAAGTCCTCTAGACCCGTTAACTACTGCACACTTAGTAAAATAATTAGACCACAAACACTCTAATTTTATTCACTTATCATTCATCAAAAGCTGAGTTAGATCATTAGTGTAAATTGCACCAACATTTTGATCACCAAGTGAGGTCCTTCTTAACCCACTTGGATTTTCCTCTTGCTTAACCATAGTTAGGACTTTACCTTGCCAACATACGGTCTCCCTTAACCCACTTGGACTTCCCTTTGCCTAACTACAGTTAGGGCTTTCCTTTGCCAATGTACAATCCTCCTTGATCCACTTGGACTTTACCTGCCTAACCACAGTTAGGACCTTCCTTCCCAACGTGCGATCCTTCTTGACCCACTTAAACTTTCCTTACCAATATGCGGTCCTCCTTGACCTACTTAAACTTTCCTTTGCCTAACTGTAGTTAGGACTTTCCCTACCAACGTGTTGTCCTCCTTAACCCACTTAGACTTTTCTTGTCAACGTGCGATCCTCCTTGACCCACTTGAATTTTCATTTGTCTAACTACAGTTAGGACTTTCCTTGTCAACGTGCATTCCTCCTTAACCTACTTGGACTTTCCTTGCCAACGTATGGTCCTCCCTGACGTATTTTACCTTTCACACATATTGTCCAACAACACATTGTCTAAACATGTTGTGCACAATATATTATCTAAACATTGAAACTCAAGCTCAAATTCACTCGAGCTTAGTCAAACTGGTTAACCTTGATCCGAGGAATGATTGCGCCAATAATCTCTCCCTTTTTGATGTTTGACAATATGTTTAAGTTAAGCTAGCTTATATTAGCCTAACTCCAACTTCATCCCATGCTCGAAGCATGAATGTGGATTTTTAACTTAAACCCATATTCCCCCCCCCCCCTTGACACATATCAAAAACTCTTCCCCTTAAAAGTCAATTTTGTTAAAGAAATGCAATGAAAGTTGCATACCTTCATTGTATCATATGCTCACCCTTGAGCATATATCGTATGCTCAACCTTGAGCCTATATCATATGCTCACCCTTGAACATATATCGTATGCTCACCCTAGAGCACCTATCCATCAAAATAAAGATTTTCAATCTTCCATTGTTTCCAATACTCATCCTCGAGCACTCATAACAGTGAAGATTCTCAACCTTCCTTTGTTTCCTTATCCCAAAAATAAAGTTAAATCATGTCTTTAAGGAAGAACCACCCCTTAAAACATACACCAAACTTCTATCATTGTACCAACAATGACTTAAAATTCCTAAACCTTTAGAAAATTCAAATTTTAAAGTTTTGATGTTCAAATTTTAACTTTAAAATTAAACCTCATCATAAACTCTAAGTTAGTCTTATTTAACAATTCCTTTCTTGTTATCATCAAGAAAACTACTCTTAAATACTTATAAATATATTTATTAGGGTTAGGGATAGTTAACACAACTAAACGAGGTTTAATGGACAGAAATCAGACCATTTTAGCCAAAAACAGTCTTTTCAATCGATTAAAGTTAGGTTTAAATCGATTAAAGTGACCTTAATCGATCAACTAATAGATTCCAATGATTTAATCAATCACTTGATGGAGTCCATGAGTCTTTGTGCTGGTATAAAACTCACTTCAATCGATCATCGAATCGATTGAGCAATCCCAATTGATCACTTGATCATTTGGATTTTTAATTTTTTGAAATAAATTCCAGACCGAATTTTAAAAATCCCTAAATAATTCTATAATTATCAAAAAATCATAAAATTTTACATAGACACTATTTATATCATATACTATCATGGAAAAATATTTTTCTATGAAAATAGCTCTCATTTTCAAAGATTGACACAAAATTAAAAAACATTGAAAAACTTTAATGCTTCACTCTACTTGTGCCTAATTAATCAATGGTGATTCCTATCAAAAGATAGACTTCACCAAGATTTTCCAAAATGATTTTGAAATGTTTTTCAAAATAAATTTTTAACTATGTTCTTTGGACTAAATGCACATGAATTATATACTAGCTTTCCCAATGATTGGACTTCTCATAACCTATTGTTAAGATGAAACTTAAACTCAAAAAAAAATGCACTAAATCACCACTTTAAGTTTTGTTCATCCTCCTAACATCTCACTTGTATATGTGTTTTAAAAATACATACAAGCCAAGTCTATGGTTCTTGTAAGATGTACAATAGGTTTTTCATAAAATTAAGGATCATGTATATCTAACTAGGCATTTAAACTTTAATCATCCAACCTAGGATGTCATTGATGCCATTGTTCTTAATCAAAAGGAAAGTTAAAATAATGCATGAAAATGATTATAGCATACATCAAATGAGTGTTTTTCAAAAGAAAAATTATCATGGCTACATGATGCATGTATGACATGATATATGATATTTTTCATAAACATATGAATGCAAACACAATGATGTTATGACATATAATAGGGCACACAATCATGACAATTTAGCATAAATAAAATATCTAGATTCTCTATCTACATATTCCTAACTAATCACTAAATTTAGAAATAAAGTCTAAGTTGTACTTATCTCCTTAAGCAATTACCAAAATCCTAACTTGGCATTTCTTTTACTTCTATCCTAATTGTGCCAATTTAATTAGGTCCAAATCTTTAAATTTTATCGCATTTTACTCTTCCAAAGAGTAAACATTAATCCTTCATTTTCAATGTGTAGCAATACCTTGAAAATGCCCCCAAATTGTTAACTTCATCAAGGTTGGGTTAACTACCCTTCCCATTAGAATTGACACACTCTCTAAACTCATCTAGGGTGTAGAGAACACACTCTTAGGAACTCAAAACCTATTAGTGTTCCTTGGATATTCTAGGTATTCATTAGGGATAACTTCCCTTAATACCTTCCTAATGAACTTTCTAGGCTTCTTAGAAGCCTTGATCACACTAGACTCCTCGCGATCAACTTTAGGGATAAGTTCCCTTATGACCTTCTTAGTGACTTTTTTAGGCTTCTTAGAAGCCTTAGTCACACTAATATTTTTAAAGTTACTTCTAGAGATAACTTCTCTTGTTACCTTGGCTTGAATCTTAGACCTAGAGTTAGTTCCATAGCTATATGAAACTCTATGGTATGAGGGCATATTCTTCTTGATTTTTGATTTGTATCCCAAACCTCTCTTGCCATTAAATGGCTCTTGCCGATCTATCCCTAGATTTTTCTTCTTAGGCTCTTGGACACTAATTGTCATGTCCTTAAGGGTTTTCTCTAATTTATCAAGCCTTAGTCTTAAGACTTGATTTCCCCTCCTTAAATCCTTAAATTTAGATTTTTTTTTTTTTTTCTTGATTTCCATTAGCATTTTTATTTTTAGGCATATATCTAAAATTCATAGAGTTCTTGCCTAAATTGTTATCTACCTTCCTAATCTTATATGAGGTAGTCTTAGCATAAATGATTTAAAATTGACCCTTGGTTTTTATATTTTCTATTTTCATGATAAATAACATTGAAATGATAAAAATTATTTCTAACATGCTTTTTATCATTATTCAAGGAAATACCATTAACTAATGGTACTTTAGTTTTGTTCTTGGAAGCTTCCTCTTGACTCAAGCTTCCAATTCTTTTTTTGGTCGGATCTCTTCCCCTTGAACATTAGTTCCAATAATATCCCTTTTGATTGCAAGAAAAGCACACAATATGCTCTTTGCCCTTGGGTATCATGGGGTTGACCTTCTTTGGCTTCTCCTTGCCCTTGAGTACCACTTCACCCTTCATCTTGGTTATTTTTGGACACTTGCTCTTATATTGTCCATTTTTCCTACACTCAAAGTAAATAATACGATTTTTATTTTTACAAATTAAAATTATTATACCTTCTTTGCTTATAGAGGTGCATATGATCCTCCTTCATTTAACCTAGAAGTAGAGGATTCTTCTTGTTCCAATGTCAAAGATTAACGCTCCCCCTCAATCCTTGAGGTGGATACTTCTTCAATTTCTTCCTCGGATGTTGAGTACCTCCCAACCTTAGAATTCTCATACTCATGAAATAAAGAGTTTTCCTCTTTGCCTTGGTTGTTGCATTCCATTGAGGATAGGTCTTCATGAAGCTTTATCAATTTGCTCCAAAGCTCCTTGGCTTCTTGATATTCTCCAATTTTGTGCAATATGATGCTTGGTAATAAATTAACCAATAATTTGGTTACCTTCTTGTTGACCTCACATCTCTTGACTTGCTCCTCGGTCCATTTCTTCTTCTTGAGAAGTTTCCCTTTTCTATCAATTAGAGTTTGAAATCCCTCCATTAGAGTAAACCATTGTTTTATCTCCATCTTTAAAAAAATTTCAACCTTTGATTTCTAAAGGTTGAATCTTCCCATGTTGAATGGTGGAGGTGCTCGAATATCATATCCAAATTTGTCTCTAAACTCTATTTTGAACTTAAGCACTTTTGATGATAATTTCTTGACTTTGAAATTAGAGCTTCAAACTTCAATATCTTCTTCTTCCTCTAGTTCATTTCTCTCTTGGCGATTAGTCCAATGAAGAGCGACCTCGCTCTGATACCACTTGTTAGGACACTCAAGCGAGCTAGAGGGGGGTGATTAGCACCAATCACTTCTTCAATGATGAGTTGTAACGAAAAACACTCAAAGCAATGCTAACACCTAGATTTACTTGATATCCACCTTAATGAGGCGACTAATCCAAGGATCTGCATAGAGTACACTCTCTACTATGAAAATACTCCTTCTCGAAAATATTCGGATGTGAAGAAATCTCGTACAAGCTCTTAACAAGAAAATATAATAAGAAAATGAATGAACAACTTGCTCGATCTCTTGTAACTTGTAGATGCCTCTTGTAGACTCAGAAATGCAATAGCATTTTGCCTTGAATCTTCCAAAAATAGGCAGTGAAGAGTGGAGAAGAAGTGTTACTGTTTGAATCTCGCCAAAGACTTTATCTCACGATCTAGGGCTCTTAATCAATTATCCTTATCCTCAATCGATTACCACATCAGATCCGAACAAATCCAGCCGTCAAACCTCACAATGGTCTTCTCTCAATCGATTAGCCAATCGATCCAGCCACTCTCTATCTATCATGATTTTCTCCTCCCAAACAATCACTTGACCAATTGGGAAACCATTGGTTGCCGCATAGAAAAATGCATGTAATCGATCACCTGATATATTGGCATAACCTAATCGATCAATAGGCATAACCCAATTGATCGATTGTGCCACCTTCTATGTGTCGCGGAGAAGTGCGCTCAATCGATCCACTGATTGATTGGTGCATCTCTCAATCGATCAATGGATCGATTGAGAACGTTTCTGTGTCATGGAGAAGTGCGATCAATCAATCCACTGATCGATTAACATAGCACTCACCTAACCCTAACTTGCTTAACACAAATCTAGGGTTCTCTTGCCCAATCTCCGGTCAACTATGACTTGTTGGGACTTCTCCACCAAGTGTTCGGTCAACCTTTTGACCCACTTGAGCTTTATAAACTTTCTGTTGAACTTCCGATCACCAAATACGGTCCTTCTTAACCCACTTAAATTTTCCTCTTGCCTAACCGCAGTTAAGACTTTACCTTGCCAATGTGCAGTCCCCCTTGACCCACTTGGACTTCCCGTTTACATAACCATAGTTAGGGTTTTATTTTGTCAACGTGCGATTCTCCTTGATCTACTTGGACTTTGCTTGTCTAACCGTAGTTAGGACTTTTCTTGCTAATGTGCGGTCCTCCTTAATCCACTTGGACTTTCTTTGCCAATGTGCGGTCCTCCTTAATCGACTTGGACTTTCCTTTGCCTAACCACAGTTAGAACTTTCTTTGCCAACGTATGGTCCTCCTTGACCCACTTGGACTTTCCTTTGCCTAATCACAGTTAAGACTTTCATTGCTAACGTGAGGTCCTTCTTGACCCACTTGGACTTTCCTTACCAACGTGTGGTTTTCACTGACCTACTTGGCCTTTCTCACATATTATCCGAACATGTTGTCCATAATATATTGTCCAAACATCGAAACTCAAGCTCGAATCTACTCGAGCTTAGTCAAACTAGTCAACCTTGAGCCGAGAAACAATTGTACCAACAATCTCCCAACAGTAATGATGATGAATATACTAGTTTTTTTATTATTACGAGATGTATTGGATTTGAACTATATGACCTTGTTTTTGTGATGAAAATATTTAGTTTTTGAACCATGTCCGATGTTTTGTTGATATAATGAATGTTAAATGTATCGTTGATTTGTTGATATGTGTTTGTTTTGTTGATATAGTGAATGTTCGAGTAAAAGATGAAACTGTCAACTTAGTGGCTCCTCCAAGGCAGTGCCACACTCTCTATAAGGGGATAAATCACAAGGGACATTTATCCTAGCACAATGACCCTTTTCATGAGGAGGTCAGACACCCAACAAGGTATTTTGCATCTGTTGAAAATTAACTCCAAGACCTATTGAAGCAACCACTCATGCAGGTAATAATTGCGCAACTCATGGGGGCGTATATAGTGAATGTCGACTGTATCGTTAGTTGTAACTCTTGATGTTTAATGTTGTCATTGAATGTATCGTTGAATGTAAAACAGGATTGAAAGCTCAATTAGAGGATATTCTGTCAAAATTTAATTTAAAATTAATGACAGAATTTATTTCCGTCACTAATTCTATCCTAAGTTAGTGGTGGACAATTTAATTACGTAGCTATGCTAAAATGGCGATGGAAATAAATTTATCGTCCCTAAATTAGCGACGAATATTAAATTTAGTCGTTATATTTAACAATGAACGTTTAATCTCATTGCTAATTTTAGCAATGGAAACCAATTGTCGTCGTTAATTAGTGATGAAAATAAATTTTTATCACTAAATGACGTTAGCAACCAAAATACTAGCAATTGAAATTTTTGATCACTAATCTATCCCTAATTGCATAAAAATGACTGAAATTCTGATTGTTAAATTCTATTATTCTTGTTAATCTTGTCTAAAAGCGGGAAGGTGGAAAGTTGGGGATGTAGCGATTTCATTAACCGGTTGTAGATCTCGCTCCGCTCTGCAAAACAAGTAACGTCAGTGCCAAGCTAGGGACGGGGTCTCCAACGTTAGCCCTCCGATGCTCAAATCAGTCACCAGAATAGTGGAAGAAAGTTGAGCAGCAGTAATCCTAGTGCAAACAGTGAATAACGCATACCTCCGCTGGTACTTGGACCCCCTTTATATAGAGCCCTGGTGGGCGATGTGCACGTTCCTCGAGGTGTGAGTATGTTCTCCAATATGTCCTATGAAAGGACCTGTAAGGAAAGTGCTCCTGACACCATTCCTTAACAAGGCATGCATATTCCTAATGAGACAGTAGAAGCTTTCGCCGTATGATCTGTCAATTGTCTATGCCTAGTGTCAGCGGCACTATCTCCCAAAAGGATGTTGAGAGATTCGACAGTGGTCCCGTTGCTTAGTCGAGCGAGCTGGCCGCTCGGCCGGGACCCCTCCGCTGTGTCAACATCAACCGCTCTTCCTTACGGTGACTGCTTGTAGTGGCTTGTCCCTTCTGATCAGACAAGCTCTTTGGTCTCCTCAGTGTCTTGTTGTTATGCACTGAGCATCTGATTATCTTATCATATTATCCTGAGCTGGACGAGTGGTCCGCTCGGACATGTCTCCCGCTGGTCGGACACTGACTGTCCCGACCTACCGTTGCAATCCTCCTCTATTCGGCCCTTTGACATCTTAACTTTAACTTCTACCTTGGCAATTGATCCCGTATCAGATGGACCTCCCTATATCACTGCATCACTTGTAGTGATTTTAATTTGTTCGTTTATTGATAAAAAAAATCATATTACGATAAACGTAACAAAATACTTGCACCTATATTACGACCCCACTCATCGTAAAGGGATTTTCGTAAACATATTTAACATAACGTGACATTTTACTGGGCATACAAGAGGATGATCTTGAATGACAAACTTCTAGTGCAAACAACATCCATATCAACTTACTTTATTTCATTCATAAAAAAAGATCATTTCAAGATGATAACGCTCACCTCATATGTCTCTTCATTGCTCATCCCAAGACCTTGTGGAAGAGACGTAAGTCATGGTACTAAATGTCTTCTAGGTGAAAGGAACTTATTTTCTAAGAGAATGAACCCAGAGGATTCGAATTTTGCTCCTGTGATACAAATCTACCATCCGAGGATGAACCCAGAGAATGAACCCAGAGGATTACCAACTCAGCTATGCCCATGGGGTTGTTCATTTCGTAACATGAAATTAACTATAAATAACCAGGAGAAAGATCTAAATCTCCTTATTAGATCTCTCCATCCCACAGCTCTTGGACAGTTTTGTAAGGCCCATCTTCTGATACAAACTCTAGAGCTGGATGACCTTTGCGTTGAGGAATCTGACTAATCTTTTGCTTCTCCTCCTCTGTCAACTCCCAATCGAATATTTCCAAGTTTTCCTTCATCCTCTTCTCATTGAAGCTCTTAACAACCATGCAGTCTCCTTGCTCAAGCAACCATCTCAAGCAAATCTGCGCACAATGGAAACTTAAGTTTCTAAATTCAATTTCATTGGAGATGAGAAAATACAGATTCGGTTAGTTTTCGATATGCGCTTTTATTTCAAGCAAGCGTGGAGTAGATCCTATGCTTACCTATTCATTGTCAAGATCGATTAACTAACTACTTAGCTCGAAACCTCAAGCTGTTAGTGTTGAATCTAAAAACACTTCTTGCACTGCATTGTTTGATCTATGTATCAAAACTGATTACATTCGAGATTACGCATACCTGAGCGACAGTTTTGCCTTTGTTTTTCGCAATCTCAAGCAAGACATCACATTCCATGACCCAGTTACTGCCCCAGTAAGATCCACTTGCTCCCAAGGGCGAGTAGGCACAGATTTGAATCCCCTTGGCCACACAGAATTCTCTCAGTTTCTTTTGTTGCCAAACAGGATTCACCTCCACCTTTTTCGGCAGAAATCAAGTTCCATCATTGCCATCTCTAGATTAATCCAAAAATGAGGGGGGGAAATGGAGAATTATCGAACAAACGATGCACCTGGTTTATTGCCGGAGGAATTTTTGCGAAATCCAGCAGTGCTTCCAACTTCTTGCAAGTGAAGTTGCTGACACCAATGGACTTTGTTAGGCCAAGGGCATGACACTCTTCCATGGCTTTCCACACTGAGACAAGGTCAATAGGAAACAGCTCCCATTTAGGTTGATCAGAGTAATCTTTTGTCGGGTTCATGGCTATAGGCCAGTGTATTAGATAGAGATCAAGATAGTCCAGCTGAAGCTTCCTGCAGCAAATAAAAAAGCTATCATGATTCAGCTGAAGACCCCTTTGGCACAGAATCTAACGAAGGAGACAACATATCCAACTGTGGCACTTCAATTGAATGCATCTAGAGAAGTTAAGAAGTTCAATGCTTGAGGTATAGAAAAAGAGAGCATTGTTAGATAATAGTAGTTTTAGTTTTTCCTTCTACTGTTAAAGACAAAATTAGCATGATATAAAGCACAACTGAGAAGGTTTGTTGAGGAGGATGTTGCCTACTGAAGGCTCTTCCTGAGGGCGGGGAGGACGAGGTCGGGGCTGCTGGTGTCGGTGCACCAGAGCTTGGAGGTGACGAAGAGGTCGTCGCGGGAGCCGATGAGGCCGGAGCGGAGGGCGTCGGCGATGGCCTCGCCGAGCGGCTCCTCCGACAGGTAGAGGGAGGCGGTGTCGAAGTGCCGGTAGCCGAGCTCGATGGCGTGGAGGATGGCGGAGCGGGTCACGTCGGGGCGATCGCCCCACGGGAAGGACGCAGTGCCGAAGCCGATCACCGGCATCGCCTTGCTTCCGCCGGCGGTGCTCAGACGAACTGTTGCTATGGCGCTGGACATTTTAGCGGTCGCTGGTAGTTGCGAAGTGCCCACTTTGTGACGATTTATCACGAGAAGAGGAAATAGAAATTGTTTTTTAATTCACTGTTTTAATTATTATTTTGCATATTGCCACTATGAAGAAAGTGTAATGACAAAAAATACACATATGCGCATGCGTCATCGTGCTTGGCCTTTTGCAGTGTTATAAGCTTTTTCAAGTTGTCAGTTACAGAGACTGTCGCATGACAGGAATCTCAATCAGATAAGATCGAGATCAAGGTCAATGTGCTCTTGACGTCACATGGAGTTGATTTGGACCCCTCAAAAAAAAAAAAAAAAAAAAAAAAGATAGATATGTTATTTTAACGATCCCTCTAGTATCGATCCCATGAATATGAAGAAAGGTTCATACATATACATAGACCATAGGCGCATAACGAGATAAACCTCAGATCGTCAGTTCCTGAGAATCGACCCCTGACCATTACACCAAAGATACAATGCGCCTACCGTCTGCGCTACGCCCTGAGGGCAATTTGGACCCCTCTCAAACAAATATGAGCTATCGCTAAAGAGATTCAGGCTATGTTTGAGCGAATGGGAAGGAGCTCCTTCACGTATAAGTTGTTACCAAAGAAGATTTAGGCCACCTTTCTCTTTCAACTCAAAGTCTTTGCACTTGAACTATAGTTGTCGAGGACAAATTAGTGTTCTCCTTGGTTGTTGGTGCTCATGGGATCAATTTGATGTTTTTGGTAAGATCTGTTGTGCTTGCAAGTGATATCCGAGACTAAACTTCTTGCGACTTCGTTTCATCAGCGTGTGGAGCTTTCGTAGAAAAGCTCCGTGCAAACTCCCTTCATCAAGGTTCTATTTCTTTCACAAATGGTTCTCATAAGATTTACCACAAGTACAGAATGATGAAATAGTCTGCAGATCCAAACCGAGAAGCAAGCAAAAACATAGATAAAATATATTATACAGTTAGAAATTGTGGTTACCTGACGAGAAAATATGATACCCCTGTGCCCTTTTGCACAAACCTTCGCAGAATGTAAGTAAAAACTTGCCAACATTTCTAGGCCTCGATAATAATCACATCATATACAACAGAACATGGACAAAAGCCATCACTCTACATTCTGACTTCATCTTTTAAGACATCATGAAAGGAGTAAGATTACAACAGGGCTTGATCGATCACAAAGAGCGGACGATGGATCCTACTGTCACAAGAGAAACTAACAGGCAAGATGATGGAATATTGGAATGAGATTTCAAGCTTGAATCCACCGAAGCTTTATCCAGGTACTCTGGGATCGTGAAGCTGTTTTAAATACTACTGGTCTGATACCATTTCTGTGCATTAGCTGATGACAGAGTTTTCTCTACGAACAACTCAAGATGATATTGGTTCATACGGATAGAAAAGCCATGGATGTTTGAGTGCCTCCAAAGCGCTTGGTCGCTTCTTTGGGTTCACTTCGAGAAGATGTGCAATAAAATCAATGAAACCTTGATCACCCATTGGCAGTCGGTGACGTAGTGATGTTTTCTTTGGAATCAAATATTCCAGCCGATTGGTTTCCTGGCAGGAAAAATGTAGTCAAGTTCACTTTTTCAAGGAATACTTCTCTTCCATGAAGGCATGGCATCAGACAGGGCACAAGCTAAGGTGGCAACATTAATATAACATAGTGACATCTAATTGAATGTACAATGATATTAAATAAAGGACACAATGGGATGAATCTTTCCAAGGCTAATATTGAATGGCAGCTGTAAAAACATCAGCAAGAATCTGTTAATTGCGGATGATCAATTGCTGAAAGCATGCATCATTATTGGTTCTATATTGCAACGATCTGGTGAGAAGATGATCTAGTCATACAAGAACTCTATGGTCCTTGAATCTTTATGGATATTCAAATTATGAGTAAACATTCACATTTTCTATTTTGATTTTTCAAGTTAGAATGCATCATTACCAGTTCATATAGAAAGTCAATGCACTAGATAAAATCACCAGACTGTAGAGCAGTTATCGGTTAAAAAAAACAGCTATCAAAGATCTCAAACCTGGTTCCTCTCATATAGCATGTGGTTCTTTGTAAAATACTTGTATGTATCATGTCCCTTCGCAAGCATCCCTTGATCAATGGGACCAATGATTCCAATGACACGTGCTAGTAATGTTGCAGAAGAGTCATTTTGGAAGAGAACCTGCGGATGTGGGGATTCAATAGTTACTAAACAAAAAGAACCTTAAGGTGGCAAAACCAAAGAGCATTACTATTATGAATTGGTAAATCAAGAAAGAAGAGACTGGTCTGTTTAATCTAGTCGTTGAAGAGTCAATGAAATATAATAGGCGGAAGCAAAATAGAGAAGATAGAAAAAGGTCTTTAACTTGTCGACATGTTTTATCTGAAGCAACTCAGTATGACAGCAGCAAATTTATGAAAAGCGTAAAAAGTAATCCTTCAAAAAGAATTACATAACATGCACAAATGTAAAGTATGACAAAGCACATCATTGCAATAAACTCGGTCCAACAATAAGTTTAATATTATTATATACGAGCTGTGCAAATTCAAGATAGATGTTTAAAGGCTAGCCTAACCTTAGGTTGTGTTTTCTTTGAGTGAGAGAATGGGAGAGAAGGGAAGAGAGGCATAGATGGAGAATGAAGGGAGAGTAAATATATCCTTTTGTGCCTGCGATTCCTTTTGTTGTGTTTCTTTAGAAAGATGGGAAAAAAGAAAGGGAAAAAAAGGCAATATATCTTCTACCTCTAACCACCATCCTCTTAAGCTTGAGATGACCAACAGAAGACCCGTGGGTCATCCGAGACGGTATGGGGTGGGAGTTGCTGCAATGAGGCCGCCGGGTCGAAACTCAGTGGCAGCAGGGGAATAAATCCCCTATCCCTGTATCCCACCCGGTCCGTCCCATACTAGCTCGGGTGCTACGATTTACCTCCCTCACGATGGCCGTGGGTCCGGTCGGTGGGGGCCCTGGGGGCGAGGGCTTCGCCTTTTGCTGCAATTGAGATGACCAACAGAAGCCCCAGGGTGGGCGCATGGCATCTCTGGCGTAATGGCTAGGGGTCGATTCTTAAGAACTGACGACCTGGGGTTTACCCCACCTCCGTGGGGCCGGCACTAGGAGGGTCGTTAATGTAGCGGATATACATTTTTTAAGATGGCCGACAGAACTGCTCTGATGCCTAACTCACTCAAACTTGATTTCTGCTACATTTTAAACTTCATTTCTGCTACATCCATCCAACAACTTGTATTCCTCTCATTGACACGTGGATGCTCCAAAGCTTGTAAGTGTTTCTATTAGTGACAGTTAGATCTCCATCCACTCATGACAAAAGCAACGGGTTTTGCAGCCACTAGGGTCTTGTAAATCTCATCAACAAGATCCCAACAATGAATATCTCATCATCAATGAGACAGGTACCATAAATCAATTCGGAACTGCCTAAAGAGGAAAGATATGTTGCACAAGGAGGTAGAAGGGCTTTGATATCATCTTCCAAAATTTTCATAAACTAAACTTGGACAAAATCAAAATGAGGCTAAGGCTACTCTTTTTACCTCCAATTTCTTATTCTAAGCTTCCCTCCAAGGAATCAACAAATTAGAGCTTCCCTACTATTTTCTTTTTCCTCTTTCTCCATCCCCAAGTAAATAAAGAAACACAACTTAAGCTAAAAAACATTAGTACCACAATAAGGAAAAGGGTTCACTGCAATCAAATCTCTTCAAGGAAAATAGGTAAAGCGATTATGAACCTGAAAATAGACAACTCAATTACAAAATTGATTGAATGAATAAAAATCTTGAAGGAAACAAATGCTATATACAATTTGGAACTTACATTTCCAGTGCAAAGTTCCGCCAAGATGCATCCAAGGGACCATATGTCTATCTTTTTATCATATGAGAGACCTAAAATAACTTCAGGTGCACGATAAGATCGTGACTGTACATACGAGCATAAATGATCTGTTTCAAAACAACTACTGCCAAGGTCGATGACCTTAACTTCACACCTACTGTAGCTCTTCACCAATATGTTCTCAGGCTTCAAATCACAATGAATAAGACCAAGTCCATGCAGAAACTGAAGTGCCTCTAGACATTGAATGGTAATGGACTGCAAGATGTCATGGAAATTATAAGTTGGAGATACATTAAAATCACAAGCATGGGCAATGGGCTTGCAGCATTTAACCTGTAGCCTTGGCATTGTGAAATAAACCTCGCCTCCAGATTCCCTATTGAACTTATGAAATTCATATAAATTTGCTTTGAGAAGTTCACAAACTATCAACAAGTGTTCCTACAGGTCAATATTATCAATCAACAATATCAAACAATATTTTAAGTTCTAGGCATAGGAATTGTCAAAGAATACCAAACTTCAATATAATCCAAAAAACAGAAATGTACAGTACACATTTTACAGGGTCAGAACTTATAAGAATTATAATGAGTTCAGAGTCCAAAATTATTGTCTGAAATTGTCCCCCTTAGGCTAATTTCCATTTTAATAACTTCCTGATTCTTATCAGAAGTTGAAGAGAAAAAATGGCATTCTGATTGATACCAGTGCTTAATTTACTAGTAATGGCATTATGTATTCTGATATTAGCAACGGGGATCAATTACGACAGGTAACGGTGTATAAATTCTGAGCTTAAGTTGATTGACTGAGAATTTTAAGTTATTGAAGGTGTTTTATCCCAGGTTGCCCTCTAAAATGAAGTATGTGCAATACATACTTTGTAACATCCTGACATGCACATTCACATAGAAAAGTTGAATGCATGTTCTCATCCTTGTGATTAGATCCATAAACAGTAGTACTTTCGAAATTTATTCTATCTTTCTTCATGTTTTTCTTCTTTTTTTTCATAGGCAAAAAAAAATTAGTGTTACAAAACTGAAATTGTTTCTTGTTGAACTACATTTAGATCTAAAAAGATATCAGATATGCATATAAAATGAATTTTCTTCTGGTTTATAACGATCAATCTTTCAACCATGAGCATGTTTATTTCTAATTTCCATTTTCTGTGTCTATATGTGTAACTAACAAATCATTTTTATTTATGAACCAATAAATCTAAGCTATCTGGAATTTCTTTTCTTGTTTCTTTCTTAAAAATCAGTGAAAATTTGTTTCTTATCTTCTTGGGAAAAAATAAATCAAGATACTTCTTCTATCTTTGGAAAAAATTAATCAAGACAAAAGATCTGCCAATCTGTTTCAGAGAAAACAAATATAAGCACTTCAAGCAATACATAATTGCAATTTTGATTTAACAATGTTGTGCTAATCCTCACAAGGCACCAGAATCCAAGATTAGAAATCAGGATGAAGATATACAACGCTGACGATCAGATTTCACCATTCATCAGAAATACCTTAGAAGAATGCCCGTGAAGGACCAAAACAAGATCTTTAGGCATAAAAGAGCATTGTGATCAACATGAATGCCCACTAACTAACAAGGCAATTCTGGACAAAAGCATCCTTCACACTTTTGCTTCTTGCCAATAATCCAATTGTCAAGTTTTGCAATTATACAAGATACACATTAAAATAGAGAAAAATAGTAGCAGATACCAATCAAAATGAAGTGATAAGTCTGTTTTTTTGGTTGTATGAGGAAGCTTATTGTCAAAATAGCATGTTTATATTGAAAGCAAATACTAGATGTTCTGAAGTCTGAAGAACCATAGCTAAACCACCAACAGTGTGAAATTTGTATGTGTTTAGGCATGATTAACAAACTGGAGGGATTAATAAACAACCAAATGTTCGTCCTTTTCATATACCTTGAAGTATTAACAATTATAAGATGAACATAGCAAAATCCAAAAATCATACTACTCCTTTGTTTCTTTCCCCAAACAAAACCTCCATTAACAATTATAAGCTCAATATAGCCAAATCCAAAATCATAGTACTCCCTTGTTTCTTTCCCCATACAAAACCTCCATGTATACTTTTATATTCCCAGAGACTCCCTACATGCCCACTTAAATCACCTGCAAATATAAGTATTTCAGTATAGGCATATCTTATATAATTCCATCTAGGCTCTTCAAAAATTCCTAATGATTTGATCATTCAATCCTTCTTGAGGTGCATAAGCACTTACAAGGTTTGATATCTCATTTCCAAAAATCAAGTTCAGCGCAATGATTCTATCTCCGTAGCTCTTAACTTTGCCAGCTTCTTCAATTTTGTTTATAACTTATCTATTATATTTGATTTTAAAATATATATCTTACCTTCTTCTCTAGCCTTTTCTTTTAATGCATTCCATTTTCTTGGAAAATTGGCAACTATTTTAGGATAGTTGATCATGAAAATCCCTTGATACTGGAATCTAGTTTAGAAATAAAATATTTTA
Organism: Zingiber officinale; assembly: GCF_018446385.1. Lineage (NCBI taxonomy): Eukaryota > Viridiplantae > Streptophyta > Magnoliopsida > Zingiberales > Zingiberaceae > Zingiber > Zingiber officinale. Next base: position 57,436,929 of record NC_055997.1, read on the forward strand.
GAATTTATTCTTTTATATCTTTTTGGTTTCTATGCATAATCAATGTACAATGTATATATACTCATTATTGTGCATAATGAAAAAAGAGAGAATTTAGTATCAGAGTTCTAGGAGTTTGTGCCTATGAAATTTTCTTTTTTCGATCTTCATGGCCAAGTTTTTGTCCACTCTTAGCTTTCATTGTCGATTTATTATTGGCCTTCATTGTCGATATCCTTTTTCTTCTCGTTGTGTCGGCCTTCATAACTAGTATTGTTTTCATATTTGTGATGTCTAAGACTGCAGTAACAAACAACCCTCCTCAATCTGATGAAGGAGCGATAAGCACCCATCTTCCTACTAGTGAATTGCAAAATATCCACAACTCTTACCGACTCAATGGACAAAACTACTTGAAATGGTCTCAGTTGGTCCGTACCTACCTAAAATGCAAAGGGAAAATTCGACATCTTTTCAGCACATGACCAAAACAAGATGATCTGGATTTTGATGCTTGGGATGAAGAGGACTCCATGATTATGTCTTGGTTATGGAGTTCAATGACATCATAAATAAATTAATGATACGTGTATGTTTCTCACCTATACAAAAGATATCTGGGACACCCTTCACCAAATATACTCAAAGGCCAAAAATGTTGTCCGTGTATATGAAGTCAAAGTAAAGAGTATCATTACGAAACAAAGCAACAAAACGATAATGACAAAATATGCAAATATGTTGCAAAATCTATAGCAAGAACTCAATCATTATCGGGTCCTTGAGAGAAAGTGCCCTAAGGATGTAGTGATCTTAAAGAAATTTATTGAGAAAGATCGGTGTATGATTTTTTTTGTTAGCCTAAATGCCGAATTTGATGAGTCTGGATTCAAATTCTTGGCAAGGAAGATGTCCCTTCACTGAATGAGGTTATTGCATAGATTCGAGCTGAGGAGAATCGGAGTGATTATTATTGTAGATAGTTTGTTAAAGGATGAAGTTGTAGGAATAGTTAGAAAAGAGGATAGAATTATAGACCTTAAGATAATAGTGGCGAAAGAAACTATGAACATAATTAGCGTATATGCACCACAAGTAGGATTTGATGAAGTTACTAAATCAAAGTTTTGGGAGGACTTAGATAAAATATTACAAAATATTTCACCAAATGAAATGATTTTAATAGGAGGTGATCTAAATGGGCATGTCGGAGTGAAAAATGAGGAATATGAGAGAGTACATGGGAGTTATGGGTTTAGAACGAGGAATGAGGAAGGAAAAACTATATTAGAATTTGCGATAACATATGACCTTATATTAGCTAATACGTTTTTTAAGAAAAGAGAACACTTAGTCACATTCAAAAGTGTGAATAATAAATCGCAAATTGACTTTCTTATGGTTAGGAAGAAGGATAGAAAGATTTGTAAAGATTGCAAAGTCATCTCTGGAGAAAGCTTAACTACCCAACATAGGGTAGTAGTGTAGGATATACGCCTCCAACATAGTATCAATAGAAAGAAAATATATATAATTCCTAGAATTAAGTGGTGGAAGTTAAAAGATGGGAAGCAAAATATATTTAAGGAGAAGGTAGAAGTACAAGCATTAGGTGAAATATACGATGACTCTAATACAACATGGGATAAGATGGTATCACAGTTGAAAATAGTAGTTAAGAGTATACTCGGTGAGTCAAAGGGACATGCACCACTAAATAAAGAATCTTAATGGTGGAATGAGAAAGTACAAGAAAAAGTAAAGGAAAAAACGAATAACTTATAAAGAATTATATATTTGTAAGAACGAGGAAAACTTAAAAAAATATACAATAGCCAAGAAAGAAGTTAAGAAAGAAGTAAGTGAAGCAAAAAAATGAAATTTTTGAACGATTATATCAAAAATTGGATACAAAAGAAGGGGAAAGAAACATTTATAGAATAGCTAAAGTGAGAGAAAGGAAAATAAGATATCTTAGCCAAATAAAATGTATTAAAGATGAATACAATAGGATATTAGTAAACAATAGAGAAATAAAAGAGCGGTGGAAGAGGTATTTTCATCAACTTTTTAATGAAGGTTTAGGTGACCAACTTAACTTAGGTAATTTAATTAGATCAAATGAGCATAGAAATTTTAATTTTCATCGTAGAATTCAAACTTCAGAAGTAAAATAAATTTTAAATGAGATGCACAATGGAAAAGTCGTTGGACCAGATGATATTCTATGGAAGTACTTTGGTAAACAAGGTATTGAATGACTTACAAAATTATTTAACATGATATTGAAAACGAAAAAAACGCCTGATCAATGGAGGATAAGTGCTCTAGTTCCCTTATATAAGAACAAGGGAGACATACAAAATTGTGCAAACTATAGGGGTATTAAACTAATGAGTCATACTATGAAACTTTGGGAAAAAATAATAGAAAAAAGATTAAGGAGACCACAGTGACAGAAAATCAATTTGGGTTCATGCCTGGAAGGTCGACAATAGAAACTATACATCTTCTTAGACAATTAATTGAAAAATATCGGGAGCAAAAACAAGATCTACACATGGTATTCATTGACTTAGAAAAAGCTTATGATAGAGTCCCAAGAGAAATTATATGGAGAATTTTAGAAAAGAGAGGTGTTAGCGTAACATATATTGAACTAATTAAGGATATGTATGAGGATGTAACGACCGGAGTAAAGACTTCAGGCAGAGTAACTGAAGTATTTCCAATAAAGATAAGGTTACATCAAGGATCAGCTCTAAGTCCCTATCTTTTTTCACTAATTATGGACGAACTCACTGCGCACATTCAAGACACAGTACCGTGGTGCATGTTGTTTGCAGATGATATTATTTTGGTAGATAAGACACGTGAAGGAGTAAATGCTAAGCTAGAATCTTGGAGGGAAACACTAGAAGGGAAAGGTTTTAAGCTTAGTAAATTAAAGACAGAATATATGGAATTTAAGTTTAGCAATATTAGAAGTAATGAAACAATTGTTATGATAGGAGAGGACGAGTTACCCGGAACTGAGAGATTTAAATATTTAAAATCATTTTTATAAAATGATGGAGGAATTGAGAGAGATGTCTTACATAGAATACAAACAGGATGGGTGAAATGGAGGGGAGCGTCGAGTGTTTTATGTGACCGTAAAATACCTCTTAAACTTAAAGGTAAGTTCTATAAAATAACAGTTAAACCTGCTATGTTATATGGAACTGAATGTTAGGCTATGACTCGAGCACATGAGCAGAAGATGGGAGTTGCAGAGATGAGGATGTTAAGGTAGATGTGTGGGCATACGAAGATGGACAGAATAAGAAATGAGAGCATTAGAGAGAAAGTCGGAGTTGCATCTATTGAGGAAAAACTCCGAGAGACGCGTTTAAGATGGTACGAACATGTACTTAGACGACCAATAAATGCTCCAGTTAAACGATGTGAAATTATGATACACATGCATATCAAACGAGGAGGAGGAAGACCAAAAAAGACTTGGTTAGCAATAATAAAACAAGATAAAATTTATTTAAATATAAATGATAATATAATAGGAGATAGAGCTCAATGGCGTAAAAGGATTCATACAGCCGACCCCACCTAGTGGGAAAAAGCTTGGCTGTTGTTGTTGTTGTTGTATTCTTTTCTATTTTTTGGTATCTATACATAATTAATGTACAATGTATATATACTCATTATTGTGCACAACGAAAAAAGTAAAGAGAGCATTTCATTCTATGTATCTTGACATGTTTCTTGCAATCATATTATGTTTGTTTTTCTTCTAACCATAACTTCTATTAATTCTAGTCACATCCTCGAAAGTATTGTTAGATTCCCAATTGCTACCTTAATTGCATGACGAGGTACCTGAATGGCAGGCCTATTACATACAAGTGACAACCTAGCCATTGTTAAATACCAAAATACTAATGATACACTATAATTAAATAACAGAATTAATCAAATTAGATTAATGGCAGATAATAAATTATTATATTCACACTAACATATATTGTGTCTAACAGTACAGAATCATGTCAAGTGAGTAGCAAATCGCATGGGACGACAAAATTAAATGAGAGGTCCTTATGCTTATTGTAAGAAGACAATCTGTAGTTAGGTTAAGTGGTTCAAGATTAGATTTAAGCAAGTGAAGGAGACTTTATATTCTCCTCATACGAATTCATTAGGATTTAATTCAGGATAAGCTGAAATCAATAAATTGGCAAAAATTTTCATAATTCTTGTGTTTTTAAAAACTATGGATAATGTAGTGACTCAATCAGATCTTAGTTTCTCCCAACAGAATCGTTGCAAAACAATCGGAAACTTTTTCATTGATCAAATGAGATTGGATTTGAAGGATGCCCCTAATTATCAGAATTATCAAAAGGGCACCCCTTTTTCAAAAAAAAATAAAAAATCAAATCAAATGGGCGCACACCATATTTCTTATATTGAAAATACTATTTTTCCAATGTTGTTGTAGCAGTTAGTCAAAAAAAATACTTTAACTCAGTTAAAAAATTTATACATAAACATTTATATATCAAAAAAAATTACTAACTTGGTCAAAATTATTTTAACTTAATCCAAATCGCTTCAACAAAGTTAAAATTATCATAATATTGTTGTAGTAGCCATTAAATGGCTGCTACACCAGTATAACCAATTAATGGTTGCTATAGTGTTGTAGCAACCATTAGTTGATTGTTACAATGTTTTAACAATATTACAATCATTTGAAGATGTTGAAGCGATTTAGATTAAATTTAATCAATCTTGATCAAGTTGGTAAATTATTTTTTATATAAAAATATTCTGTATATATTTTTCGATAATTTACTAAACTGCATAGTTAGGTTTCCGTAATACAAAAATGCGTACCCAACCAAAATACGTACCCAACTTTCATATTTACCAAAACATGTAGTTGTTTCCCATTGTAATCCTCCTTTATTAAGGGTTGATTGCCCATAACTCATAATAGACTGTCAAACTTTTTACCCATTATATGCTAAACTTTCTAATAAGCTCGTGACAAAACATCTCAAAGCTATGTCAATTTCAAAATCTCACAGCTCTTTATTTAGGTTATGAAATCCATATATGAGGCCATGGTTACACTCAGGATGATGTAAGGAGAGCAATGAATTTATTTTGAAGTGATTCTGAGTGTAATCATGCCCTCAAATCTAGATTTCACAGCCTAGATTAAGAACTATGAATTTTTGAAATCTTTACAACCTTAAAACAATTTGTTACAAGTTGATTAAAGAGCATAGGCCTATTATATTTACTCACCAACACCACCAAAAGGTTCTTAGGACTCTCCTAGTTCAAATCATGTCAAGATTTTGAAATTCTAGGCACTAGAGTTATCAATGAGTTTTGACCAAGACTAGTTGATGAACTTGGGAACCACAAAATCACTTCAAACTAGGATCATTGCACTCCTATGAGCCTCCGGAGTGTACCGATGCCTAGACTTGGATTCCATAGTCTAAATTGAGAGTTGTGGATTTTTGAAATATTCACAACCTTGAGATTATTTGGCACAAGCTCACTAAAGGGCCTAATCTTGTCATATTTACTCATCAACACCACCAAAGGATTCCTAGGACACTCCCTTGGTTTAGACCATGTCAAGATTTCAAAATTCAGGACAATCAATTTTGACCAAAAACTCAGTGATGGCATTAGGAACCTCAAAATCACTTCAAATCATGACCATTACACTCTTTGGAGCCTCCTGAGTATAACCATGCCATCAAACTTAGATTCCACAAATTAAATTGAGAAATATGGGATTTAAAAATCTTCACAATCTTAAGAAAATTTGTCACGAGCTCATCAAAAGGCCTAGGCTTGTCATATTTACTCACCAACACCACCAAAGGTTCCTAGGACTCCCTTGGTTCAAACCATGCCAAAATTTTGATCAATGAGTTTTGACCAAAAACTCACTAATGACCTTAGGAACCTTAGAATCACTTCAAACCATGACTGTTACATTCTTGAGAGCGTTCTGAGTGTAACCATGTGGGAAAAAAGGTCATTCGCTCGCCCCCAGCACCCCAGCTAACCCATCCCTAGGCCAACACGGAGAGGGTAAATCACGGATGGCTACTAGTCATTAGTACAGGTGGCAAGGCATGAGGGGTCACAACCTAGATTTAGAGATATGGGCTTTTGAAATCTTCACAACCTTTAAACAATTTGACACAAGCTCATTAAAGGGCCTAGGTCTATCATACTTTCTCACCAACACCACCAAACGATTCCTAGGACTCCTTTGGTTAGACCATGTCAAGATTTTAAAATGTTGGATATTGTAGGGTCATAAACGAGTTTTGGCTAAAACTCGTTGATGGTCTTAGGTATCTCAAAAACACTTCAAACCAAGTTCATTTCACTCTTTACATCATCTTGAGTGTAATCATGCCCTTAGACCTAGATTCCACAGCCTAGATTGAGAGATATGAATTTTTGAAATCTTCACAACCTTAAACAATTTAGCACAAGCTCATTAAAGGACTTACGTCTATCATACTTACTCACTAATAACACCAAAGAATTCCTAGGACTCCTCTAGTTTAGATCATGCCAAGATTTTAAAATTTTGGGCATTGTAGGACAAAAGCGAATTTTAGTCAAAACTCGTTGATGGCATTAGGAACTTCAAACTAAGTTCATTGCACTCCTTACATCATCTTGAGTACAACCATGCCCTCTCGGATATGGATCTCATAGCCTAAATAAAGAGCTGTGAGTTTTTGAAATTGGCACATCTTAGAGATATTTTGTCATAAGCTCATTAGAAAGTTTAGCACATAATGGTTAGAAAGTTTAGTAATCAATTGAAAAGTTATAGGCAGTTGACTACTAATAAAGGACAGGTATAATGGAAAACATCTACGTGTTTTGGTAAATATGAAAGTTGGGTATGCATCTTGAGTGTTACGGAAACCTGACTACATGTCGCATATTTTTATATTTTTTAACCAAGTTGAATTGGTTTATTTTTACACATTGTGACAGTTTTTCATAGTTACTACATGTTGTAATAGCTACATCATAGCTACTACAGTAGCGGTGAGATAAAGGGTATTTTCGTGACGAAATATGAAAGGGCGTTGTTTTGACTTTTTTTAAAAAAAAAAAATAGGAGTGCCCTTTCAATGATTTTGATAATTAGGAGCACCCTTTTGATTTTTGCCAATTTGATATTCAATTGTGTAGAAGGGTAACGCAATAGTAAAGTTGCTTCCATGTGACTTTAAGAAGTCACAAAAATAGTCTGTTGCAAAAATATAAGATAAGATTGCATACAGTAGATCCAATATGATTTGATCTTTCCCCGAGACCCGCATTGGCGGGAATTTCATACATCAACTTACTCTTTTTTTAAAATATTTGGTTTTGTTGATTAACTAGTCAACTAACTAGTACAATTTTCAGAAATGCAAAACAAGCCTGATTTTGATCAAATTTCAATCAATCATCTATTTTGACTCATAGTTTGACTAAATTTCAATAAATATTATCAATTTTCTGGTGAAATCAAACTTATTTCTATCTAATTTATTCAAGTCTAAAGATTTAGTAAAATTCTCAAGTTAATCTTCATGAAACGCTCAATTTCTCACAAAGAATTGGATCAATCTTTACTAATATTGATCCAATTAGGGCAATCACATTTGTAATGGTTGACTTTGACACATCTCACAAGACATTAATGTTTTGAAACTTGAGCAAAAATGACAACTTCTTCAACTAAATATATATATAAGAAACCAAGACAAGCAAGTTTGATTACACATAAAAGATATGAACCCTAAGGATTTTGCAGTCAAACAGACAAATCATATGCGAACTAGCAACAGAATATATCAGAATCTAGGATCATAAGTTTATTATATTGATGTTTGAGTACTACCTTTACCATCTTGTGTAACGGTACTGAGTAAGTGGTTACAACAAGGTTGTATCCTAATCGATAGTAATCAAGATATCAGCTAAAAATAAGAAGCATGAAAGAACTTAACAGGATACTAAACACGCAAATACTTAATCGAATCTCCGAGAAACTCTATGGTGAATAAATCATCTGGATGACCATCCAACAAAATGGAATGTTGTTGATGGAGATGCCAGCTTAAAAGAAGTATGAAAGAACTTAACAAGATACCAAACAAGTAAATACCTACACGAATGGGAAACTCCATGAAGAATAAATCAGCTGGATGATCATCAGACAACAAGGAATGCCACTGATGGAGCAAATTGATAGCATAAAGGCTCTAAAGATGAAGCAAATTCTAAAAATCCTTATGATGCCGAGATATGCTGTCAATTAAATACTTAATGATCTGGTCAGGCTATAACACATATATGGACCTGTCAGTTCAGACGCATGTCTAGCACGTTATTCAGGTTAAAATAACCTTGCAGAGTGGGATGGCAAATTAGAGGATGGGCTTTAAGATGAGTTAGTGCAGGAATTATTCTAGACTTGGCAGATGTGCAGGTTGACAAGTAATCTTTTGTCTTTCTCCAAAGAGATATAGAGGTGCTAGGCGCCTAATCCAAGACTTAAGTTCCAAGTTGGGATGTCTCTAAACTTCAGAAGATATGGTAAAATTTTCAAGTTGGGTTCTCATAAGTCATAAGGTTGCTATAAGAAGTGAGGTAGTTTAACATGCATGCTGGGCTTCTTCAGAGGCTTGACAGGCCATGATGCCATCTATGCTAATCAGAACATTCCAATTGCCATTTGACGAGATAATTATTCAATAAAATTGTCATCTGATATATTGTCTTTGAGATGCATTATCATCACAACTACTGAGTCTACTAACATTTCCCAGCTTTATAACAAAATGAGGCATGTCATAACCTCATTGGTGGGTTCGTCTAATGAATATTCAGTTCTCTGAAATTTCCACAAATTTCTTCAGGTAATAGTGGCATGATGACATTGTCAACTGAAAACTTCTCTTCAAACAGTTCAAGCATTCCTAGGTAAGATAACTATAGCTAGTCATTACTAAGCCATGTTTCTCTTCAAAGAATTCAAGCATTTCTTGATAAGCTAGGAACTATTTCAATCATCATTGTCAAGTCATGTTTTGAACTTTATTAATCATTTATTGTGTGTCTGTGTATCATATCATGAAACTGAATGAGAACAAATGAAACTAAAAATCAGAAATAATAATTAAAAATAAATGATCAAAATGTAAGTATAGCTCACCCTATAATAGAAATAATCATAGAGACGTAGAATATGATATTTATCAGCAGGATCATTCTTGTTCACAAATTTCAGAAGCTTTATTTCATCAAGGCTTTGATCAAAGAAATCTTTGTTATTCTTGATAATTTTAACACAGACATCCATGCCAGTGTGCAAGTCATGAGCCTGAATTGCTTTGCTAAATGCAGCAGAACCCAAGTATTCAGTAACATGATATCGTCCGGCAATGACAGAATTTAGAACCACATGAAAATTTTTGTCTTCTTCAAAGCCAGTTCTGATAAATGACATCAAGTGAAAAAAAATTCAAAGTTAGAACAGAAAAGTGAAAAGTAACAAAAACAAACCCAAATTTTAGGAAGGGTGAGAAATTCTAAAGTCGTATATTTAGTTAAGCAGTTAGTGTTTCTTTTTAAAAAAATGTAAAGGAAAACCAAAGTTCATGCAATATATTAGACTTCACACAGAATATTGCAAAAACAAAAATAATTTGATGATACCTGTTCCTCCAATGTATCTTACCTGTTTTTCCTATGGACTATTTTGAGATAGAATATTTCAAATTCATCCTCCTGAGCTTTTATTTGTTTTAGTTGCTCCTGCAATGCAGCTACTTCTTCATCTTCTACTGCTTCTCCAGGATCCTCTTCCCTTATCTCATTTGCTTCACAGCCCCTTTTTCTGATATTGCCTGTTTCATCATAACAACAGTCTGGCGTTGATGATGCACTTGAATTCCTTGATCTAGCACCAGAAGTCCTCTCATCCCTGGAGCTCCTAACAGGAGAAGAGTCGCTACTTTTTCTCCTCCAAGTAGCAAGCATATCATCTGTAACTAGACCATTTGCATAGTCATCAACTGTATCAATGATCACGTCGCTTGGCTTGCCTAAACATAATGTTTTGCCAGAATCAGCCCCCAACATACTTCCAGATTTCACAGGAGGCTGGAAGGAAAAAGCACCATCAACTCCCATTCCTGACAGGTTTATATCCTTTTCATATGCTACAATGTAATTATCCTGTTTATTTCCCCTCATCTTTTCCTTCTTTGACCTACTCAAATTTATATCAATTGTATTGCCTTGAGGACACCTTCTGGCAGTGACATCATGGTGAGGAAAGAATTCTAGGTCCCCTTCACTACTTTCCCCAACCAAGCTGTCACGAACTTCACTGCCTACATCAGCAGCATCACTATTAATGCCCACACCTATTGATCTAACTGAACCATGTTGGTCATCTTCTATATGTGAACTCTCCCGACGGCTTTGGCTAACCTCGTTAGGGAATTTGTCATTCTCTAACATCATTAGTTCATTATTTTGTGTGACAAAACCTTTCCAAACAGGTTCTGAATGCATCAAACTTAGTTCTTCAGCATCCATTAATTGCCCATCATAGTGAGCTATTAAATCATTTTCATCTGCTCCACCATATACTCCTAGCATCTTATGACCCATTGGTCCCTTCATAATAGCAACTTGTTCAACATTTTTAGTCTCAAAATATTGTTCACCCGACAAGTATGAATCTTCCTCAGCAAAAGAACGATCATCATCTTCATCCTTTCTAGGTGCCTGGTTCTGATGATTACCCATTCCTTTCTCATTGTCGCTTGGATAATCAATTTCATGTGCTAGAAACCAAGTTTCATCTTCAATTGGCTGTCTCGTATAGCCAACATCATCATCATCTTCATATTCATCAGAATCCCAATACTCATTTGGGTAGTCAATAGATTCATCACCAATAGTTGCAAAACCAGATACCAAATCAGAAGTGTCCTCAGCAATTCCTTGACTTACAGAGAGCCAACTACTTCCAATTGTTCGCCTTCCACCTGTAGTAAGATTTCAGACTTTATAAAACGGTGGTTTCCAGCATTTGGAACACCACAAAGATACACAGCAAATATTGAAGATGCAGTTTAGATTCATAGCATCAAGATGCCTTGTCCAATTCAATCCCCAAGATTATACAAAATTAAGCAAAGATATAAGGTTTCAGCAACATCATTCTCTTTAACCAATATATCAATTAACAAAAAAAAATCAGAATCTACAAAAATATTCGGAATTAGGTTCATCTTTGAGGTTCCTAATAGTTGACAAAAAGAAATGGATTGAAAAGCTTTACAAATTCCCTCTTGATAATGGAAGTTGTAGAACAACTAGCTCAAAAACATGTCATTTTAACTATTTGTAAATAAGTAGCTGTGATTAATGTAGCACAGTCACTCTAGAAAAATTAAGGTGGGCAAGAGTCTAGAGCCTACTGCATGACTAACAAGCATGAACTCAGAAGCACACTATAAAACATAACAACCAATTTTGATAATAACCTTTGGCATCAGAAAATATGAATGTGAATTCTGGGTATTTTAGGGCAGATATTTATAGTTCAGGAGGCCAATCATCCAAAGAGACAAGTAATAAGTGCACAATTGACTATACTGAATTCTACAAATGCACCACATTTTGATCAAAGAAACTATTTTCTGATAGTTCTGAACTAACAATTTTACTAAATACAGCACCAGACATCTTCTCCTTTCAGAATGCTGGTATTATTCATACTAGTGTTACCACAAGGAGAGTGAATGTTTGTCTTTGCATTCAGTTCCACATTATAATTTTCATTTTGTAATTTTAATAGCTAAAACAGCCAATATGATGAACAAAAATGATTCAGTAAAACTGTAATGTCAGAATGGTATATGAGCGGAAATTCCAAATCCAATCACATAATGATAACATACATATGGTGCCAATCTCAAATTTTGCATTAAGACACAACAAATTAAGTGTAATGTTTTTCATACCATCACCAACTCAAGAGATTGTACATCTATCTAGCAGTGGAAGTAGATCCTAATAAATGAATGAGAAAACGAATTTTGTATATTTTCTCTTGTACCCTTATTTGTTGAAGAAACATAATGACACCTAGATAGAACACTCAGCAATGACATACCTGAAGAGTTGATCTCTTGCCCGATAGGAACATCGAGGAATGATCCGATAATAAAAGTATTATCAACATTGGATAACTCTGTTGCTGATCCATGCTGATCGACCTTATCCTCCAACTTAGAATTGATTAATTTGTCTTGGGACTTAAGTTTTACAGGAGGCAGCCTAGGTAGCTCTTCGCAGTGATTTTCACCAATAACTGGTAAATCAAATCTCTCGCAACTTGTTGGCTGAGCACATTCTTGAGACTTCCCAGAGATGTATGACCTTCTCATATCATCACGCTGTTCATTTTTTGATTCTCTAACGTCATTGTTATTATCTATATGTTTTAACTCCTTTTTTTTGCTAAATGATCCGCCATAACTGGATGAGGCATTGTCCATTGGAAAGGGAAAAACTGTCTTCACAGAGCATCCCTCCTTCAGAGAGTCCCCATTTTTCAGCCACAAGTCGTTAACAAAATGGTCTTGAGAATAAGCATTTATATCCTTGCGAAGTCCAGACTGGTTGATCTCAGGCTTCATTCCAACAAAGTCATCTTTATCTCTTTTCCCAGCATAAGAACTTGTTGGCTTTTCAGCATGCTCAGGTTCAGTGCCAACCGCACGATCCCTCTTTTCTACCACAAAAGAATCACGACAGTGCTTCGGCTCTTCTGATAACAAGAGGTCAGTAAAGGTGTCGATAATGGCACCAGTGTCTTTCAAACATGAATTCGGATTACTGCTATTAGAACCAAAATTCCAAGGGTAAAGATCTACAGAGCTACTATCCCTATCCTGACCAAAACCAACACATTTCTTGCTGCTGAACCTGTTACCAGTTGCTCCTACTTCAATTTCCTTGACAATGAACTCTTTAGAAGTTCCGACGCTATTCATACTTTGCTTCCTCACACTATCAACTTCTCCAATTGTTTTTCCTGCTTCTTCTTTCTCCTCAGCGAGATGCTTTTGAAGGAATCCATTCAAGTCTGGCCGTGCATTCAGCTCCCCTCGCAGAGCAGCTTCTGCATTCGTGAACTGATTCCTTCTCAGAAACTCCAACACCACATTCACCGAGTCCACCATCTCCCAGAAGGAAGATCCCACCGCACGGATGTAAAAATAAGATACGGACAAACCTACAAATTAAAAGCAATGATTTTTTTTTTTTTGCACGAAATAAACACTTCTGTTACACAAGCAATGACATGTAAATAACCGTAACAAGAGAAACCCCTATACCTAGCTCCCAAGAACAAAACTTCATACGAGAAAATTGGCGAATCCCTCGCCAGTTCACATCGGGATCGGAGGTACGAACAAACCCTAGCGTTCATTCGAACCCTAGCGTCCGGGGGGGATCCGAGGGACAATATAAATAAAAATGAGAATATTTGAGCGGAGCTAGGGGTAGGAATGGAGAGACTCACGGATCAAGCCAACAAAGGGACCGAGGAGGAGAGGGGCGGGCCTCAGCGAGTTCCAGCGGCGGCACCCCTAGGAGGACAGGAGTTGCTGCGGAGTCGGGCGGCGGAATCCGGCGGCATCAGGAAGAGGGGCAAAGGAGGAGGGGGTAGGAGGGGCAGAGGAAGGACGGCGTTTGGGACGATTTGATTCGATTCGATCCATTGCTGCGAGGGTTTGGCACTAATCGATCAACAACAGCAGCATCATATTAAATCCCAAAATTACTAATTATATAGCTCCTAATTACTATATATATATATATATATATATATATATATATATATATATATATATATATATATATATATATATATATATATATTCCTTTTTTAACTTTAAATTAAAATTAGTTGGAATAAATAAATAAAATATTCCTTTTTTAGAAGCAATCTATGTGACGAAATTGCTAAGTAATAATTTCTCAATAGAAATATTTCAGATTGACATCTTACATTTTACCCTTTTAACATACTCCTCATAATTTTTAACAAAATAGTATTAGTGTTTATATATTTATATACCTTTAGATAGTCATACTGTTAATTTAGATAAAGAAATAATGTGGCAAAGTAATTATGTTAATTATTAGGAATGAATGATACGAATTTAGATATTCTTGAGTTATTTTTTAATTATAATTTTTAAAAAATTAGGAGTATTTTGAAAAAGAATAAATTTTAGAGGTGAATGAAATCTTTCACACACAATATACAATAATGCCCAAGAAAAATGGCAATTAACAAATAAGGTTTTAGATATAGTTTGATAATTTCCTTTCATAGCTTTCTTTAATAAACTAAATAATTATTAAGTACATTGGGTATGAATTTAATTGATCAGATAAGAATTTAAGTAAAAGCAAATTAAAGTCTACTAATATGGGAAATGGTAATTTTGTGTCAGTCTTATTAAAAATATACCAATTTAGAGTCATGATTCGAACCATTACATCAATAGTCTACATTCTCTTCATCATTGGTGAATGACACATGATTTGTTCTTCTTTGATGTGACACTTATAGTAGTTATATTAGTTTATACGAATAATAGTATTGGTCAATCTTTCTTTATTTTTTGTTTACATCATGTTACAACTCATCATTTTTCTTCTTTAATTATCATGAGCTAAACATGAAGATCAATTCAAATGAAGGAAATGATTTTCTAAGACCTCTCTCATTATCACCAATAGGAAGGCAGTTTAAACTATCTTACCATAGCCCAACTAGACATATCATATAGCTAATAATAACTTTAAAACTCTAAGCATACTTTAATTAAAATTGGGTAGGCGATGTGAATGATAATAAATCCTCCAACTTTTGTATCTTTTATGTTTCTTAGTCACTTGTTGGATAAGGAAAGAATAAATTGTGTTCATTTTATTGCCTTTGTCAACTAAGAGTAAAAATGAAAAATATCTCTCTATTTTTTAACACAATTATTTTTGTGATAATAACACGATGATATTTAGTTGTAATGTGTTTTTCATGAAATAACAAGGAATATTAAGATTACGTATTACTTTAATTAACATCATTTACTAGGGATGGCATATTGATTTATCAGTTGTTTTTGTCTTTAGTCCAAGCTACATAAAAAGGAAAACATAACAACTTTTTTATTAGAATTATTCTTCTTCAATTTTTCTAATTTTATCAAATGTCTCCAATATATATATATTTTTCAACTTTATTGAATGTCTCCAAAGAAATTATTCTCCTTTATTTTTTACCTCCATTGAAACACATACTAGTTAACTTTTCATAACACTATAAATATAAGTTAATTTTATTTATGTAATCGATTTTGAGTGAAGATTGACCAAGTCGACCAAGCTCAAATTGACTCGAATTGAGTTTCAATGTTTAATCAATATGTTTATTGACTAGAGCGAAGAGTCTTAAATTGAGAAGAGAAAAATTTAAGTGGATTACGGTTGATTGAACATTTGGCAGTCGGGAGTCCAATAGATAATTGGCGGAAGGAAAGTTCATGTGAGTCATGATTGAGCGAACACTTGGCGATTGGAAGTCCAACATAGAGTTGACATGAGACATGAATTTCCAACAAGTCAAGGTTGACCGGATATTAAAAAATGATAAAGTCCAGATATGTCAAAGTTAACTAGATGTTAGGCAATGACAAAACCTCTATAGGTCAAGGTTGATCGAATACCGAGCAAAGGAACTCCTAGTAAGTTGATGTCAATAAGATACTAGGCGAGGCGATAATTTTGTTTTGATAAGGCTAAAAAAGGAGTATTAGTCATTAATAGGTTTATCAATCGACTGATAGATGTTAAACCCCTAAAATATTATTTACTACCGCAAGTAGGGTTTGCTATAGTGTTTTTGGAGTTTGCTATAATAATTTAGATTTGCTACAATATTTTTGGAATTACTATAGTAATTAGGGTTTATTGTAATACAGTCGACTATTTATTATAGCAAATAGAAAATTAGTTAGAAATTTAATTGTTTAGCTCTACTGGTCATAACCAGTTGATTGATGAAGTGTATTAGTCGAGTGATATCATTGTTCAAACGAATAGTACGTGCGGTCGGCGAAGGCAGCAACTCTTCTTAAAGAAGGAAATAGCGGCCCAAAATCCTGTAATTTAGGGTTTGAAGTAAGAAACAAATAATAAAAGTGTTTACGAGTTGCCTTCTCTTTGAACGAGAATATGTTTTCAAGTATTAATTAATCAACATGTGTGTTTGATCGTAGAACATATTATAGTTTGGAGTAACCATTGATACTTTCTATGATTTTCTTTAAGTTGACATAGTATTGAAAAATATTATAGGTTATGTGTTTGTAAAAGTGAAAATATTTCATGAAACTGCTATATTTTATTGGTCTGTATCAGATTAGCTAATAGAAACATGTTACTTTCGTGTCTGATGAACTGTCTTTTGTTTTTGTCTGCAATTGATTGATGCAAACCTTATGAATCCAAGTTATAGTTATATAGTAAAAGAAACTTCACTTCTTAGGAATCCAAGTTACAATAAACCGAGAGAGATGTTGAAATTCATGTTGGGAATGAGATATAATAGTTACAAGTAAGTCAGCTTGTAGCTAATAATCAGATGATGATGAGTTATTTATAGAATTGGTGTTTACCAAATTTGACTTTTAAAATTATGAACATAATGTGTGTGTTTTTATGACTGCCTACAAGGTGTAGAATGAAAAAACTCAATCC
Source organism: Zingiber officinale (assembly GCF_018446385.1). Classification (NCBI taxonomy): domain Eukaryota; kingdom Viridiplantae; phylum Streptophyta; class Magnoliopsida; order Zingiberales; family Zingiberaceae; genus Zingiber; species Zingiber officinale. The sequence goes on from NC_055997.1 coordinate 57,453,816, forward strand.
AAAACATTTGTCAGTGGAGTCAGATACTTCTAGTATTTTCTTGATATGAACATTCAAGATTTATACTAACTATTCCTTCTTTCATGTTACTTTTTTACCCTATTGTACTTTGAATGTCCTTGTCTTATAGCAATTTTAGATATTCTCAAAATTTATTATTTTTTCAATGCAGGCTTCAGTTTTCTAGGCTATTTTTTTTAAAAGAAAGTTGAGTTCTAAAATCTCTCATGTTCAATGGCAAAAAGATCCATTAAAAGGCCTCCACAGTTAGTTACATTAAACTTGCCAAATATGATTTTCTTAAGTAGGTGCACATGATTAACTAGTTGGCATGTACATTTTTGGTTTGTTTGTTTGTAAGACATTTAACATTGATGCAAGATTTCAAGTAGAGAGAAGGATATTGGTTATAACAAAAGAAGATCAAGGGGGAGAGAGGGAGAGGATAACGGAGATGACAATCTCTTACAATCCTAGATGAGTATGTACATTTAATGCTAGTTAGTGGTGTACAATTTGAATAAATTATTGAGTTATATATTATTTACTTTAATGATGATGTATGTAGGAAACATGATACAATGTCTAACTTTGACAACATATCAAATGAAATATAGGTTCATGAATGCATAAAAGGAAACAAGGTATCGGAGAAATCATAAACAACAAATTGTCCCAAGTTAGTGTAGGTCAAAATAATTAATTGTTTATTTTTTTATTATATCGTGTTGACATTTCACTTATATATTTTTATATTTATTAGACTAATAAGTTATTGTAATATGGACAGGAACGATATATAGAGAAACAAAATATTGATCATCACTCGTCTTTCATTCAATCTCAAATCATGGTGGAATGTGATAAGATGTCCTCTAATGAGAAGAAGAAAGAACTATCATAAGAAATTGAAGATGTGTGCTACTAACAAGAGGATGAAGAAAGAAATTTTGAAAGTAAAAAAAAAAAATTGATACTCGTTATAAAAAAAAAAGTAAGTAGAGGTGGGATATACAAGTCATTTATATCCAAGAGGGTTTTGTCTCCGTGAGCGTCGTGATAGATGATGTAAGGATTAGATTATTTATGGTGAGATTTAAAATTTATACTATTATAGTTTGATTAATAGTTAAATTTGTTTGAATTATGTGAATATTTATTTATCTCAATGTTAATTATATGATACTTTTGGATTTAGAAATTAATTATTTTTAGTATTTTAAATTTATTTAAAATGTGAGATTGTTTCTTGTAAAAAAATGTAGATGTGAAATATAGTAATAAAATATAATAAAAATTAGAGATAAATTTAAAAAATGAAATTATATATGGATTTATAAATAAGATTATAAATGGATTAATTATAAACATATTAAAATTATATTTGATATATTATTTGATATAGATTAATGATGGATTTAAAATAAATTATTTAGAGATAGGATTTTATATTTGAAACTAATTTCATTTAATTAATTTAAAAATAGATTTCTAAACTACTTCCTAGTCTATTTCTAAATTAGAGACGGAATATTTCCGTCTCCTGAATTAATAATGGGGCTTTCAATAACATATTTTAGAGACAAAATATTCTGTCTCAAACTTCTCTAGAGACGGAAAACTAAATTTCAGAGACAGATTTTTTTCATCTTTAAAACCCTATTTTCTTATAGTATAGTTCAAAATTTGATTTTTGGATTCAATTGATTAGGTAATAGTTAATTGATAGTAATGAACAACCAACTGATACTGAGATGGATAGTGATTCTGTCCGAGAGCTGAGTCGATAGACGTTGGGGACGTGACACTCCTTTTGACTGGTCGAAGACTCCGAAGACGTAGATCCCTCGTCGCCGTAAACCTGAAAATACAGTGCCGAGCCAGGGAGAGGTTCCCCGACGATGACCCTCCGACGCTCAAATCAAATCTCCGGCGGAAAAGAAGTAGAGCATAGAAGAAATGAGAACTGTAGTTACAGTGAAGATGTAAGCATAGCTCCGTCGAAGTCTGGGGGTCCTTATATAGGACTCCCCAGAGGTACGTGCATGCTTCCCTAGGCGTGCACGCTCTCCAAAGCATAACTGGAATGGACGTGTCAGGAAAGCATGTCCGACACCCTATCTTAATAGCACGAGCATATCTCTGACGTGACAGTAGAAGTTTCCACCGTACGATTCTCTATCTGACCAGGCCGCCCGCCCTGCCTCTTGTTGGCGACACTAGTTCCTAGGAAGATCTCACCACCTTCTCCCTTTGTCCCTTACCGAGCCGAGCGGAGGAACCGCTCAACTGGGGTCTATCCCGGGCCGAGCGGATGCCCGCTCGGCCAAATGCCATGTCTACTGTTAGCCGAGCGAGATGGTCACTCGACCTCCGTTTCTCCCCGATTTGCCTTATGAGCGTCGGAAACTCGGCGTCAGGCCGAGCTGTCGAGATGCCAGGTCGACTGATCCACCTGCTGATCAGGAAGGTAATTCACCCGATCGAGCGTCTGCTAGGTGTTGACCACTTTGACCCTCTACCGGACGGGCCCCCTCCTCTTACCATCAGATCATATGGAGTCATTAAACTACTTGTTAGAATTTAGAAGATGAAAGGTACTCCTTCCCATTTATCTTCTAACTCATTCAAATTCCTCTATTAATAAAGGAAGAGGAAGAGTCATCTTCCTTCTATAAAATTGCGTCCAAGGTCCAAGAAGCGAGAGGAGACAAGTTGTGTATGAAGTTTGTGCAAGGTCAAAGAGAAAGGGTTCATCCTGTGTGTGTGATCTCTGTGCAAGGTTCATCCGTGTGCACAAAAAAGAGAGAAAGGGTTACTGCGAAGAATATAAGTTTTAGTTCGTCCATTACCATCGGGTTGGGATTTAATTTGTGAACCTGGAAGAGTTTTTTAGTTCGTTCATGATCGCTCTTCCAATGATGAGTTATTATTCAATTTCTTCTCAAATTTCTTGTCCAAGAGCATTGTAAGTTTTTACGATTTATAGATTTTGTTTTCTATATTTTTCATGTTTTAGAACCAACAATGATATTAGAACAGGATCTATTTATAAATGCATGAAATGAATTACCTCAACACATTTCTGTGTTTAAATCCCTGTGATGTATGTCTCACTACACCTGTTCACTAATCATTGTTGGAGGTATCGTTGATGCTCCGTTATGTTCTGTGGTCACCGGGTGAGATTACGACTATGTCACAAATATTTACTACCATAGTCACCATTGCTGGTAAGATGTCAAATGTATCGCGATCTACCACTGTTGTGGGGCTTCATACATAATGACCACTTAGACCTGACCACGATTCAAAACCGACGGTTCGACGGTTCAAAACCGTCAGTTCGACGGTTCCAGACAGGTCGACCCTTAACCTAAACCGCTTAAGATGATTACGGTTCACGGTTCGGAACAGCCGGTTCACAGTTCGGTTCACGGTTCGTCACGGTTCGCCATGGTTCAAGATTATTATGTTAAAAAATTAAAAATTAAAAATTAAATATTACAAATTAAATATTACAAATTACAAATTAGATATTAAAATTTATTGAAAAAAAAACTTGCACTTATTTAAGTTGCCTACGTATCCCTTTAGGGGAATCAAAGCCCACGTAGTTCTTTTACATTTTTATCCTTTTATATTTTCACTCACTTCCATTTCCTATTTCTGTTGTATTTGTTCCTTCAGTATCAAAATCTTCCACTTCGTCATCTGAAAGTTGCATCCCTTGGATTTTTTTCTCCGCTCTGGTCCAATCGTCCAGTAATACTTAGGCTTCTAATGAGTCAGGAGATAAAGTTGATCGTCGTTCATCTAATATGTTGCCGTCGGCATTGAGCGTCTGCTCCACAGCAACAGTTGACACTGGACAAGCTAATATTTCTTTGGCGATCACGAAGAGGACGGGAAAGCTTTGAGCCTTCTATGACCACCACTTTAAGATATTGAAATTTTCGCTATCTGCTTCATTAAAATCAAAAGAAGTCATAAAATAATTCTCAAGTTCCTGTGTGGAACTTGAGGATCCTCGTGGACGTTTTGTCGTTCTTTTAATAAGAGTTGTGCTTTTGTAAGTTTTAAATTACTACTAGTAGTTTGTTGTATTTCAGAAATATTAGTTTGTGTTCCATATTTTGCATAATATTGATTATAAATATCATATAAATAAATTCTAACATTATATATAATATTAACTGGATCAGGGAAGAAGAATCTTTAATTGCAATTAAAGCATCATAATATAAAGTTAACATTTCTTGTAAAACTTCTAATTTAAATCTAGGATCTAAAGTGTAAAATACCATAAAAAGGGTAGATAATAATAAGGGGATTTTCCTGAATTTTTTGGAAATTTTTCGAGAATTTTTCGGAGCTCGTATGGATGAGTTAACGGGGATAAAAAAACGGGGCCCGGTTTAAGCAAGGAATTGTTTATTTATTTATTTTATTTCTTTTATTTCTTTACTTTCCTTTTATTTCTCCGTTTCTTTTCCGCACTGAACCCCGCGTGCCCGACACCCCACCGTGCCCGATCCGTGCCCTAACCGGCGCTGCTCGGCGATTCCTCCTCTCCCTCGCATGCATAAGGCCAGGACCAAGAGAAACCGGTATTTCTCTTCTCCCTCTCCGCAGCCAAGCGACCTCCCTTGTGCCCTAGCGAGCCCCGACATCGATTTCTCTTTTTCCCCTTCTCTCCCGAGCTGCACACCACCGGCCGAGCCTTCTTTCCGCACGAGGCTAGCCAGCGATGCCAGCCGATCGCCGGCCCCTCTTCTGTGCACTGTGCCCTAGCTTGTAGCTGATGGCATAGCCAAGGGCTAGCCACTAGGTCCGGTACCAGTAGCCTGTGCCCTAGCCATCGCTGTGAGGGTTGAGCCCCATCCCCAATGCCGCCAAAGACGCCGAGCACCACTGCATAGTGTCGTCGTCGCTTGACCTAGCCCGACCATCAAGAAGCCTACTGCCATCATCGACAAAGCTTCAGCCACCTACTCGAGGTGCTGTTCCACCACCGACTATTTTTGGAGTTTCTGATCAGTTGAGCGTCAACAGAAGTTTGAGTTTTGGGTATGAAATGTTAGGCTTCAATTTGATTCATCTTGCAATATTGAATATTGAGGTAGTGTATTAGCCTAACATGTGATTGTTTGGGCAGCAAAGCTTTGACTCTCCAGCAGGAAATCATTCTTCTCTGTGGGATTTTCTTGGTCCAGTGATTTAATCCAGTAGCTGCTCACATTAGGTCCAGCAACAACGATCCTTGCTGTTGAGCAACAGCGACTGTGGAACTTGAGGTAAGCGTTAGGGTTTTGATCTTCGTTGTAGAGGATTTCTAGTTGTGTTAGCAATAATTGTTAACTTAGGTTTAGAATTAACCTAATGGTGTAATTAGGGTTAATGAAGCTAACCCTAGATGGTTGGTGGATTAGGAATTTGTTTAGCTATTTGTTTATAATTAACTTAGCTAAACTTTACGATTTACAACAGGACTTTGACGCGAGACGAGTATCTCGACGTCCGATTTGGATCGGATTAGACCTTTTCTGTAGAGGCAGGTACTTTGACTTTATGTCATTTGATATGCATAATAATGTCTTTAATAAATAACAATGATTGTGTTTTCTTATCCGTTTTTGTTGATCACTACCTGATCTATTACATGTTTGTTTATTTATTTGCTATGCGCATCATGTTAGTATTTACCTACTTATAGAGGTAGTGACACAACCATGTTATTTATCATGTTCAGGACCTAGGGTTTTTGATACCTTATCTGGTCTGTGTACTTTGATTTGATTCATTTTCTGATGGTACACATTTTATATATGTATGGATATTGCTATGATGTTTAGGATATTGTCATGCTTAGTGTCATGCATCATTCGCATGATTGCATGTTGCGCGATAGTCTGCTCCATTATTGTTGAGCACATCGCTAGTTTCATCATTGTCGGTGCTCCGTTGGTCCGCTCATGGGTAGCGTGACGCAGCGTGGTAGCACGTCAGTTTGGCTCTGCCGGTGCTCCGTTGGTCCGCTCATGGGTAGTGTGACGCAGTGTGGTAGCACGACAGGGATCCCTCCCCGTCATGGTGTACCGGGAGATGAGAGCATTGCGCTCCCCCATTTATGATTTGGGGTAGGAGTATATGTGTACTCCGATAGCATCCCGTCCACTCGGTCACTCATCAGGAGCAGTGATGGCAGAGTGCACGGTTGTGACAACCCTACCCACTCGATCTCACCATTGTGTGTGAGATGGCTGACTGGCGTCAGGGGTGACCATGACATTGGCATCATATGCATGATGCATTTATTGCTTGTGTTTACTGCATTTACTTGCTGCATTTATATGGATGCATATGATTGACATGCATACAGGATTTATGACACTCTCGGTCTGACGACCTATTGTCCTTATACCTTGGTCCTGGTTAGTACAGTTTTCTCCTACTTGTTTCAGTTGCATTTATCCTTCTTGTATTAGGAGACTGTACGCATGATTAGTGCTGAATATTATTTTCTTTATTATGCATATCAATTGATACCCGCTAAGTGTTGGACTCACACCCTCCTTCGTTGTTATTTTCAGGTTGATGCTGTCCGGAGAGAGTTCCAGTCGCTAGTCCCCTTTAGTCCACGAAGACGAGTGTTGCTCTTTTAGTTTTTCTTGTTTTAGACTATGTTTGGACTTGTTTGTGTTGATATATTTGGATCTTGTATGAATTCTTATTGTCGATGAGCTTTATTTGAATTTGTTTTACTACACGCATGCCTAGACGGCAGAAGAGGTAAGTTGATTTTATCGTCAGATTTGAGCTTTATGAGTGTAGTGGAGTAGGACATCGGTTTTGTGCTTTATGGGTATAGTTGAGTAGGGTTGTTTTTGAGTCTTATTATTACTGTGCTAGTTTGTTAACTATTAAACTGCGTGTATGCCTGTGTGTTGTGCTTATATTATTGTTATTGTTCCGGCCGCGTTGGCCGATGTATTTGTGGCCCAGAGGGCATTGTAGAAAAGTTTCAGATTGTCACTCGTACAGGGGAGGTGCTGCCGAAATTTCTTCGGGCAGGGACTCCCCCGGGGCGTGACAATTTATTTGGTATCAGAGCCAAGTTATACGATCCTTTGTTTTCGTATTTTGGATATCTTGGATAACCTGATACCAATTTATGTGGTATCAGAGCGCCAAGTTGGCGATACTTGTTTGATTTTCGTGTTACGAATTTTTGAGATTTATCTGATACCAATTTATTGGTATCAGAGCAGGTTATGCTACCTGCTTTTGGTGTTCTGGATATTTGGGTTAGCCCAAGTTTACGAGTCAAACTGGGTAGTTATTTTGGATTGCACGGATTTTCCATTATGTATATGTTTGGACTTTCATTTCGGATTTATATGGATTTCCGGTGATTTTCTTGTACGGAATTCCGAGGTAATATGGGGGTTGGACAGTGACGGAACATCTCCAGACGGCAAATAGGTATGATGTTTATTTTATGATTGTTATACTTGTAGTAATATCTGTTATATAACTTAACAGATATGAGGAGATCTACACGTATTGCTGCGAGACGTGGTGCTGGACGGCCGCGTACGAGGACCGTGGGATCTTTGGATTTGTAAGAGATGCCTACTGGGGTTGAGCTTGTCAGTCAGGGACAGACTCAGGATACTGCGGGCGCATCGGGCTCTCAGATCCCGATGGCTCCTTTAGAGGTACCTACCCCGGCTGTACCGACTGTATCCACCCCTACCGTATTTACGGTACTACCAGGGGTACCATTGGCACACCCGACACCTGCTCCAGCGCAGCCTACGGCGTACCCGACACCACCGCCACCTGGACCTACTGTGTACCCGACACCAGTGGCACCTGTGCCCCCAGTACCTACAGTATACCCAGCGACACCTGCACCAGCGATACCGGCTGCTCCATATATGGTACCACTACCTACCGTACATCCAGCCGCGACCACCTATGCTCACCCTGCAGTGTCACCGGTGGCATATGCCCCAGTTTATGCAGCAGCACTTGGAGTACCTCCTTCGGTCTATTCAGCGGTACCACCTGTAGCACTAGCTCCAGTGATTCCGCCAGTTCCTGCAGCCGTTCCGATACACCTCACTGACATTGTCGCGGCACGAGCTAGGATCCCAGCATTAGCAGAGTCGATGAAGAGTAGATTTACACTCTTCCGAGGAGACCTTGATCTGAGTGTGGCCTTGTCATGGATAGAGACTATGGAGCGCACTTTCTTCTATATGGCTTGCTCTGAGTGGGAGAAAGCAGAGCTGGCTGCTTTTCACTTATGGGACGAGGTCGACACTTGGTGGATTACTCAGCGTTCCATCATCAGCGAGCAGAACATCACTTGGGCTAGATTCAGAGAGGCTTTTGAGAGCCGCTTCTTCCCACAAGCTTATCAGATGGCTCGCCGGCAGGATTTCCTGAGTCTGCGACAGAACCACCGGACAGTGACAGAGTATAATGCAGAGTTTGACAGATTGGCCCGATTTTGTCCAGAGCTAGTTGCTGAGGACAGTTCACGTATGCAGCAGTTCATTCAGAGGCTGGATGGACATTTGCAAGTAAGGCTTGCCGGTCTTGGTTACGCATCTTATTTGGAGACTTTGGACAGAGCCCTCATGATTGAGTCAGCTCAGCAGAGAGCGTTTCCGGACAGAAAAAGGAAGCAGCCTGGTCAGACGTCTGGACAGATCCAGCAGCCACAGGCTACACAACAACAAAGTGACCGCAGTCGGCCAGGTCAGGGTACTTCTGGGGTATTTCGTAGGCCTCAGAAGTCAGGGTAGTCTTCTTCAGGACGTTTTCGGTCTCCACAGCAGAACTGGAAACAACGCGCCAACGACATTCGCTGTTTCAAATGTGGGTCCAGAGATCACATCACCACAGCTTGTTCTCTGGGACAGTCAGTTTGCTTTTATTGCAAACTGCCTGGGCACCAGAGTCGAGATTGTCAGCTGAAGGCTCAGTATACTGCTCCCAGAGTTACTACTCAGGGAGGGCAGCACAATCAGTCAGGGGCTCGACGAGGAGGGCGGAGATTTTCACCCTCGCATCGCCAGCAGGGGACAGCTCCCCCTTCAGCAGTTGCATTTGGCATGCTCGGACAGGAGTACCCCCAGTACTCCCATAGTACCCAGAGCTCCGTTCCGGGACCTCATTATCTGGCTCAGGGGCAGTATCAGCTGCAGCCCCAGCCCCAGGCTCAGTATCAGACGCAGTCTCAGCCATCAGTACAGTATCAGTTGCCGCCCTCTCAGACTTCTCTGGCACAATATCCAGTACCACTTCAGTGGCAGGCTCCTGCCCAGACGCAATAGTCGCAGGCAGCGTTACCACCTCTTCCTGTGCCAGAGATTGGGCATATTCATGCGGTCACCAGAGAGGATGTGCAGCGAGCCGACGGATCCATTTTTCGCGGTATGATTTCTATTTATGCCTTATCTGCAGATATACTGATAGATACTAGTAGCTCGCATTCTTTTATATCTCGTACTTTTATGCGGGAGATTGGTAGATTACCCACTTTCAGATCACAGCGACTGACCATCTCTCTACCCTCCGGTGACCCCATGGACGTCACCCAAGAGGTCAGAGGTTGTCCGTTAGATTTTGGCAACCTAATACTTACTGCGAATCTTTTAGTATTGGAAATGGTCGATTTTGATATTATACTTGGCATGGACTGTTTGTCAGCATATCATGCCACAGTTGATTGTCAGACGAGGGTGGTCACATTCCGGCCTACGAACCAACCCTCGTGGGATTTCATTGGCATCAGAGACGACGACATATCGATCATTTCGGCGATTCAGGCTCAAAAGCTGCTGTCACATGACTGTCAGGGTTTTCTGTTATCTTTGATTAGTACTGAGGACAGCAGTAGTTCGCAGCTCTCCGACGTTCCGGTGGTCCGCGAGTACCCAGATGTATTCCCAGAGGAGCTACCAGGTCTGCCTCCAGGAGGCAAGTGGAGTTCGCTATTGAGCTGATTCTAGGGAGTGCGCCGACATCGAAAGCTCCTTATCGTATGTCACCAAAAGAGTTGAACGAGCTGAAGGTTCAACTCCAAGAGCTTTTGGATAGGGGATTTATTCGCCCTAGTGTTTCTCCATGAGGCTCCCCAGTATTGTTTGTCAAGAAGAAGGACGACACACTGAGATTATGCATTGACTATAGACAGCTAAATGCAGTGACCGTCATAAATAAATATCCCTTACCACGGATCGAGGATTTGTTTGATCAACTCAGAGGTACATCGGTGTATTCTAAGATTGATCTGCGGTCCGGGTATCATCAGCTAAGAGTCAGAGAATCTGATATTCAGAAGACAGCTTTCCGTACCATATACGGTCATTATGAGTTTTTGGTTATGCCATTTGGGCTTACCAATGCTCCAGCGGTGTTTATGGACTTGATGAACTGTGTCTTTCTGGAGTATCTTGATTAGTTTGTTATCATTTACATCGATGATATATTGGTCTACTCGCGTCCCGAGGAGGAGCATGCACAACATCTTCGCACAATCTTGGAGACTCTTCGACGACATCAGCTGTACGCGAAGTTCAGCAAGTGTGCATTCTGGCTATCTTCAATCAGTTTTCTGGGACATGTGGTCTCGAGCAGAGGTATTTCAGTAGACTCTCAGAAGATCGAGGCTGTCACGAGTTGGGAGCAGCCGAAATCAGTACAGGAGATCAGCTGTTTTCTAGGACTGGCCGGATATTACCGACGTTTTGTCGATGGTTTCTCGTGTATTGCTATGCCGTTGACACGCCTTACTAGGAAATGCGTAAAGTTCACGTGGTCTGAGGATTACGAGACCAGCTTTCAGGAGCTGAAGCGGAGATTAGTGTCGGCTCCAGTTTTGGTTTTACCTTCTGGAGAGGATGGATTTGTACTCTACACCGACACGTCTTTTCAGGGTTTGGGCGCTGTTCTGATGTAGCACGGCAAGGTAGTCTCCTATACTTCTCGACAGTTGAAGGAGCATGAGAAGAACTACCCAATACATGATCTGGAGTTAGCTGCCATCATCTTTACTCTGAAGCTTTGACGGCATCATTTATACAGCATTACATTTGAGATTCTCACTGATCATAAGAGTCTCAAATATAATTTTACTCAGAAGGAGCTTAATCTCCGACAGAGGAGATGGATGGAGTTCCTGAAGGATTATAATTGTACCATTAGCTATCACCCGGGGAAAGCTAATGTGGTTGCCGATGCACTCAGCAGGAAGTCCAGAGGGACTTTGGCTTGCCACCGAGTTTCAGTTACAGACTTGGTTCAGAGTTTCTCTGAGTTAGACCTTGAGGAGCAGGGACCTACAGAGCAGGGTATTCTTGTTACCATGGTTGCTCAGTCGTCGATCAGGACGAGGATCCGAGAGGCCCAGGCTGGTGATCAGCATTTGCAATTCATTGGCAGTCAGATAGCTTCCAGGCAGCAGACTGAGTTCACACGAGACGAGAAGGGTATTACATACTTCCAAGACAGATTATGCGTACCTCAGTCTTATCCGGTCTTACAGGAGCTACTTCAGGAGGCTCATCGCTCTCGATTTGTGATCCACCCAGGCGGGACCCGCATGTATCGAGATTTGAGGTGTTCCTACTGGTGGAACGGTATGAAGAAAGACATCGTGGAATTTGTAGCTAGATGTCTTGTCTGTCAGCAGGTGAAGGCTAAGCATCAGAGACCTGTCGGATTACTTCAGCGGATCCCTATTCCTGAGCGGAAATGAGAACATATTACTATAGACTTTGTGGTGGGTTTGCCTAGGACACGACGAGGTCATGACGTAATTTGGGTAATCATTGATCGATTAACCAAATCCGCGCACTTCTTAGCGATCCGGAGGACTGATCCCCTGGATCAATTGATAGATCTGTATTGCCGGGAGATCATCAGATTACATGGTATCCCTTTGACTATTATTTCGGATAGAGACCCACGGTTCACGTCTCGTTTCTGGCAGAATCTGCAGCAGGCCTTGGGTATTCAGCTCCGATTTAGTACAACTTTCCATCCGCAGACAGATGGACAGTCAGAGCGGACTATTCAGACTCTAGAGGACTTGCTGAGATCTTGTGTATTAGATTTTGGAGACAGTTGGGAGGACCATTTGCCATTGGTAGAGTTCACATACAACAACAGCTTTCATTCGGCTATCCAGATGGCACCGTTTGAAGCGTTGTATGGTAGGCCTTGTCCGACACCCACCCTCTGGGATGAGGTTGGGGAGGCCCAGCTGTTGGGATCTCATAGAGCTCAGCAGGAGGCAGAGTTGGTCCGTATTATCAGACGGAGGATGTCAGAGGCGCAGGACCGCCAGAAGAGTTATGCTGATCGGAGACGCAGACCTTTGGAGTTCTCTAAAGGCGACCATGTATTTCTGCGAGTATCACCCACGAAAGGGTGAAGAGATTTAGTCTCAGAGGTAAGCTAGCTCCATGATACATTGGCCCTTTCCAGATCCTGGAGAGGATTGGAGCAGTAGCTTACCGGCTAGCACTACCACCGTCCCTGGCAGATGTGCACGATGTATTCCACGTATCTATGCTGAGGAGATACGTACCCGACCTGACGCATGTGCTGACAGATATATCAGTTCCCATTCAGCCTGACGTGACCTACGAGGAGATTCCGGTACGAATTCTGGACCGGAAAGAGCGTCAGTTGCGGAACAAGACTATCCGGCTGGTTAAAGTCAGATGGCAGCATCATTCGAACGAGGAGGCTACTTGGGAGCTCGAGTATACTATCCGAGCTCGATACCCCCATCTTTTCACTTGAGGTATGTGATTTAGTTACTGTTCAGCATTTATACTCTTTACCTGTTGTTAGTATTTGCTGATGGTAGATAACGAAATTTGGGGACCAAATTTTTATAAGTGGGGGAGAATGTAAAATACCGGAAAAAAGATAGATAATAATAAGGGGATTTTCCGGAATTTTTAGAAATTTTTCTGGATTTTTCGGAGCTCGTATGGATGAGTTAACGGGGATAAAAAACGGGGCCCGGGAGAGCTTGTTTAGGCTACCCTATTTAAGCGAGGAATTGTTTATTTATTTATTTTATTTCTTTACTTTTCTTTTATTTCTCCGTTTCTTTTCTGCGCCGAACCCCGCGTGCCCGACACCCCACCGTGCCCGACACCCCGCCGTGCCCGATCCGTGCCCTAACCGGCGCCGCTCGGCGGTTCCTCCTCTCCCTCGCGTGCATAAGGCCGGGACCAAGAGAAGTCGGTATTTCTCTTCTCCCTCTCCACAACCAAGCGACCTCCCTTGTGCCCTAGCGAGCCCCGACGCCAATTTCTCTTTTTCCCCTTCTCTCCCGAGCCGCACACCGCCGGCCGAGCCTTCTTTCCGCATGAGGCTAGCCAGCGACACCAGCCGATCGCCGGTCCCTCTTCTGTGCGTTGTGCCCTAGCTTGTAGTTGACGGCGTAGCCGAGCGCCGGCCACTAGGTCCGGTACCAGTAGCCTGTGCCCTAGCCGTTGCTGTGAAGGCTGAGCCCCATCCCCACTGTCACCAAAGACGCCGAGCACCACTGCACAGTGTCGCCGTCGCTTGACCTAGCCCGACCATCAAGAAGCCTGCTGCCATCATCGACGAAGCTTCAGCCACCTACTCGAGGTGTTGTTCCATCGCCGACTATTTTTGGAGTTTCTGATCAGTTGAGCGTCAACAGAAGTTTGAGTTTTGGGTATGAAATGTTAGGCTTCAATTTGATTCATCTTGCAATATTGAATATTGAGGTAGTGTATTAGCCTAACATGTGATTGTTTGGGCAGCAAAGCTTTGACTCTCCAGCAGGAAATCATTCTTCTCTGTGGGATTTTCTTGGTCCAGTGATTTAATCCAGTAGCTGCTCACATTAGGTCCAGCAACAACGATCCTTGCTGTTGAGCAACAGCGACTGTGGAACTTGAGGTAAGGGTTAGGGTTTTGATCTTCGTTGTAGAGGATTTCTAGTTGTGTTAGCAATAATTGTTAACTTAGGTTTAGAATTAACCTAATGGTGTAATTAGGGTTAATGAAGCTAACCCTAGATGGTTGGTGGATTAGGAATTTGTTTAGCTATTTGTTTATAATTAACTTAGCTAAACTTTACGATTTACAACAGGACTTTGACGCGAGACGAGTATCTCGACGTCTGATTTGGATCGGATTAGACCTTTTCTGTAGAGGCAGGTACTTTGACTTTATGTCATTTGATATGCATAATAATGTCTTTAACAAATAACAATGATTGTGTTTTCTTATCCGTTTCGGTTGATCACTACCTGATCTATTACATGTTTGTTTATTTATTTGCTATACACATCATGTTAGTATTTACCTGCTTATAGAAGTAGTGACACAACCATGTTATTTATCATGTTCAGGACCTAGGGTTTTTGATACCTTATCTGGTCTGTGTACTTTGATTTGATTCATTTTCTGATGGTACACATTTTATATATGTATGGATATTGCTATGCTGTTCAGGATATTGTCATACTTAGTGTCATGCATCATTCGCATGATTGCATGCTGCGTGATAGTCTGTTCCATTATTGTTGAGCACATCGCTAGTTTCATCATTGTCGGTGCTCCGTTGGTCCGCTCATGGGTAGCGTGACGCAGCGTGGTAGCACGTCAGTTTGGCTCTGTCGGTGCTCCGTTGGTCCGCTCATGGGTAGTGTGACGCAGCGTGGTAGCACGACAGGGATCCCTCCCCGTCATGGTGTACCGGGAGATGAGAGCATTGCGCTCCCCTATTTATGATTTGGGGTAGGAGTATATGTGTACTCCGACAACATCCCGTCCACTCGGTCACTCATCAGGAGCAGTGATGGCAGAGTGCACGGTTGTGACAGCCCTACCCACTCGATCTCACCATTGTGTGTGAGATGGCTGACTGGCGTCAGGGGTGACCATGACATTGGCATCATATGCATGATGCATTTATTGCTTGTGTTTACTGCATTTACTTGCTGCATTTATATGGATGCATATGATTGACGTGCATACAGGATTTATGACACTCTTGGTCTGACGACCTATTGTCCTTATACCTTGGTCCTGGTTAGTACAGTTTTTTTCTACTTGTTTCAGTTGCATTTATCCTTCTTGTATTAGGAGACTGTACGCATGATTAGTGTTGAATATTATTTTCTTTATTATGCATATCAATTGATACCCGCTGAGTGTTGGACTCACACCCTCCTCCGTTGTTATTTTCAGGTTGATGCTGTCCGGAGAGAGTTCCAGTCGCTAGTCCCCTGCAGTCCACGAAGACGAGTGTTGCACTTTTAGTTTTTCTTGTTTTAGGCTATGTTTGGACTTGTTTGTTTTGATACATTTGGATCTTGTATGGATTCTTATTGTCGATGAGCTTTATTTGAATTTGTTTTACTACACGCCTGCCTAGACGACAGAAGAGGTAAGTTGATTTTATCGTCGGATTTGAGCTTTATGAGTGTAGTGGAGTAGGACATCGATTTTGTGCTTTCTGGGTGTAGTTGAGTAGGGTTGTTTTTTAGTCTTATTATTATGTGCTAGTTTGTTAACTATTAAACTGCGTGTATGCCTGTGTGTTATGCTTATATTATTGTTATTGTTCCGGCCGTGTTGGCCGATGTATTTGTGGCCCAGAGGGCATTGTAGAAAAGTTTCAGATTGTCACCCGTACAGGGGAGGTGCTGTCGAAATTTCTTCGGACAGGGACTCCCCTGGGGCATGACTTAAAGCGAATGCAATTAAATAAATTTCAGGAATTAAATAAAAATATTTTTCCCATTTAGTTTTCATAGCAAAGATGCAAGGAGATAAAGATTCATTATTAATATGTTCATTTAAAACTAATACTATATTAGAAAAATTTTCTAAAATTAATTGAGCAGTGGGGTAATAAATACCGAAAAGTTATTCGGTTGCATTATTAAATACTTTTAAAATTTCACAAATACTACTACAAATATTCCATTATTGTGAAAGTAAATATATATTAGTATTAGTATTTTGTGCAAAAAATGAACATAATAATTCTTTATATTGAAATGAATCTTGTAATAATTAGTATGTTGAATTCCAACGTATTGGTACATCACGTGAAAATTTTTTAGGTCTCATTCCATTAATTTTATAAAACCTATCTCATTATTTCATTATAGATGGATGAGACTATAAATAAGAAATTGCAATTCTAATTGGTTTAATATAATTTTCTAAAATTTTTAAACCATCTTGAACACATAAATTTAAAACATGGCATACACAACGAATATAAAAAAATAAACCGCCAATAATAGCTTGACAAACAAATTTTAGATCATCTATACAAGTGGTATTGAAACTAGCATTATCTAATGATATTGAAAATATTTTATGATTTAAACCATATTCTTCTAAAACTAAACATAATAATTGTGCGATATTATGAGCATTATGTGATTCATCAAAAATTCTATAAGCTAATAATCTTTTTTGGAGGTTTCAAGAGTTATCGATCCAATGACAAGTCACACTCATATACGAATGTGTTTGCCAATGATCACTCCAAATATTGGAACATAAAGAAATTTTATTATCTAATTTACTAAATTCATCAATTAAATTCTTTTTTCCTTATTTTACTAATTTTTTAATTGTACAAGTAAGTGTAGTTCTAGGAACACGTTTAGCACATGGATTAAGAGATTCTTTACAAAAATCTTCAAATGTGCATTTAGATCCAAAACTAAAAGAAAGATGCTCTACGGAAATAAATTTAGCTAATGATTCTCTTAATTTATTATCCGAATATAAAAATAAATCGGAATAGGTACTACCACTAGTTGAAGAAAATCTTGATAATTGTGTTTGAGAACGGTCGAGTCCATATTCCGTCGGGTGCTTCGTTTCTACATGTCGTTTCAACAACCCATAGCCGCCGTCGGCTTGAAATTTGTAGGAAGCATTGTAGTGCTTACATTTTGCAAACATTTCTCCATACCGAAGAGTGTCATTATCAAAATGTTTAGTGAAAATAGAAGACTTTAGAGGAGGAAGTTCCCGAACCTTAGAAGTAATTGCATCGGTACTTCCTTGTGTTTCGGGTGTCGAATTCGGAAGATGCTCGATCTCATCATCGGTGGATTGAATATTGGGGTCATCCTCCCGCGTATTCATTATTTGTTTTCCCTTCCGAGCTCGAGATGATGCACCTCCGCGGCCTCCTTCCATTGTAATTGAAAATTGGAAACGAAAGCATGTAGAGATTAGAGAATACAAAAATGAGATTAAGAGTAGAGAAGATGTGTATGAAAAATGATGAAATGAGCTCTCTATTTATAGAGTTTTGATAGTAACAGACGCTAAATCATAGTCATTGATAAAAAAAATGGTCAAATAATCCTAACCGTTGAAAAAAATACCCAAAAAACTCTCCCAACGACTACGAACCGCCGGTTAACCGGCGGTTCCAACGGCTATGAACCGTCAGTTAACCGGCGATTCAAGTCATTTAAGGGGAAAAAAAATTGCGACTGAACCGCCGGTTCAACCCGTCGGTTTTACAACGAATGAACCGGAACCGGCCCGGTAACTTGCCGAGTTGGTTCCGGTTCGAACCGATGAACCGGATCAACGGATAACCGACTCGTTGACCTGGTTACAAGCCCGGGCCGGGTCCGGACCAGACCCGACCCGGGGTCGGGTCTATGACCACTCCCACGTAGTTTATCTCCGTTTCTGGTCGGCGAGTGAAAAGTGGTTGCATGGGTGCAGGGATGGCGGTGCGGCGTTGGCATAGAAGGGATTAGATTTAGCGTTTTTGATGGTAGAAGGACAAAAAACAAAGGAAAACAACGTTTTTTTCATTGCATGTTAATCGCACATTAAAAATGATTTTTTTAATTGCATTGCATGGCCGAATAGTATTGGCAAAGAAAAAATGTTAACGTATATATTACTTTTCTTCAATGAATGCAATCCATGAATTAGACATGGACTTGAATGATTGGATATTGAGATTTAATCTAATTTAAATTATTGGTTAATTTAATTAGATTAATTTGATCCAATTAAATTTAAGTCAGGTTTAAATCATTAGCTGATTTAATTAGATCAATTTGATTCAATAATAACTCAATCTGGTTCAAATCATTAGTTGGTTTAATAAGATCAGTTTGATTCAATCAGACAGGATTGAATCTAATTGGGCTAGATCTTTCTAAATTTTATCAATGAGCCAGATTTATTCTAATAAGTTACATTTAATTAAAATTGGGCAAGATTGTCCAATGAGCTATGAATGTTCTTAACTGCAGTGCGTGTCGCGTACTGCGAATGCTCTTAACTGTAGTATGTGTCGTGCACTACGAATGTTTTATGACTTTTAACAACTTACAATTATGCAACATGCAATGCACGCTGCGAATAACATATTTGAGCATTGTGAAAAGTCATATTTGTTCTAGTGCCACTTGTCAGGATTGTTACTCAAAGTATTTGGTCAAAACATTATATGTTAAGAGTATTGTTGTAAGATATGATAAATTAAATAATAAGTGCTATTAGAAAAATAACCTTATGAAATTTTCTAAAATTTTATAGAAATTTTTTGAGATTTAATTGGAGCTCGTATGACAAATTTAAGGGGATATAAGTATTGGGTTTGGAGAAAGCTTGTTTGGATATCCAATTAAGATGAAAGTTGATTGGAATTATTAATATAAGGTTTAATTAATTAAACCTAAGTTCCTATTCCTAATCCCTCTTTCTCTTCCTGAACTCATTTTCGCGATTCCCTTCTCCCTTCTTCTCTTTGCTCTGTCGCCGACTCCCATAGCCTGACGCCTGATCAATGCCTCCCTGATGTCAGTGCTCAAGAGCCCTCCGAGTGCCACCCGTGTGCTGCCCTTCAAAGCAACACCATCATCTTCTTCGTGCAAAGGCCACTTGGCAATGTTGTAGATCTGTCACTGACATCTCATATCCATAGATCTCCGATGGCGCCGACGTCGTGTGACCACTGTCAGTTGAGCCTTCCTTCTCTTCCTATCACTCAAGTCCCATCTGGCTGTTGTCCTCTCCACGTCAACGCCCTTACATGGGTTGGTCTTCGGCCAAGAACAAGGATCCAAGTCCTAGCTCTGATTCCCCTATCGCCGCACCTACGCGACATAGCTCTGACCACTAAAATCTCTTGTTCCAACCAACCCTTGCCAAAGACATAGCTCCCTCACTCTAGAATCTTTCCTCCACTAGGCACTCAGTTTCGATTGAGTCTTGGTCATCAGTGGCTAGCTGTAGCCATCATATACTTCACTCTGGCTAACCCTCTACCTCTAGGGTTAGAGCTGGACCTCTCCCTCTACTCTGAAGTGAAGCTCTCGGCCAAAATCCATGTATCGGTCAAACATCACTATTTCGGCTAGATTTGAGAATTTATTTGGGGTAAGATGTTAGTTTTGTTGGTGCAATATCCCCTGGGTCAAGGTTGACCAGGTTGACTAGGTTTGAGTTGGCTCAAGCCTGAGTCTAAATGTTGGGTTTCAATGTTTGACAATACATGGAGATTGTAGATGCAATCGTCCGTTTGGCGAGATTGTGATACAATTCCCCTCTGGTCAAGGTTGACCAGTTAGATATGAAGAAGAGTCAAGCAGGTCAAAGGGTTGACTGGATACTTGACTAGGAAAGTCCTAACTAGAGGTTAGGCAGATGGGAAATCTTGGTGAGTGAAGTCAGGTGAAAGACCTAGTGAGTGAAGCTAGGCAATGGAAAAATCCTGGTGAGTGAAGCCGAGTGAAAGTCCTTGTAAGTGAAGCCAGATAGATAAAAGTCCCAGTGAGTGAAGCTGGGCAGTGGAAAGTCCTGGTGAGTGAAGCCAGGCAGGTAGAAGTCTCGGTGAGTGAAGGCGGGCAGTGGAAAGACCTGGTGAGTGAAACCAGGCATGTGGAAATCCAGGTGGGTCAAGGTTGACCGGACATCTGGTGGAAGGAAGTCCAAGTGGGTCATGAATGACTAGACACTTGGCACGAGACGGTAAGTCCAAGTGGGTCAAGGTTGATCAGACATTTGGCACGAGATGAAAAGTCCAAGTGGGTCAAAGGAATTGATCGGACACTTAGTAAAGAAGTCCTAGCAGGTCAAGGTTGACTGGATGCTAGGCATAATATTCCAACAGGTCACGGTTGACCGGATGTTGGAATTGGATGCCTTGGACTTGATTTTAGGCAAGTCAAAGGTGGTTCAATCGATCAATCGATCGATTGAACCAAAGTCCAATCGATTAGTTGATTGATTGGATGTGCGCTGCGAAGAAAGATGGCCCAATCGATTGGTCGATTGATTGGGAACTTATGTCACGTGCACAGAAGTTTTCCTAATCGATCAGCCGATCAATTGAGAACCTTCAATCGATCAGCCACCTCCAATCGATCGGCTGACGATTGGGGACAGGCTGGATTTCTTGCGCGATCGTGAGAAAGCCTGAATCAATTGGTCGATCGATTCAAAATATTTCCAGAGAACACAGAGGCGCTCTGAATCGATCAGCCAATCACTTCAAAGCCTCCCCAATCGATTGAGAGTCATTCAATCGATTGGGATCCGACCGTTGTGTAGGTTATAGTCGTTGGTGAGCGCTTTCGTCCGCAGATTCTCGACTCCACTCTCAGCGGTTCTTCTCCACCGAGCTCAGTGACACATGCCAATTCTTAAAGAGTCTTAGAGTTAAGTGCAGTTGCATTCCCAAGCATCAAGAGACATTCCCAAACAAGAAGAGAGCATAAGCGTGTAAACCTTGTAAGGTTTGTGTTTGTATTTCTTCTTATTTTGAGTTGTATGCATGTATGAGTCTTGTACGAGGTTTCTCCACCTCCGGTAGTTACCGAGAAGAAGTATTTTATTAGTGGAGTGAGCGTCGTATGTGGATCCTTGGATTAGCCACCTCTTCTTGAGGTGGATATTAAATAAATCCTCATGTTAGCATTGTAGAATGCTTCGTAGTCTTATTCCGCTGCCTATCAACAACAATGAAACAAGCAATCAAGCACGACGAGCTATTCACCCCCCTCTAGCACATTTCGACCCTAACAAGTTTAAAGGTTGTGAATTAATATTTTGGTTTAAATCACAGATGTAGATGTATTGATCGTGAATTGGAGCATTTGATTTAGTGATCAGTAGATCCACCTAGCTTCGGTCACATTTCCTCGCAGCAAGCTTTTCGGTTGTTGGTTAACAAAGGAGCATCCAGATTTGCCTGAGTTACAGTTGATTTCATCCCTGCTTTGGATTTGGTTGTTAATTGATGATGGTGTTATGTATAGTTGAATATGAATTGCTTAATGAGAATGTTGGTTGTGGAATAGGGATGATTAGATTTGGTAAATGATTCATTATGCTTAATCAATTAAGGTGTTAGGAGATAATGGATGGATAAGTTAATCAGTTGGTTAAAGATCAATGCAGTATCTGATCTATTTTATATGATGAATTAATTAGCATTACCTAATCAGATTAGGATTAGGTTTTACTACTTGGTTTATGGTGGAATTTAGCTATAATATATATATTATTGCAGGACATTGATATAAGATGAGCAGCTTGACATGGGATTTACTTCCATATGAACTACAGATAAAGGTTGGTACTTCTTGATTTGTTTATTTAGACCTTTGACTTTAGTGCATGATCTATTTTATTGATTTGGTAGTACTGATTTACTTACCTTGACTCTAATTTAGATCTGTTTTGGAGTTTGATACCTTATTGCTTGTCCTTATATTTTAATCTATTGGATATCTATATAATCTCATTTGTTATTTATGATTGGGTTGGTTATATATATTCATGATATTACCAAACTGTAGTTTAGTTATAGACTTATATTTATGTATTTATATTATAATATGGTTATATACTTAGGCTCTTGCCTACAAGTTATTGATATCATATGTAGTATAGTTGTATGCTTGTGTAAGGGCATATAGGTTAGTGAGATCATACTTACCTATACTTGATAGAAACCACTCCCAGGGGTAACATATTCCACTAGGCTATTCTCTGTGGATCACCATCTATCCTACTGTTTATTATATGTATGATGATACCATGGAGTCCGAGAAGATATTATGACTAGATGGTTGGATCCCTTTGGATTTAGATTATTACTATGGTATATGATGTTATGGTATCTAGACATAGGTTATTAGACTTGTTATTTAATGCATGTCTATGTATTCAAACTGTCCATTAGACTGGCTAGTTATCGCATGTAAACCATAGCGAATAGTTGGATATCCTATTAGACTCTTTACTTGTTTTGTAGGCTCAAGCCTACACATTGGTAACATTTATACTGTAATGTATGATATCGAGTATCTTACTAGACCCTTGGTTATTATTTAGGCTCATGCCTATTTGCAATTGATTTTAGACCGTATGATATCTTGAAGAGCATTATCCTTAAATAGATTGTTACTGCTTAGTTATCATTATGACTTGGTATCTGTATATACCCTGTCTGCCCATGGGATCATCTATGGTAGAGTGTTCTCATGTAGATAGTGGCCACTTATGCATTCTGTCTGCCTACGGGACCATCCATGATAGAATGTTTTCCCACAGATAATGACTATTTACATACCCTGACTGTCCACGGGACCATCCATGGTAGAGTATTCTCCCGTAATCAATAGCTAAGGTGCTAGATAGCTACCTCATCCTGTATGCTATGGGACCATCCGCGGTAGTGCATTTTTTCGTGGATAATGACTATTTACATACCCTGACTGCCCACGGAACCATCCGTAGTAGAGTGTTCTCCCATAATCAGTAGCTGAGGTGTTAGATAGCTACCTTATCCTGTCCACCCACGAGACCATCTGTGGTAGAACGTTCTCCTGCGGATAGTGACTATTTACATACCTTGATTATCCACGAGACCTATTCATGGTAACATATTATTGAGCTAGTCATGACTCGTTATTTACTAGTTATGCATTTGTTTGTGCATTGGTTTGGACGTACTGTAGGTAATCTTGATTTATTGGTTATACCTGGTTGAGCAGGTTAGTGAATGTTATATTATGAGTTTTGCTTTTGCTTCATAGATGATTATATGGATACTTTTACTTTTATGGTATTTATTTCTATTAAAACTATACCCTTTGTATATATATATATAGTATCATGCACTATCTTCTTATACACGCTGAGTATTTTATACTCACTACCCTTGCTTTCCCTTTATTTCTAAGTTAGTAGGTAGAGGACGTGTCGTGTCACTCGGAGGTCTTAGCTGTCAGTCCCACGTCACACTCGAGATTGTGTTTTTCACATTATTTTATTGTTATTTTCTTTCTAGTTTTCAAACTTGGTTGTGCAATAATTAACATGATTGTGGTTTCCATTTTTTGATGTGTTTATATTTGGTTATGTATTTATTGTGTCAAGCTAGGTTGGCTCATAGTCAATATATTATTTCTATATTTTTCTTATGTCTCCCGTTGTGTCTTTTTATTCCAGCTATGTGGGTCGCTTATAAACTGTTTGGTTGTATTTACATCCAGCAGTGTGGACTGTTGTTGGCTTGTAAGTAGTCTTGTGGCATTGTATGCAGGTTTTATTTGTCATTATTACAGGAGAGATATTGTCCGTTTGTTAGGTAGAGACTCCTCTGGGACATGACAAATTATACTCTTGGGTACATGTATGAGTAACTTGAATCTATAGGATAAGGAAGTATTACTTTAGCTAGGTGTGACATAGCCATCCTAGTGAGGATTGACACACAAACCATGCCCTGAACCAAGTGAGTATAACATGAGTGAAAGAAATGAGACATGACTCATTGTAGTTGCTGAAGAGTTCAAAAGTGGTCCTGTAATCAACTATGATTTTTTGATCAATTAAGGATCATGATGCACTACTAGGTGTCATTCATGATCGTTCTATAATTAATAGTTATTTATGGATGACTAACATAATCGAAAACCTATAAGGTTACACACATTACGAATTTATCTTATGGACTTAAAATAAGTTTGAGAATTGGATTTTCAAATCGAGAGAGACATAAAGTCTGGTTGGATCAAATGGAAAGGATAAATATGAAAAGATATTTGTTTGGACGGAAGCATTGATGAACCATGACTATTGTAGGATATATGGATTCATTATGATTTAATAATAAACCAAAAGGGGTTTTGTTTAGTTATGAAATACCTTGATTTAATAATAAACCAAAAGGGTTTAGTTTAATTATGAACCAAGATGGTTTGGTTTTGAACCTAACTTAATCTTATTAGTAATGAATCATATTGGCTTTACTTATTGGGTTCGGGAGATGACTTAGTCCCCAAGTTATGTAGAAGTTTATAAATACCCCTTTATGAGGAGAAGAAAGGAGTGATTTCATTTTTGAAAGAAAACTCTAATTTGATTAGGGCTTCTTCTCATCCTCTTCTCCCTCTATCTAGTCGTCGCCCAAGCTTTTACCTCCCAAGAGTTACCGCCAGCCATCTCTAGCCACTGAATTCAGTGTCGATAAATTCGATGCCAACAAATTTGGTGCCAATGATTTTGGTGTCGACGAATTCAGTGTCAATGAATTCGATGTCGACAAATTTAGTGTCGACGATTTCAGTGTCGTGCCACCCACTAAATTGTGCCATGGGAGTTGTCTTGGATTGTTTTGTCTTTACGCTTGGTTAGTACCGATCAAAGACGAACAACTTATGCCTTCGTGAAGCTATCTTAACAACAACTCAATGTGGATATGAGTAGAGGCAAACTCTGTTGGGTTTGCTAGTTGATGCCCTTTCCACTCTACATCATCCGTCAGGTATACTTAGAGTAAATGCTATTTTAGGAAATTTTATTTTATGATCTTATCTTATCGTGTTGTATCCTTGTATGCGTGTGATGTGTGTGATGTAATAATTAGGAATTATTATATTTTTATTTCCGCTGTACATATTTTCTAAAACATGTTTTAACAGCACCACATTGGGCTCCCCAACATGTATGAGTTTGTTCCAAATTATTACAGCTAGTATTGTCATGGAGAACCATATTTATTTGACCAAATTGGACCTTCTATTATTTCGTCGTCCTACCTGATTGCTATAAAGGAATCATCAAAGCTTGTGAATGCAATGAAGTTAATGGTTTATGATTTAATAAATGCATATAATCAATTAAATATAGAGGAAACACCTACGCTCGAAGTTCAGAAAATATATGACATGTTGAAGGCTAGTGAAAGAGAATTATGAGAAGGCATTCGTTCTGACCATTCTCAACTATCAGCTATTACAAGATTACTAAACATGAAGACAGAACATCATTTCTCTAAACGATGATACGATGAAATGTGTCAATTGATGTCAGAATTGTTCCTCGCTGATAACTGCATGGCTGATAGATTCTACAATACAAATAAATTGATTAGAGATTTAGGTTTACCACTAAAGATTCATTATTGTATTAATAATTGCATGATCTTTTGGAATGAAGATAATGAATTGATGGAATGCAGAATGTATAATCACCCTCGTTATAAGCAGAGTAGTCACATGTCTGGGAAGAAGAAGAAAAATATTCCCTTGAAAGTCATGTATTACTTCCTGTTAACTACTAGGCTCTAACGCTTGCATGCATTTGCCGCAACAACAAGCCACATGAGGTGCCATTAAAACCATGTATATGAAAAAGATATAATGTGTCATCTTTATGGCTCCTCTGCATGGAAACATCTTGATATAATATTTTTCTCTTTTGCAATGGAACCACGTAATGTGAAACTTGGACTTTTCGCAAATGGATTTCAGCCATTTAGAAGTTATGGATAGCAATATTCATCTTGGTTTGTTATATTGACACCATATAACTTATCTTCATGGATGTGCATAAAAGATGAATTCATGTTTTTTATTGTACTTATTCTAGGCCCTCAAAATTCAAAAGGGAAAATAAATATTTTTTTATAATCTTTGATTACAGAGCTGAACCATTTATAGAATGTAAGGTTTGAGACTTATGACATTGCAAGTAAATCAAACTTTACAATTCATGTTGCTTTACTATAGACGATTAGTGATTTTTCAGTATACTCAATGTTGTCAGGATGGAGCACAACTGCAAGTTAGCATGTCCACAATGTATGAGTGAGTCTGATACATTTTCATTGTCTTGTAGTGGAAAGATATCCTGGTTTGATATCATCAAAAAATTTTATCAGTTGGTCACCCATTTAGATGAAATAAGAAAATTTTCAAAAGGAAATTGACAGTAAACTTCCTCTAGGATGGAAGTTAGGTGAAGAAGTTCTTGATAAAATTAACAGTTATTGATTTCTATCAGTATATCAGGATGACTCTGATGATATAAATAAGTATATTATTAGAGTGAACAAGTGTGGTTGGAGGAAAAGAAACATATTTTGAGAGCTGTCGTATTGGAAGTATTTGCTCATTCAACATAATTTAGATGTAATGCATGTTGAGAAAAATTTCTTCAATAACATCTTCAATACTATGATGAATGCTCATGGAAAAACTAAAGATACAAAAAAATCACACGAGGTATTAAAACAATTAGTAAACATACTTGCGTTGTATCAGTATAAAACAACTGATAAATATCCAAAAGCTTGTTATACATTAAACAAAAAAGGTAAGCAAGCATTATGTACTTGGTTGAAAGCAATCAAATTTCCTGATAGATATGCCTCGAATATGTCTTCTTGTGTGGATACGAATAGATTAAAAATATTTTGAATTAAGATTCATGATTGTCGCATGTTCATGTAAACACTAATTCCAATTGCCTTCCATGACCTACTAATTCCTTATAATGTTTGACAAGCACTTACAGAATTGAGTCTTTTTTTTCAGAGATTTGACTTTAAGGATTATTATGACATTAGATATGCTCCGGCTTCAGACAGACATTCTAATGATACTTTGTAAGCTTGAGTGAATATTCTCACCTTGTTTTTTAATTAAATAGAACATCTACCTATTCATTTACCTTATGAGGCATAACTAGGTGGTCATGTGCAATACAGATGGATGCACTTATTTGAAAGATTTCTAAGGAAATTAAAGAATAATATTTGTAACAAAGTAAGAGTTGAGGGATTAATATGTAATGTATATTTGGTTGAACAAGCAACTTCCGTCTGCTCTTATTATTTTGCTGATAATGTAAAAACCAGACATTGTAAGTGCCCTCGAAATTCTGATGACACTCAACCTACAGACCTAGAGATGCTTTCTATTTTCACATTTCCTGGTAAGGCAATGGGTGCAATTATTTCTAGATGGTTAAATGAACAAGAATATCATGCTGCCATGACATATATACTCTTGAATTGTGAACATGTCAAACCATACATAAGGTAATAGTTCAAGTAAATATACATATATAGCTTTTTGTAAATTTGACATGTTATCTTATATGTCTTCAAATTACCTTTTTTGGCCGTTTATACGAACAACAATTATACTTACAAAATCCATCAATAAGTGCAAGTGAAGTAAAGACAAAGTTAGAGGATGAATTTGCATATTGGTTTCAAATTTATATAAGTTAGTAATTAAATTATTTATTACAATGCAACTGTATTATATATGCATCTAGTTTATATAATAACTCCTGTTATAGGTGAATGGCTGTAGAATTTTAAATGTACAAGATGAAAGACTAAAAAATCTTGTATTGTGACCTCTCCGTAACATAACAGTCTACTCAAATTATTATATCAATAGATTCAGATTTCACGTGGCCTAACGCGATTCACAAAGGCTTATAGATAATTATGGTATTTGCATATAATGATCCATAAATGATAATGATACTTAAATTGATTATTATGGTAGACTTGAGGAAATCATCGAGGTTAAATATCCTACTTTACCTTTATAAAGGTGTGTATTGTTCAAATATTCATGGTATGATTCAACTTCAAGAATATGTATCAGAATACATCATTTATTTATAATGGCATCAGGTGATTAAAATAATTAATAATGTCATGGTATATTTTATGGATTTTCTTTTTATTTTTTTCAACTCCCTACTTAGAAGACAATATTATTTCAAATGTGTATATATACTGTGATTTTGCATATATAGTCATGCAGCTAGGACATAGAACACATGATGACTAGACTGTTTTGAGAGTTGTTGGTGACTATAAGTAATTATATATTTAATAAGAGAAATGATATGCATCTCGAAATACCTTCTCGAATTCATATCTCGACTGATGTGGATTCTTTCGTGGGCATGACACGTCAGCATTAATTTTGGGGTTTTTTCACTCTGCGTCGCTCGATTCGCGCTCATTTCTCGCCGCAATCCTTCCTCCTTGCCCTAAAACACGCAGAGTACATCAGTCGTCTCCTTGCCGCCGCTCTTTCTCTCCGCTCTCTGCCCCGATCGAACTCCCGGTGATGCTCTCTGCGCCCTCTGCTCTCTGCTCTCTGTGCTCCTAACTCTCGCCGCTCTCCGACGCTCTCTGCTCGCCGCTCTCCCTTCCCATCGAAGAACGTCCGACGGCCAAAGACTCTCGACGCTCTCTGCTCGCCGCTCTCCCTTCCCATCGAAGAACGTCCGACGGCCAAAGACTCTCGACGCTCTCTGCTCGTCGCTCTCCCTTCCCATCGAAGAACGTCCGACGGCCAAAGACTCTTCCCCTAGCCCTCCCCTGCCCTAAATCTGCCTTGGTATTTTCCTTAGCTGATTTAGTTGGATCTTAAGATTTTTTTTTGTCGGATCTAAACGTCGCATGATTTTCTTCTGTTTAGCTGCTCGCCTCACACTTCCTTGTGATAGAGATTCTTGCTTTGTACATTCATTAGTGTAGCCTGTGTATGGAAGCTCTCCTTCCATCAGTTTTTCCTTGTGTGGCATCATCAAGTGTTTAAATTAGGTTGGGATTGGTTGGAAATATTTAAGAGATGGAGATTCTTCTTAATGAGATGATTAAGTTACAACTCCAGAATACAAATCAACTGTTTGGTTCCATGATTGATTCTTTTTGTGTAAATTGCAGGGAAGTTGAAGCTTTACTGGTATTCAGATATTCAATTTGTGATATCTGTCGTGATATAATCATTACATTTGCTTAATGTCTGTGGAAGAGTTTATATTGAAAATTGTTACAACATGTTGCATTTTATCTTAGAATAAGTTATCTAAGTTGGACCCTATCTTAACAGCTATAGTTCTCTATTGTTATCAGGTTGTGATCACCTTTCTAGTTTCTTATCTATTTAATATGAAATATGTTCATTGTAATTTGCAGATTTGATTAAAAATCCACAATTTTAGCAATCGTAGCATGGAGGAAAGTCGTTGTTTCGGATAGGTCGGTGTTTATAAAGACCAATGTTTAGAGTTTTGTGTGTTTGGTTTAGTAAATTTTTAAAATAAAACATGAGAGAGACCAGTACTGCGCTGACAAACATCTCTTAGAACTTTAGTATTTGGATGTATGTTCTTTACCATCTGGATGTATGGTCATCGCAAAATAGCTTATTTCCTATTTTTGAATTGATTTAGCATATAATCTATGAGCATTAAAAAATATTTGAATCTAAGTAATTCTTGTTTGCTTAATAGGTTGTTATTTGATGGCATCATCAAGGTACAGCTCCATCGACAATACAAAATTTGAACATGTACCATGTAGAGATTGCGGACGAAGAACATTGGTATGTGTTTCTAGATCGAGCAAAAATCCCGGAAGGAGGTATTATGGATGTGCGCAACATGGCTGGCAAAAGTGGGTGGTAGCTGATACTTTGTCTAATGAAAACACAAGTGAAATATGTCGTGGAAGGTTAGGAAGAATAGAATCAAGGTTAGACAGTGAATACATTGCTTCTCGCGGGCATAATCAAGGAAATTGGAATGTACCATCAGTGGTCTGGATATTAATTATAGTGAATTTAACTCTTTTGGCTGTATATCTTATTACTTTGTTAGTTCGGTCTTGCTAATTAGTGTTGAGTAATATTGTTGTTGTAATATGACAGATTAAATGTTTGTAATAACCAGCTTAAGACTAATTAGTTTATTAGTTTAGGTGATTAATTAGTGTTGACTAATGTTGGTACTGTAATGTGATAGGCTAATTTGTTTTTAGTTAAGATGGATAATGCAGAACTTGTTATATACCGGTTTGATCATTTTATAATGATTTTTTGTGCGTTCTTCTTCTTTTTAGACTTGTTCTTACTAGTACCCATTTTGTAATGGTTTGATCATTTTGTAATGATATATAGCTGTCTCTTGATATCTACTAGCATTGCAGAGACCCTTGAGCAAGGCATTGTAAGGTTCAACTTGCACAACGCCCTCCCTATCTAAGAAGGTCATAGCCTCATTCAACTTCACAAATTTGCAAAGCCCATTAACAACATCTGTGTATGTAACAGTTAGAGGAGTAAATCCCCAGTTTTTTATTTCTTGAAGAAATTCTATTGCAGTCTCAAGTTGCCGGTTATCATTTCATCGAACAATGAATGTGCAAAGAGTCCTTCCCTCTTAAACAATGGATATGCAAAGAGAAATTAAGTCTCAGCAGTTTGAACAAGCATTTCTCTTTGTTAAAATGGCATGCATAGCTACACTTAATCATCACACATCATTGAACAAGCTTAGAAACATAAGAAACAAGTCAGCACTAATCACACAGCATTGAACAAGTTTAGAAACATAAGAAACAAGTATCATTTAGACAGATCAAGATCCATATACTATGTTTCAAGGAAAAAAAGTTGAGACATCCTGATCTGGCTTAAACTTCTTGACTTCCAAAGCTTTGGCTTGGCACACTGCATTCTTAGCCCCTGACAAGCCTGGGAGTGCCAGGAAGCTCTCCACTTGTTTCAAACCCTTTCCTCCGAATGTCGCCAAGTGTAAGAATACCCTCAAGAAAGTCTTCGTGATCAATGATAAGAACACAAGTTTGTTGTTTGTCATGCATAAGCACAATGGCATCCTTTAGTATAGTAGTTGTATGAACTTTAGCATAGGTCTTTGAGAGAGACCAGAGAAAACTGGAGGAGAAAATAAATGTTTATGTGAAGCCAAACAAATTAAGAAGCACTAGTTGGGCTAGTAAGAAAGCTCTCTCATTACATTCGCCACTACCAATACATTAGCCCAATTCATTACATTCGCCACTACCAATACATTCGCCATTGGGCTAGTAAGAAGCACTAGTTGGGCTAGCAGCATTTCATTGTTGATAGTGCCAGAGCGGTGAATGTCAGTTTCCAGTTGAGATAGTTCGAGATCACCTCCATCATCATGTTGCCTCCAAACTGAAGCAATATTCTGTAGTCCTTTGTTAGCTCAAAGAGCAACAGTACTGAGGTTAGTGGAACCGAACAAACTGAAGCCAGTGTAGCAGCCATTCCAACCTGTATCAATGATATCAGTTTTAAATAATGAACATGAATTTGAATCTCCTTGGATTTTCAAAGAATGTAACGACACCTACTAATGCATAAGCCTGGGGCTGAGCAACAACACCATTTCCTGGAATTGCTGAATTTATAAGTTCTACAGCTAAGCCTCCAAAAACTGCACCAAGGGCAGCACCTATCATCAAGCTTGGCGCATAAACCACCTAAAGCAGGCAACATAACAGATGACAGAGCTATCATGCCTACTCCTAAACCACCTAAAGCAGGCAACATAACAGATGACAGAGCAAACTGGTCCTTTATAAACTCAAAAAGCATCGTCAGGAGAAACCTGTGGCGCTGAAGCAGAATGGACCTGACATTGTATTCAACAAAGAACCCTATAAATAGTAAATAGAGATATTTGGCTACAAAAAAATATATAACGCAAAAGTTATCTCATAAGTACCGAACAATAATCCTCTATCGCTTAAAACATAATAAATCATACCTTTCTTCTGGCCTTTGCAACTGATTTCTTCATAATTTGTTCAATCTTAGATTGTTTTCTCTTTGTGGGTGGACGACCTCGAGATCTTACTTTTAATGGAGAGTGTATTGTTTTTGAACTCGATGTAGATGCTTCTTTCAGTTGATCCGCTCTTGAATGATCTAGCTGAATAGCAATCAATTTTTCCTTCGCATCTTTCAAGATTTCCACCAAAACAGAACAACCGTCATCATTATTTGCCCCAAGTTGTTGAACCTCTTGTATCAATGGAGTGAGAATATTATACCGATGTCTTTCTCTTTCACAAACATATTCATCATAAATGTTAGTGATACTTTGATAACCACGCTTAATATCTTTGCGCCATCGATCCATAATATAATTCATAGGAACCTCAATCACCTTCATTCGTATCAACACAGAGATAGCATGCCTACATAAAATTCCCCGAAACTCAAAAAGATGGCATAGACACTTAACTTGACAATCTAACTCAGTATAATGTACCTTGAAGGAAGCATCTCTTATAGGGTCTCCATTTTTTCCCAACAAAGTTTCTACGACTTCAAATATAAAACCAACCCCTTCTTGCCTCACTAGTGAGGTATTGCAAAACATCAACCCTCTTATCTCATCTTGGAACAACTTAAATAAGTTGTTAGTGTAGAAACTTTGAAATTGTCTTTCAATTGGATAACCAGAAATTACTGGTATCATAGAATTAAAAGAACCAAAATCCAAATTTTTTTCTTTTTCAATCTTCTTCTTCAGAGCATTATCAAACTGTTCAACAAATTGCTTCAAAGAAGTTTTCGAATGAACATATTCATCAAAAAAAGCATTCATACTTTCACTCCTTTGAGATGTGGACATACCTGCCCAAAACTTATCCTTGACGTACACAGGTATCCATCTATTCCGCTGTTCATACAAAGATTTCAACCAGTCATTATTCTCTAAATTAAAATCCTCAATCATTTTCATCCAATTCTCATCACATTCATCAATAGTAAGTGAGTTGTAAACAATATTCTTCAATTGTTTCTTTATCAGCTTATATTGAGCATGTCCACTTAATTTTGCTGGTAATTTTTTCATTATATGCCAAATACACAAACGATGATGAGAATCTGGAAATATCTCTTCAATAGCAATTGCCATGGCGCGACACTGGTCTGTGATTATGGCCTTCGGAGCACGCCCAAGCATACATGTCAGCCAAGATTTGAACAACCATTTGAATGTTTCTGAATCTTCACTGGATAATAAACCACATCCAAGCAAAATGGATTGACCATGATGATTCACCCCAACCAAAGGAGCAAATGACATATCATAACTATTAGTCAAATAAGTAGTATCAAAAGTCACAACATCAGAAAAGTAATCATATGCAGCCCTACATCTTGCATCTGCCCAAAAAACATTTCTTATTCGAGACTCTTCATCTAAATCAAGCACATAAAAGAAGTTAGAGTTCCGACTTTGCATGCGACAAAAATAATTACTCAAGGCTTCAGAATCTCCATCCCCTAACCTCAACCTTCTAGCTTCTGAAATATAATTCCTACACTTTCTCTCATCAAATGTCAAATTCTCATAGCCTCCAGCCTCAACTACCAATGAATGAAAACTTTTACTTAAAGTTATTCCTGCTTGATCATTTAATTCAAGTTTCCTCTTTGTAGTTGAATCCAATAATTTATTACATCTAAAATGTCGTGACTTTCCAGGGCTCAAGACGTGATTATGTTCAAGAGATACACTATTTATCACAAAGTTATCATCATTCCGAATAACAACATTAATCTTAGCTTTGCAATTTGTCTTAGTAGAAGGTCTAGGGTACAAAGCATTTTTGGCTTGAGATATTGTTTTACCACTTTTGGCACATCCAAAACAAAAATATTTTTGCTTTCCATCATCTCCCTTTTTACCACCTAATTTGCAAATACCAAAACCAACATTCTGAGCATAGGATTTATAAAAATTACGAACTTCATCTTCAGATATAAAAGTCATTCCAATCTTAGGAATCATGACTTCATGTAAATTAGATGGAGATAGATCTGTGCTCACATGGTCGTTGCTATCGTTTACCTCATTTGAATCACTTTTTCCTTGTTCCATGATTATTTTTCACCTACATTTATTCAAAAATGGAAGACAGGTAAGTATTCAACTACATTTATTTGTTTAAAAATTAGAAAACAGATCCAAAAGAAATGTAACCGGTAAGCAAATAGCAACAAAGTTAGTACCAAATTTACTAAACCAAACAAACAAAACTCTAAAATAAAAACTAAAACCCAAATAGCAAATAGCAATCGGTAAGCAAATGTAATGGTCATATCACAGCAAATAGCTTATGAGCTTAGGAAGCACGAATGTTATTGCTTCCATACACTAATGTTATCACGGCAGATAGCTAAACATGAAATTTGATCACTAATGTTATCACTGTCGATACACAGGCTACACTGATGAATGTACAAAGCAAGAATCTCTATCACAATGAAATTTGATCGACCCTATTTTGATCTACACAATGGAAGTGTGAGGCGAGCAGCTAAACAGAAGAAAATCATGCGACGTTTAGATCCGACAAAAAAAAATCTTAAGATCCAACTAAATCAGCTAAGGAAAATACCAGGGCAGATTTAGGGCAGGGGAGGGCTAGGGGAAGAGTCTTTGGCCGTCGGACGTTCTTCGATGGGAAGGGAGAGCGACGAGCAGAGAGCGTCGAGAGTCTTTGGCCGTCGGACGTTCTTCGATGGGAAGGGAGAGCGGCGAGCAGAGAGCGTCGAGAGTCTTTGGCCGTCGGACGTTCTTCGATGGGAAGGGAGAGCGGCGAGCAGAGAGCGTCGGAGAGCGGCGAGAGTTAGGAGCACAGAGAGCAGAGAGCAGAGGGCGCAGAGAGCATCACCGGGAGTTCGATCGGGGCAGAGAGCGGAGAGAAAGAGCGGCGGCAAGGAGACGACTGATGTACTCTGCGTGTTTTAGGGCAAGGAGGAAGGATTGCGGCGAGAAATGAGCGCGAATCGAGCGACGCAGAGTGAAAAAACCCCAAAATTAATGCTGACGTGTCATGCCCACGAAAGAATCCACATCAGTCGAGATATGAATTCGAGAAGGTATTTCGAGATGCATATCATTTCTCATTTAATAATTACTTTATGTACTTTATCTTCTTTTTATTTATCACACATATATGATACATGATATTTTTCTATGCAGCTTTGTCCCAGATGACCACTAGGTAATATCCTACATATCAAAAAAATTTAGAGGATGATTGTCTCCAGCTGGTACTACAGAGCGGCTCGTAGACCAGGTCATGAAGAACTTTTATTATGTCAATTTTTGGTAAGTATTTTGAATAGAAAATGCATTTGTAGTTAAAAATTAACATGATACTAATTCTCAAAATCTATTGTTGCATAAGAGATATATTTTGGAGGAGGGCCACAAGGCCGAGTTTAAAAAAATTTACAACACCTACCGTTCTAAATTGTATAGGGACTTGTTGTACAAGTGGAGGCAGAGGAGCACCAGGTCATCCGAGGTCCCTGTTGCAATTTGGCGGTCTATTTGAGCTTCTCGGTATTAGCAAGACAATTCATCGATTGCTTGAGGTAATCACAATTCAAAGTCTGCTAGGCCAAGCACCGGATCCACAAAACATACAGATGGATCCCATTCGATTGTGGAGTATACCTCTGACTTGGTAAGTTTAAAATTAAGTTACATAAAAATTTCTTACATATGTTTTTTTATTAGTTTTAATATACTTGTATTCTTTGTACGTATGCTGTTGAATTATAGAGACCTCTCACTTATTGGGAGGTATTTAACATGACTTATAAAAAGAAAGATGGATCATTTATCGATCGACGCTCCTCAGAAATTAGTGTAAGATTATTAACTTTCATGAATATATTTGTAGACTTTATATGAAGGTTAAAAAAAGTATTATTTTGACACAGGAAACAATGTCTACTAGAGTTGCAAAGACGTCTCAACCTCATGCAGAGGGAGAGAATTCATAGCTTCTTTCCACCGATGAGGTTAGTAACATTTATTATGATGTCGTCGATGGAAGGAAGTGTCGGTTGCTACTCGAAAAACCTAGAGGTTCCACTGTACAAAAATTTTGTACAAAGATCTGAACCTTTTCCTAGCTACCATGTGTTCTTTTAAATTAAATTTTGGATCGCCTACGGAACTTAACACGTTTGATCCAAAACTTAATCTATTTGTTCTTTTAGGTTTTGACTTGGATCTCCTGCGGAACTTAACACGTTCGACCCAAGTCACCTTAAGTTATTAATTCCATTAAATATTAATTTCCATAATTGGTTCCCAGTACTGACGTGGCGAGGCACATGGCCTTCTTGGATATGGGAGCAACCACCACCGACTAGACAAAACCTTTTATAGAAATCTAATATTTAATTTCCTAAAATAACTTTAGGTTAACCAAAAAGAACAATCAAATCACAAGGGAAAAAAAAACAAAAGAACACAACTTCGAAAAACATATTCAAAATACTAGAACGTAAGCCTCTTGTATCTGGTATTATTTCCATAAATAACTAGCATGATGCGGAAAGGAAAAATTACTAGTTATACCTTCTAGAAAGACCTCTTGATCTTCTACCGTATTCCTCTTCTAACCTCGGACGTTGTGTGGGCAACGATCTTCCGAGATGAGAAACCACCAACCATCTTCTTCTCCTCCTAGCTAGGTTCGGCCAACAATAAGGAAGCTTCACCAAGGAAGAAGATCAAAACACCAACCAAGCTCCAAGAGATGCTAGCTTTCTCTCCTTCTTCTTCTTCTTCTCCAAGTAGTATCCGGCCACCACAAGAGCTCTAAGGGGAGAGAGAGGTTCGGCCACCACAAGAGGAAGAGAGGGAGAGGATGATGGCCGGCCACACCAAGGAATAAAAGAGGGAGAGAAATAATAGAGGTTGTGTCTCATGAAGGCACCCTCACCCCTTCTTTTATATTCCTTGGCCTAAGCAAATTAGGAAATTTAATTACAATAAAATTTCCTTAATTTCCTTGACATGATTTAATTGAGAAAAATAAAATAAAATTTCCCCAATTAAATTCTAATGGCCGGCCACATCATGAAATCAAATTAGACAAGTTTCAATCAACAATTAAAATTTCCTAATTTGTTTCCGGAAATTTTTAAAATTAAAATTTCTCTTCAAAATCTCTTCATGGTTGATAAAAAGAAATTTTCATAATTTTAATTTTACAACATGTGAATAATTTTTAAAGAGAAAATAAAATATCTCACCAATCTACAAATAAGGAAAGAGATCTAATCTCTTTCTTTAATCTTTTGTAGATCTTTTACAAGAGAGATAATTTAATTTTAATTCTCTTTAATAAATTATATCTTCCATATAATAAAAATTAAAATTAAAATTCTTTTTTAATTTAATTTGGCCGACCCTCTAGCTTGGGTGCCACCTTAAACCCAATTAGGCGGCCCTAGCTTGGTTCCCAAGCTAGCTTGGCCGACCCCCTTTAGGTGGGTATAGAAGGTGGGTATAGGTGGGTATAGTACTCTATAAATAAGAGGCTACGATAGGGACCGAGAGGAGGAATTTGTTTTGGTCTCCCGATAAAATTAAGCATCCCGTGTTCGCCCCGAACACACAACTTAATTTTATCAATAATAATTCATTCCACTAGAGAACTATTATTGAACTACCGCACCAATCCCAAATTACATTTTGGGCTCCTTCTTATTATGAGTGTGTTAGTCTCCCTGTGTTTAAGATATCGAATGTCCACTAATTAAGTGAGTTACTGACAACTCATTTAATTAATATCTTAGTCCAAGAGTAGTACCACTCAACCTTATCATCATGCGTGACTAGGTCCACCTGCAGGGTTTAACATGACAATCCTTATGAGCTCCTCTTGAGGACATTATCAACCTAGTATCTCTAGGACACAGTTTCCTTCTATAATCAACAACACACACTATAAGTGATGTCATTTCCCAACTTATCGGGCTTATTGATTCATCGAACTAAATCTCACCCATTGATAAATTAAAGAAATAAATATCAAATATATGTGCTTGTTATTATATTAGGATTAAGAGCACACACTTCCATAATAACCGAGATCTTTGTTTCTTTATAAAGTCAGTATAAAAGAAACGACCTCAAATGGTCCTACTCAATACACTCTAAGTGTACTAGTGTAATTATACAGTCAAGATAAACTGATACCTAATTACACTACGACCTTCTAATGGTTTGTTTCTTTCCATTTTGGTCGTGAGCTACTATTTATAATTTATAAGGTACTGATAACATCATCTTCTGCATGTGGCACCACATACTATGTTATCTACAGTATAAATTAATTGAACAACTACATTTATCACAAATGTAGACATTTGACCAATGTGATTCTTATTTCTAGATAAATGTTTTATACCAAAAGCTAGACTTTTAGTATACATTCTAACAATCTCCCACTTATACTAAAAGATTAAGCTGTCATATCTGCTGCCATACATCTGATTCCCATGCCTTTTTAAAAAGCTCTTGCCTTAAGGACCTTAGGTTATCATCTGATGCAATCTAGGCGGCAACAACTTCTCCTCGTTATACAATTTCTCGTATTGGGTTGTACTTGCGCTCTATTGTGTTTACTTGCCTTATAGACTCATGGTTTCTTCGAGTTTGCTACTGCACCATTATTATTACAATAAATTGTAATAATATTTGGACAAACTAGAAATCATATGTAAGTCTATCTTGAGGTTATTAAGTCATTCAGCTTTTATGGCTACCTCAGAGGCTTGCCATATACTCAGCTTCTATGGTGAAGTCCAGAAAAACACCTGTGCTTATCACTCTTCCATAGTTATGACTTTTCCTCCTAAAGTAAACACAAAACCCCAAGGTTGACTTATTATTGTTCCTATCCAATTGGAAGTCAAAATCCATGCAACCCACAAGAACCAAATTAACTGCCTTGTGAGCTAGCATATAATCTCTAGTGCCTCTAAGGTACTTCAATATATGCTTTACTGCAGTCCACTGTCCTTGTCCAGGGTTACTTTGATATCTGCTAACTATGCCCTTGACAAAATAGATTTCTGATCTCGTGCATAGCATACATTAGGCTTCCGACAGCCGAAGCATAAAGAACTGCCTTTATTTCCTTTATCTCCTTTGATGTCTACAGAGACATATCTTTAGATAAAGTTACTCCATCCTGAAAAGGTAAGAAACCTTTCTTGGAGTTTTGTATGCTTAAAAATGAGCAAGGATTTTTCCGATGTATGAAGCTTGGGATAAGTAAAATATTCTTTTCTTGCGATCCCTTATTACTTTGATCTCAAGAATATATACATTCTCCCAAGTTCTTTATATCGAATTATTTGGACAACCTTACCCCTACTTCTGACAACATTTTGATATTATTTCCAACTACCAAAAATGCTATCTACGTATAGTATAAGAAATACCACCACGTTTCCATCACACCTTTTGTATACACAAGACTTATCCGTTTACTCAATAAATCCATAGGTCTGGATTACTTTGATAAACCGGATATTCCAAGACCTTGAAGCTTTCCCTCAGTCCATAGACTGACTGAGCTTGCACACAAGATGCTCTTAGCCCTTTGCAATGAACCCTTCTGGTTGCTTTATATGGATGCTTTCATCAATACTTCCATTAAGGAATGCTGTCTTGACATCCACTTGCCAAATAGATAAAAGAATCCGGATAGACTTAAGCATGGCTACCAGTGAAAAAATTTTCTTTTTCATCAAGCCTTGCTTTGAAAGTTACTACCTTCCTTTCTATCCCTCTTTTCCTATTATAGACCTTTTAACACCCAAAGGCTTTTACACCATTTGGTGGTTCTACAAGCTTCCAGATTTTATTAGAATACATATATTCTAATTCTGTTATTCATTACTCTTTGCCAAGATGTTGCATCTTTATCTTGGAGTGTTTCATCATATGTCCGGAGATCAGGTTCATGTTCTCCAGGGATCGAGTCTAAAAACTCTCCCAAAATATGAATCTTTTTAGGTTGCCTAACAATCCTCCCACTACGACAAGGCACTTTCTGCAATTGTGTATCATTTGTAATATGTGTTGCAGTTTTCTTGTGGTATCTCATCTTGTACAGTTGGTACTAGATTAGACATGTCTTTTATTATTTCCTTAAGAACAAATTTTCTTATGGGCACATGGTTTATTACATAGTCCTTTTCTAAAAAACGGTCATTGATGCTAACAATGACCTTCTGATTTTTAAGACTATAAACCTACTTTCATTTCTCTAGGATAACCCACAAACAAGTGAATTCCTGTCCAACTTATCATTGTCTCTCTTCTGCATATGTGCTGGACTACCCGAATCCGAATATGCTTCGAAATAGGCTTACGCCTATTCAGCAATTCTATATGAGTAGAGAGCTCTGTCTTTGGAAGGTACTATATTCATTTTCGTTTCCAGAGTATATCCTTAAAATGATTTTGGTAATATTCTAAATTACTCATCAATCTACTTATTTCCATAAGAGTCATATACCTTCCTTTTTCTACACCATTCTGTTGGGGTATACCAGGTGCAGTTAGTTGGGATTGAATCCCTACTTCTGATAAGTGACTCCTAAATTCTCCCAAGAGGTACTTGCCACTACGATTTTACCATAGTGACTTTTACTTTAACATTTCTCCGCATCAGTCTTATACTCTTTGAACTAATCAAAGTACTTAGTCTTGCGGTACATTAAGTAAATTTATTTGTATCTTGAATAGTTATCTATAAAATAGACGAAATATTCAATACTACCTCTTGTCTGGATAGTCATAGGATCACACAAATCAGAATGAACCAATTTCAACATATCTTTGACTCCATACCCCTTAGACTTAAAAGCTTCTTGGTTATTTTTCCTTCCAAGTAAGACTCGTAGGTTGGAAAGATTTCCACTACTAATGAACCCAAAAGTTCATCAGCTACCAATGAATCCTACTCAAGTTAATATAACCTAGCCTTAGAAGCCAAAGATATAATTGGTTCATTTTCGAAGGTTACTTTCTCTTAAAGTTAGAAGATGTGTTACTAATTTCCATTTGTTGCATCGTGAGAGTTATTGGATTTATAAATTGCCAACCAACGTACCAGAACAGATAACTTCCCTCTTTTTCTTAATAACAACTTTGTTATTAAAAGAGGCAGAATATCAAGTTCTTTGAATAGTTTAGAAACTGAAAACTAGTTCTTTCTAAACTTGGTGCGTAAAGACAATTACTCAAAAATCCATGTTTTATTCTTATCAAAAGATAAACATCTCCCACTGCAACAACTACCATTTTTACAGTAGTTCTCATGTAGACAGTGTTTTAATTTTCATTTAGTTGCCAGGTTTCCTGGAACCCTGCAATGAATTGCGGACATGATTAATGGCATCTGTATCTACACTCCAGGTTCTGGTAGATAACACCACTAAACATGTTTCAACTAATGAATTAAATACACCTATATTGTTCTTAGTTCTAAGAAGACAGTTTACCTTAATGTCCAAGTCCTATTTCCAATCATTACAATTGAGATTATTAAGTCTTTCTTATAGTATGACTACTAGGAGATTGACAAACATTTTAAATCCTAAGAATCACAAAAATACTTGGTCAAGATCAACTCCTTAAAAATCCCCATGAATTTTGTATGCCACGATAGTGTGGACGTATACAAAATCGAAGAGAATATTTTATTCATTAATTTTATTATCTCGTCAACTTTACTTTATGACGAATAAAATTAATAGTTGATCTGTCTTTGATCAAATATTTGGTCAAAAACTTTTGAATTTAAAAAATATTGATTCCTCAAACAATATTATTTAAATTCACCAACACCTCAAACACCGTGAATTTTGTATGCCACGTTAGTGTGGACGTATACAAATTCAACATTTGTAAAAAGGAGGGTTTTAACCCATTAATTTTATTATCTTGTCAACCTAACTTTTTGACAAATAAAATTAATAGTTGGTATCATTTGGTCACACAAATAATAGCAGTGACTCCGATGGGGAGGATACTATTAGATGTGTCTAAGTGTATACCATTACTTGACACTAAGTCCATTAATAAGATTATGCCCCTTCCGTTGGGGAAGATCACACGCTCTTAATTAACTTCCTATAGTCATCCAAAAATGAGCTCATCCGTTATGGAGGAAGGCACTCAGAGCCAACGCGCAAGCTTGTTTGCATCACTTACAAACCAGTAATGGAGACCATGAGATTTACTTAAAAATCCCTCTCCCACTTAGTTATTTATAAATGAGGAATTTTAACTATGCTAGCCTACTAAATATGTAAACTAACATGCACACACAACACAATATAAAAGCAATAAATAGAAAATCTAATTTTCAACTATTATGACTTTTATCTCTTGTTGTCCTCCGTGTGTTGTCATCCCAAGCTGCTGCCATATTTGGCCACTGCCACCGGGTCTAGCTGTCGCATCCATCTTGCTCCTAGTTCCGCTGCGCCTCTGGTCCTTAGAAGGTTCCACGCTTTGCAAGATTCGATCCGCGACATAAATAGAATTTTACATTTTGATCCTATATTCCTCGAAGGAATGTACATGTAAACTAGATCGAACATAAAATAAAATTTACATCCGTCGATCCTATATTCCATAAAAGGAATGTACATGTAATTAGATCAAAAATAAAATCCTAATAAAACTAAATACAGCTCCTGCTGTATTTTATAATACAATCATGCACACACAATAAAATGCCCTTGACATGTCCAAGGGTCCAATCACACACATAATAACTATAAGCCATAATAGTTGGATCCTGCATCCACAAAGTTAGCACATCCTACTATTAACCTGCCTAAATTATGTATGACATGTGCATAATTAAACTAATACCAAATACACAGAGGCAAAACCCTAGCTCTGATACCAATTGTTGGTTGCTACTCGGAAAACCTAGAGGTTCCACTGTACAAAAATTTTGTACAAAGGTCTGAACCTTTTCCTAGCTACCATGTGTTCTTTTAAATTAAATTTTGGATCGCCTGCGGAACTTAACACGTTTGATCCAAAACTTAATCTATTTGTTCTTTTAGGTTTTGACTTGGATCTCCTGCGGAACTTAACACGTTCGACCCAAGTCACCTTAAGTTATTAATTCCATTAAATATTAAT
This sequence comes from Zingiber officinale, assembly GCF_018446385.1. NCBI lineage: Eukaryota > Viridiplantae > Streptophyta > Magnoliopsida > Zingiberales > Zingiberaceae > Zingiber > Zingiber officinale. Next base: position 57,497,004 of record NC_055997.1, read on the forward strand.
TTTCATAATTGGTTCCCAGTACTGACGTGGCGAGGCACATGGCCTTCTTGGATATGGGAGCAACCACCACCGACTAGACAAAACCTTTTATAGAAATCTAATATTTAATTTCCTAAAATAACTTTAGGTAAACTAAAAAGAACAATCAAATCACAAGGGAAAAAAAAATAAAAGAACACAACTTCGAAAAACATATTCAAAATACTAGAACGTAAGCCTCTTGTATTTGGTATTATTTCCATAAATAACTAGCATGATGCGGAAAGGAAAAATTAGTAGTTATACCTTCTAGAAAGACCTCTTGATCTTCTACCGTATTCCTCTTCTAACCTCGGACGTTGTGTGGGCAACGATCTTCCGAGATGAGAAACCACCAACCATCTTCTTCTCCTCCTAGCTAGGTTCGGCCAACAATAAGAAAGCTTCACCAAGGAAGAAGATCAAAACACCAACCAAGCTCCAAGAGATGCTAGCTTTCTCTCCTTCTTCTTCTTCTTCTCCAAGTAGTATCCGGCCACCACAAGAGCTCTAAGGGGAGAGAGAGGTTCGGCCACCACAAGAGGAAGAGAGGGAGAGGATGATGGCCGGCCACACCAAGGAACAAAAGAGGGAGAGAAATAATAGAGGTTGTGTCTCATGAAGGCACCCTCACCCCTTCTTTTATATTCCTTGGCCTAAGCAAATTAGGAAATTTAATTACAATAAAATTTCCTTAATTTCCTTGACATGATTTAATTGAGAAAAATAAAATAAAATTTCCCCAATTAAATTCTAATGGCCGGCCACATCATGAAATCAAATTAGACAAGTTTCAATCAACAATTAAAACTTCCTAATTTGTTTCCGGAAATTTTAAAATTAAAATTTCTCTTCAAAATCTCTTCATGGTTGATAAAAAGAAATTTCCATAATTTTAATTTTACAACATGTGAATAATTTTTAAAGAGAAAATAAAATATCTCACCAATCTACAAATAAGGAAAGAGATCTAATCTCTTTCTTTAATCTTTTGTAGATCTTTTACAAGAGAGATAATTTAATTTTAATTCTCTTTAATAAATTATATCTTCCACATAATAAAAATTAAAATTAAAATTATTTTTTAATTTAATTTGGCCGGCCCCTCTAGCTTGGGTTCAAGCTAGGGCCGGCCACCCCAATTTATACCTAGGCCGGCCCTAGCTTGGTTCCCAAGCTAGCTTGGCCGGCCCCCTTTAGGTGGGTATAGAAGGTGGGTATAGATGGGTATAGTACTCTATAAATAAGAGGCTACGATAGGGACCGAGAGGAGGAATTGGTTTTGGTCTCCCGATAAAATTAAGCATCCCGTGTTCGCCCCGAACACACAACTTAATTTTATCAATAATAATTCATTCCACTAGAGAACTATTATTGAACTACCGCACCAATCCCAAATTACATTTTTGGTCTCCTTCTTATTATGAGTGTGTTAGTCTCCCTGTGTTTAAGATATCGAATGTCCACTAATTAAGTGAGTTACTGACAACTCATTTAATTAATATCTTAGTCCAAGAGTAGTACCACTCAACCTTATCATCATGTCGGACTAGGTCCACCTGCAGGGTTTAACATAACAATCCTTATGAGCTCCTCTTGAGGACATTATCAACCTAGTATCTCTAGGACACAGTTTCCTTCTATAATCAACAACACACACTATAAGTGATGCCATTTCCCAACTTATCGGGCTTATTGATTCATCGAACTAAATCTCACCCATTGATAAATTAAAGAAATAAATATCAAATATATATACTTGTTATTATATTAGGATTAAGAGCACCCACTTCCATAATAACCGAGGTCTTTGTTTCTTTATAAAGTCAGTATAAAAGAAACGACCTCAAATGGTCCTACTCAATACACTCTAAGTGTACTAGTGTAATTATACAGTCAAGATAAACTGATATCTAATTACACTACGACCTTCTAATGGTTTGTTCCTTTCCATTTTGGTCGTGAGCTACTGTTTATAATTTATAAGGTACTGATAACATCATCTTCTGCATGTGGCACCACATACTATGTTATCTACAGTATAAATTAATTTAACAACTACATTTATCACAAATGTAGACATTTGACCAATGTGATTCTTATTTCTAGATAAATGTTTTATACCAAAAGCTAGACTTTTAGTATACATTCTAACAGGAAGAAGAACCTCCCTCTATGGGTTTAACTCTCAAGCCAAAGTTGTCTTTGACTGAATGAGGGCTCCAGGGATTAGGGACATCCTAGTTACTCCTTCACATCTAGTCAAGTAGAATCATTGTGGGAGGAAAATGAAGATTTGCAGACTCGACTATCATCATTGGAGGAGATGATGATTGGGAGGGGCGTAGAGACACCGGAGATACACGAGCATCATGCTTGAACTGAGGAGATAATTCACCATATGTAAGAATATACAACAGTAGCATTCACTCCCAAGGAATAGATGTCGCGCCCACATCGTTTAGAGTTCCAGGAGATCGAAGATTCTAACGATGCCCTTGCTGAGTAGATCATTTTGAGATATATTATCTTTTAGCTTAGTTTTTAATTTTTCTTTGTGTTTTAGTAAAAAAATATTGCTATTATTATTATTT